>NC_134829.1:42052549-42424602 GCF_004210375.1 Tachypleus tridentatus
GATATGTGAAAGTGGTTTACATTACAGTCGCAAATCTCGAAAAACTACTCACTTCTAAACATTTTTGTATAACTTTAGTATAAATACATATAAATCTTGATTCATATGCTGTTTTATTCAGACCTTATGTAAATGAAAATGTGCAAATTTACCCGTTTTTACATAGAAAATAGGTTAATTTCTAAATTTCATTATCCAGGTCACTAAAGCAAAATTTGAAGGGAATAATGGCCATTTTCTGTACTTTTACAACATAAGCAATTAAGAAATAACATATACTATCCAAGGACAAAATTTGTGTTACGTAGTGTTACAGGCGATAAAGATATATCGTATATAATAATAATAAAGAAGGGTATTACTGTCTAACAATTATTTACAACAAAACTTATAAATATTGACGTTCGTTTATTTATTTGGGTCACGAGCAAGTCCGCGAAACTAGTGGTAGGAACAAAGATCAAATTATGCAAAAATAAGCCTTAGTCTAGAAACCCGTTCATTTCGATAAAAATAGGTAATTGTCACTTTTCACAAGAAAGCAACACAATAAATTTCTCAAATATCTACCAGGCTCGGAACAGCATAACTGTAGAAACGAAAAGAAAACTGAAAAGCAAACATATTCACAGTTTCTAAACTCATTTCTTGTTGGCCTGGCATGGCCAGGTTGTTAAGGCACTTGACTCGTAATCCGAGGGTCGCGGGCTTGAATCCCCATCACAGCAAACATACTCACCCTTTCAGCCGTGGGGGGCGTTATAAAGTGACGATCAATGCCACTATTCATTGGTAAAAGAGTAGTCCAAGAGTTGGCGGTGGGTGGTGATGACTAGCTGCCATCCCTCTAGTCTTACATTGCTAAGCGTAGATAGCCCTTGTGTAGCTTTGCGCGAAATTCAAAAACAAAACAATCATGTTTTGGTTGAAAATAAATAAATACATATACCTCTTTTCTCTAAGTATGCACGTTTGGTTCTGTCTTATAAATTTCTGACATTCGTCTGTACACATATGTATATAGCTAAAACAGTTGAAGATCACTAAACGTGTCATCTTCATGTTAGGAGATCCTGTAAATATGAAGAAAAGAATAAGTCAACCTATGATTACTATTGTGATTTAAAGAACAAATCAACCTATGATTACTATTGTGATTTAAAAAATAAGTCAACTTTTCCTTCCGTGAATTCTTATATTTATGGCACTTGTTAACTTATCCAGAGTGGAGTCATCAAGGTTAATTGCAACTTAAATATATATATATATGTCTGAAAGACGTTCCAGGTTTCGGATACTCTTGGAAACACATACTTCTTCTTTTGTCATGGTCATTCTGATGACCATGATTACGCACTACTGCTTGACATCGCAAGTTTCGTTGTAACAAGTTCCTGTGAAGGACACCAAGATTAATCTTCGACCACAGATATTGATAGATGTTTTCTTCACGGTACGCGGGCGTCGATTTCGAAGACCATATTTAACTTGAACAAAGGCACAGAATTACGTCGAAGCTGCATCAGAGGACGAAAGAGGGTATATGGTTATACATGGTTATTGTGATTTATCCGGCTGTCGTTTTCGTGATATCAGTTGTTGGTTTTAAGGTGTGTCTGGAAGTTTGTGAACCTTTGGTCTGAGGATTTTCGTCAGTTTTAAACATTTGTTTAGTGTCTGGTTAGGATATGTAGTGGTGTTTTAGACAGATATAGTTAACAATGGTCTTCGCGCGTCACTAATGTTGATTTAGATTGGGGTAGAGCGACAAACGAGGTTATTTTATTCTCTCTCCCCCCTCTCCTTCAGCGGCGCAGCTGAATGTCTGCGGACTTACAGCAACCGGATCTCGATATTCGTGGTGGGCAGACAACAAATACCCCTTGAGCTTAATTTCAAACAAATTATTATTTTTTCTTTAATGAAAACTGCCTTCTGTTGGATTTTGTTTTATATGAATATTTCGAAATCAATTTATTCCTAAGTTTGTTTGTTTGTTTTGAATTTTGCGCAAAGCTACACGAGAGTTATCTGCGCCAGCCGTCCATAATTTAGCAATGTAAGACCAGAGGGAAGGCAGCTATTCATCACCACCAACTACTGAACTGCTTTTAAAAACAAAGTTTGCCCTACCATTATGCCTGTTATGACACACATTATGACATTATGTGTCATATTATGACACCCCCACGGCTGAAAGGGCGAGCACGTTTGGTGCGACGGGGATTCGAACTTGTTACCCTCGGATTACGAGCCGAGTGCCTTAACCACCTGGCCGGGCCGGGCCATTACTTCATTCCTAATGAAGATACTGTTAATTTTCTTAGTTTTGCAACTAATTAAGAAGAACCTTAATGTAAGATAAACGATACGTGAAAAATCTCAACGCAGCTGTTGTACCTGTTTACAGGCATGATATGACGGTCAATTCCACTATTCATTGGTAAAAGAGTAGCCCAAGAGTTGGCGGTGGGTGGTAATGACCAGCTGCTTTTCCTCTAGTCTTACACTGCTAAATTAGGGACGGCTAGCGCAGATAGTCCTCATGTAACTTTGAGCGAAATTCAAAACAAACAAACAGGCACAATGGTGGGGCAAACTTTGTGTTTAAAAGCAGTTCAGTAATTATTAAAATCATACAAGTATAGCAAATTTCTTTGCACTTTCAAACGTAATTATTGTTATTTCTTCTAATTATTTAAGCAATTATTCACTATGAGACCGATATGATCCTACCAAACAAAGTATCTAAAAATATCCAGAATTGTGAGTATTTTATTCGGGGAAATCTGAGAAAATTGTTACTGAAAGATCCTGAAAAGAGAAACTTAATATTTAGTTTTACGTTAGAATGTCTTCTAAACGTATTCAACTGGCTGGCATTTTTCAACGAAACTAAATATATTTATGTATACAATGTATTTCTGTTCGTGTACTCGTCCTACAGCGTAAAAAACACAGTAAATTAAGACTAGAAAAATAAACTGTATACGTATTTCATCTCAGTAACATTTTAATGTAGCGAAAAGTCAAGTCAAAAACAGGACCTCGGTGGATCAGTAGTCAGTTGAAGGCCTCAGAAGCCATAATGTGGGATTGGATTCCAAGAAGAGGACAGAGCTCATATACCTCGCTGTGTACATATCTATTCACTAAGAAAACAATATCAAATTAACTTTGCTAATTCAAACAGTTTTGGGGTAAAAAATATAGGAGTCAAGTTTAAAACTTGTATTACAAAAAATTAGGCTACCACTAAGCTTAAAAGTCTCAGTTTTCATCCTCAAAGCCAAGCACGTGAGGTGTGTCCGAATATTAAGGGTGACCATGAAAACGAAACATACTAATTTCTATTTAGCGATGACACGGTGGCTTCTGAAATCTATATCTATATATATATATATAAATTATGGAGTAAGATAATACCAGGAATATTAATATGAGACAATTATAATAGTTCAATTAATCTAATCGTCATCAGAAACGGGGTTTCCCATCCTTTAGTAGCACAACAATAAGTGTGAAACACATGATACCACAAACAGTGTTTCGATATCCGTGGAGTTGTTTGGGACTTGGGAACAAGCACATCAAGCTAAGACACAGTCCCGTGGATAATTAACTGAGATGAGATGGAAGTAGGTGGTCACTGTGTAACAACGGTATCGTCTTCTCTGTCTGTGAAGTAACAACACTCGCGTTTTTATATCCGGTAGGCACTGGTCCGAGAATACAATTTCAGATGATAAAGTTAACCAATATATGTAGGAAAGTTCCTCGCTATTTGTAACAAGTTATTGAATTCTGAGCACTGCTTAAAAACTGTTAAGATATTTTCGGAACGTTTATTTCCAATCAATCAATAAAGAATACCAAATTGTGTGTCTGGAACAACTTCATTGTAACAAAATGGTTGCCACAACTAGTCAGACATTTCATGGTAATAACGTTATGTATACGAGGAAGATTATTAAACGTGTGAAGTGTTTATTCATCTGATGAAGTTCTACAATAATGATGTGTTTATTCATCTGATGAAGTTCTACAATAATGAAGTGTTTATTCATCTGATGAAGTTCTACAATAATGATGTGTTTATTCATCTGATGAAGTTCTACAATAATGATGTGTTTATTCATCTGATGAAGTTCTACAATAATGAAGTGTTTATTCATCTGATGAAGTTCTACAATAATGATGTGTTTATTCATCTGATGAAGTTCTACAATAATGAAGTGTTTATTTATCTGATGAAGTTCTACAATAATGAAGTGTTTATTCATCTGATGAAGTTCTACAATAATGAAGTGTTTATTCATCTGATGAAGTTCTACAATAATGATGTGTTTATTCATCTGATGAAGTTCTACAATAATGAAGTGTTTATTCATCTGATGAAGTTCTACAATAATGAAGTGTTTATTCATCTGATGAAGTTCTACAATAATGAAGTGTTTATTCATCTGATGAAATCTACAATAATGAAGTGTTTATTCATCTCATGAAGTTCTACAATAATGAAGTGTTTATTCATCTCATGAAGTTCTACAATAATGAAGTGTTTATTCATCTGATGAAGTTCTACAATAATGAAGTGTTTATTCATCTGATGAAGTTCTACAATAATGAAGTGTTTATTCATCTGATGAAGCTCTACAATAATGAAGTGTTTATTCATCTGATGAAGTTCCACAATAATGAAGTGTTTATCTATCTGATGAAGTTCTACAATAATGAAGTGTTTATTCATCTGATGAAGTTCTACAATAATGATGTGTTTATTTATCTGATGAAGTTCTACAATAATGAAGTGTTTATTCATCTGATGAAGTTATACAATAATGATGTGTTTATTCATCTGATGAAGTTCTACAATAATGAAGTGTTTATTCATCTGATGAAGTTATACAATAATGATGTGTTTATTCATCTGATGAAGTTATACAATAATGATTTTTTTTCATGTATATAAAAACGTCACGTTTTATTTTAATCCCATTTTAAACTGACAGAACTAACAAAAGACAGACGGAGTTCTGTTTATTTGTTTTTTGAATTTCGCGCAATGCTACACGAGGACTATCTGCGCTAGCAGTGTAAGACTAGAGGGAAAGCAGCTAGTCATTACTACCCACCGCTAACTCTTGGGCAACTGTTTTATCAACGAATAGTTGGATTGACCAACATTACAACGCCCCTTACGGCTGAAAGGGTGAGCATGTTTGGTGTGACGGGGATTCGAATCCGCGACTCTCGGATTACGAGTTGAGTACCTTAACCACCTGGCCATGCCGGGCCTTCGGAATTTTGTCTGAACACTTCGGTTCGAACATTAATAAACTTGCAAAATAAATCAGAGGGTCTGTGGTTGGTTTGTCACTTCACTGGGCGTTTCTTGCAAGGCGATATGCATCTCGTGCTTTTTGTGATAGTTGGATAGGCCGTTGTGGATTTTTGACATGATCAACACACTCTATTAAACTTTCACTATATTTTATCTTTCGGAAATACACGAAACTCTTGGTGATTACCACGAGTTCAAATAACGCGGAAAACGTGAAATAGAGACTCACAACAGTTTGCACAACCCTAGCCTACAAAGGCTATAAAATGTTGACCGTGACCTATGTGAAAAAGGACATTATGACCTGATATCAACGGTGCCCATTTCGAACAACTGAGTGGGTAGGACTTGTAAAATCACGGTGGCACGTGACTTTCGCATCATCCATTCAAACATCAAACGTTTTTCAGGGCACAGATGCCGTGTTTTACTAGAAAATAATACTAAGCGACTGGATGGATTTGTCAACAAAAGAACATTTAGTTGGTAACTTGGACAAACTGTGTTTTCCACTACACAGAGAAATCGTGTATTACGTGCTTGCGTATTTGTATTAGAAGTTTCAACTGAAGAAAACTAGGATATTATTTGGATAAAGTACGTCACTCTTTTTATAAAGCCACATTCTTGTGATTTCAATGATTTTGACAAGAAATGTTTTTAACAAGATGATTTGGACCAGATGCATTGTTCATTTTACTGAACTTTTTAAACTGAGTCACTTTTTTTAATTAGACATTATGTTATTTTTATAAGTCAAATCACTTTATTTTAACTTGAATTATTAACACAAGACATGATATTCTTACAGGTCAAGTCACTTTATTTTAACTTGAATGACTAACACAAGACATGATATTCTTACAGATCAAGTCACATTATTTTAACTTGAATGATTAACACAAGACATGATATTCTTACAGGTCAAGTCACTTTATTTTAACTTGAATGATTAACACAAGACATGGTATTCTTACAGGTCAAGTCATTTTATTTTAACTTGAACGATTAACACAAGACATGATATTCTTACAGATCAAGTCACATTATTTTAACTTGAATGATTAACACCAGACATGATATTCTTACAGGTCAAGTCACATTATTTTAACTTGAATGATTAACACAAGACATGATATTCATACAGGTCAAGTCACATTATTTTAACTTGAATGATTAACACAAGACATGATATTCTTACAGGTCAAGTCACTTTATTTTAACTTGAATGATTAACACAAGACATGGTATTCTTACAGGTCAAGTCACTTTATTTTAACTTGAATTATTAAGACAAGACATGATATTTTACAGGTCAAGTCACTTTCTGTTAAGTTGAATGATTGCGTATACTGAGTTTTAATTAAACATTTTTAATATATACAAAAACACTATGATTTTCTTGTATAATGACTTTATATTTTTGCTTGGAGAGAGACACTCAAATTTTACCTATCACACTACATCACGTTTTCATCTTTACGTTAACACTGACCCGCGTACGATGATTCTAACCTGATCACTTCATATTTCTGGCCTCAATAATAAGCACATTTGTTGTATCTGGACAACGAAACAACGTAATTATGTGTATAAAGATAAGGTTTGTTTAATGTAACTGAAAACTCAAAAAATAAAAATCGTGCTTGGTAGTTTTAGCGTAAAGGTATATAATGGTCTGGGCTTTTTACGTTATGTCTGACACGAAGATTAAACCCCGGATTTTAGCATTATAATTCCTTTACCTTAAGGAGCGAGGACAAATACACATAAAAAAAATAAGCAAAGTTATTTACAGTTCAGTTTGTTTGTTTGTTTTGGAATTTCGCACAAAGCTACTCGAGGGCTATCTGTGCTAGCCGTTCCTAATTTAGTAGTGTAAGACTAGAGGGAAGGCAGCTAATCATCACCACCCACCGCCAACTCTTGGGCTACTCTTTTACCAACAAATAATGGGATTGACTGTCACATTATAACGCCCCCACGGCTGAAAGGGCGAGCATTTTTGGCGCGACCGGGATGCGAACCCGCGACCCTCAGATTACGAGTCGCACGCCTTAACACGCTTGGCCATGCCGGGCCGTTACAGTTCAGAAAAATAAATAAAATTAATTTTTCGTTTACGTTATCTAAACCATTAAACCATTAGTTTAATACTTGTATTTAATTCAACACCCAGTTGTCACATTCGTATGTTACAGGTTACGAAAACAATCCAAAAGTTGCTCTTTGTACTGTCTTGGAACAATATGCTGTTTGCTTTCCTAAACTAACACATAGTCTTAGGTCTGTTGAACATTTCCAAGAGTTTCTGGCAGAAGGAAACATATGGTCAAGTTTGTTTTCTACTACAAACGCACTCTTCAAGAAGATTCGTCGTGAGGACTGCACCAAGAAACGGATTCTGTGTTTGCCAAAGACTCTGAACCAATTTGATTGATATTTTAGCCACGGTCGAGGGTTCTCTGTGCAGCTCGGACTAGTGAGAAACTAATAACTCTTTTTAGTTTATCACATGCTAGTGGTGTTCAATCGATCGAAATATCATCATTTCCTTCTGTTTGGATATAGCAAATCAATAGAAATAGGTGCAGTGCTCTCGTAAATGGACACGAGATAAGAGGCTGTAGCCTCATAGGTTCTAAAGCTATAGAACACACTTCACTTTCTAAGCACAAAGAAACAAGAAAGGTAAAACGCTGAAGTCAATGGAAAGCCACTTGAACTTCGTTAGGGAAAGTCTTTTAGTTACTTTTTGAAGTTTAGAGGGTTCCTCTCAACAGCCGTTCCAGGATTTTTCATATCTTATCCTGAGCTTTACTAAAGCACCGGATCAACCATCCCCTGTAAATATAAACAGAAACTTAAAGGGATAATGTTCCTTTTAACACAAAGAACACCCTGAACCAAACTAAAATCAAAACTAAAACCTTACATGGTTGATAGTGTGCGCCACAGTTCAATGATCTCAAATGTACCGATGTTTATTATATACTACAGACATTGTTAAATAATAAACAGTTACCGAGGACAATAAGTTATACTGATTAGAGTAATAAAAGTGAAATATTTCTAACACAAGTTCTGATGGTTTCCATGTAATAATCTTAGAAACCAACATGAAGCCATGTCAGCAAACATCTCTTCTGTTTGGTTATAAAAATTACTGTTATATTTGTCTAATTAATGCATTTATACATTTATAGTACAACGTTTTAGCTGCTTCTTTCAAATTTTATATCACAAGATAGAAATTTATAGATGTTCGTTTGCTTTGAATTTCGCGCAAAGCTACACGAGGGCTATCTGCGCTAGCCGTTTCTAATTTAGCAATGTAAGACTAGAGGGAAGGCAGTTAGTCATCACCACCCACTGCCAACTCTTGGGCTACTCTTTAACCAACGAATAGTGGGATTTACCGTCACATTATAACGTCCTCACAGCTGAAAGGGCGAGCATGTTTGGTAGGATGGGGATCCGAACCCGCCCCCCTCAGATTACGAGTCGAATACCTTAACCACCTGACCATGCCAGGTATGGAGATCAAGGAAATATTGAAAGGCAATTATTTTAATTTCACTACTTTGCAATTTTAATATACATTATATATATATATCAAACTATTAAGGGTTAAAACACTGCAGAAGGCTAGTTTGATTACCCACAGATCACACAGGACAAAAGTAATGAACATAAAATGTACACAGTGTTCGAAACGGAATCTTTCAAATCACTTTTCTTGCAGATATGGAAAATACGAATGGAACTGACATCAGAAAGAAACTTAAAGTTCATAGGTCAAATATTTTTTTTCTCTTTCCTATATTTTTTCTACAACAAGGTAGAATTTTAAAAACGCTGTATCTACTTTATAAAACATATAATATTTTTATCGTATTTCAACTGTTAAGTTTCTCTCTCTCTTGTTGTCAAGAGTTGGATAAAGAATAAATCTGTCCATTATACCTTTTCTCCATTAACAAAGTAAGTCATCAAATAAAACTTTAAAGTCCAGTTATCTACATAATCTAACTTTCCTTCCATTGATTTCTGATAAAACCGTTTGTTCTTCCATTACTTGCTCAAATTTGGTGTTAATTTGGAGCATCTTGTTGTAAAGGAAGAACGACATAGACGGACTAGTCTAGAAGAGATGTGTAAGATTTACTTGTATGTAATTTACATTTACAACAAATTAATTATTCTGTCACGATAAATTGGCAGGAATTATTTTACTTTCTCTGAACCGACGAAAAAACTAGATTACGGTAGACACAAAAAAAGCTCGCGCACATTTGCTGTTAAACCTCTAATTGACGTCGTTAATTAGACGAGATGTGTTAGGAAATTAAAAAACAAGGAATAACTATATTTTATGGTGATTCTTTGTGGACCATTCGTTAACAATGGACAACCTTTATAACCCGCACTTACCATTGAAACTGAGGGAAAAAATATGGATCGAGGTTTTTCAATAATCCTCGACTAACTTTCAGAGTTATTCTGTTTTTATCTTATTATTAAGTTTCATAATCGTGTTCTTCTGTACTGATCTTATTATTAAGTTTTATTATCATGTTTTTCTGCTCTGATCTTATTAAATTTTATTATCGTGTTTTCTGCTGTTATCTTATTACAAAGTTTTATAATCAAGTTTTTCTGTACTGATCTCACTATTAATTATTATTATTAATTCTTCTACTCTGATCTTATTTTTTAACTTTTATTATTAAGTTCTGATCTTATTTTTAAGTTTTATTATCGTGTTTATCTGCTGTGATCTTATTAAGTTTTATTATCGTGTTTTTCTGCTGTGATCTTATTATTAAGTTTTATTATCGTGTTTTTCTGCTCTGATCTTATTATTAAGTTTTATTATAGTGTTTTTCTGCTTTGTGGGGTTGTTCTCTTGTGTTTTATTCACATTTTACGACACAATTTTAAACCTCATTGAAATAATTTAGGTTATGGAGTCTTGATGTGTTATACGCGGGGAAATAGCTTTTGTTTTGTGTTGCTTAAAGCAGCAAAACCAAATCAGAGTAGTGAACTCACTTTTCCTATATGTGTTTGAAATCACATGAAGAGCTTACTTTGCTATTACTAACACAAAGTTTTGTTTGATTCATTTGTTGTTAAGCGAAGTACTACATGATATGTTACTTGTTTTGGGCGCATCGTATGGATCGAACCCAAATCTTTAGCGTTATAAGACCTAATGTTTATTACTGATCTATCAAACTGAGCAGAGAGAGTCATTTTCGACAGGGCTTAAGCAGGGAAATTTTATGAAACAGCGCACAATCACAGCTCAACATAATAAAATAGTCGATAACGTAACGTCCGGGCTTAAGAACAGTTCGATTCTTGAACGCAATGTTAAGTACTATATGTGTGTGACGTATTACTCTCTTGTTAAAGTTCAACTTGTGTCTGGGAATACGCATTTATTTTACATACACTGATTATGAACACATTGTGGCCAACGAATTATTTCGACAATACGTGAACATTGGTCTTTCACTAAATATTTCCCTATATTGCTTCGATATGACAATTTGTTTGTTTGTTTTGTTGTGTTTTTAAATTCACACAAAGCTACTCGAGAGCTATCTGCGCTAGCCGTCCCTAATTTAGCAGTGTAAGACTAGAGGGAAGGCAGCTAGTCATCACCACCCACCGCCAACTCTTGGGCTACTCTTTCTACCAACGAATAGTGGAATTGACCGTAACATTATAACGCCCCCATGGCTGAAAGGACGAGCATGTTTGGTGCGACCGGGACTCGAAACCGTGACCCTCGGATTACGAGTCGAACGCCTTAACCCACCTGGCCATGCCAGCACTAATATGAGAATTAATTCAAAAGATTTGTACAGACAGTCTTTCTTAAACCGCATGGATTGCTCATTAAACAATATGAAAGTTATAGTTTGTTTTTTTTTGTTCTCTCTAGGACAAACTACGTGAACAACAAATCAAGTTAACTGAATGTCAAGATCTCAAACTAGAACAACTGAATTTTTTATAAAAGTACACAACTTTAGTGGGTTGAACAGGTACAGTTTTATAATCCACAACTTTAGTGGGTTGAACAGGTACAGTTTTATAAAAGTCCACAACATTAGTGGGTTGAACGGGTACAGTTTTATAATCCACAACTTTAGCGGATTGAACAGGTACAGTTTTTTGCCGAGCTGACCGGAATTTCTTTAAATGGAAAGTTGTTTCACGTGTTAAAATGTAATCATAAGAAAGAGCAGCTGGTTTCAACTTTCTTTTCATCCAAGTAAGTTGTGAAGTCGTCGTGTGTAGAACGTTTAAATTCCTCAATTAGATACAATTGTATTAATTTATTGAAACGGTTGCTAGTATACATAGGATTATACCATCGATCAAAATAAACCTCTTTTTCGAGGACGAATTCCATATAAGTTTGACTATCTTGCTGGGCATTACCTTGACAGCTTTAGCGATAAGCCTCCAGTACTGATTCATATGATTGAGGATATCTGCGTTTAACCTTACCATAATTGATGCAGTCTTCTAGAAAGAGAGAGCAACATAAGCTTCTTGGACTTTACCAGTTAAAACACTGGTAATAATAATGACCATTTTAGATGGGTCATCTTCTCAAAATATTGGAGGTATTTATGAACTTTGTTTTCATTAAATTGTGGTGCTTTAATATACCAACTGAGTTCAAAGTTATCATTTTGCTTTGATCGATCGGAGTTGAGTCTAATTTTTATTTCCTTCAGTTCAATTTCTTTCTCGGCTTCAATCCGGGCTTGCTCGGCCTCGAGACATTTACGTCGCCTCACAGATTCGATACAAGCTTGCTCTATCTAGAGACGTTTACTTCACCTCTCAGATTCGATACAAGCTTGCTCTGTCTAGAGAAGTTTACTTTCTCTCTCAGATTCGATACAAGCTTGCTCTGTCTAGAGACATTTACTTCCTCTCTCAGATTCGATACAAGCTTGCTCTGTCTAGAGACATTTACTTCCCCTCTCAGATTCGATACAAGCTTACTCTGTCTAGAGACGTTTACTTCCGCTCTCAGATTCGATACAAGCTTGCTTTGTCTAGAGACATTTACTTCCCCTCTCAGATTCGATACAAGCTTGCTCTGTCTAGAGACATTTACTTCCTCTCACAGATTCGATACAAGTTTGGTCTGTCTAGAGACATTTACTTCCTCTCTCAGATTCGATACAAACTTGCTCTGTCTAGAAACATTTACTTCCTCTCTCAGATTCGATACAAGCTTGCTCTGTCTAGAGACGTTTACTTCCGCTCTCAGATTCGATACAAGCTTGCTTTGTCTAGAGAAATTTACTTCCCCTCTCAGATTCGATACAAGCTTGCTCTGTCTAGAGACATTTACTTCCCCTCTCAGATTCGATACAAGCTTGCTCTGTCTAGAGACATTTACTTTCCCCCTCAGATTCGATACAAGCTTGCTCTGTCTAGAGACATTTACTTCCCCTCTCAGATTCGATACAAGCTTGCTCTGTCTAGAGACGTTTATTTCCGCTCCCAGATTCGATACAAGCTTGCTCTGTCTAGAGACATTTACTTCCCCTCTCAGATTCGATACAAGCTTGCTCTATCTAGAGACATTTACTTCCCCTCACAGATTCGATACAAGCTTGCTCTGTCTAGAGACATTTACTTCCCCTCTCAGATTCGATACAAGCTTGCTCTGTCTAGAGACATTTACTTCCCCCCCTTAGATTCGATACAAGCTTGCTCTGTCTAGAGACATTTACTTCCTCTCTCAGATTCGATACAAGTTTGGTCTGTCTAGAGACATTTACTTCCTCTCTCAGATTCGATACAATCTTGCTCTGTCTAGAGACAATTACTTCCCCTCTCAGATTCGATACAATCTTGCTCTGTCTAGAGACAATTACTTCCCCTCTCAGATTCGATACAAACTTGCTCTTTTTCAGTTTTGATGCGGGCTTGTTCAAACTTGATTTTTTTTAAATTTTAATTGGACCTTTAACTTATTTTTATCTCCCAACTCTGATTGTCTATTGGAGACAGTAGAGTATTACTCTACTACTATCTACATCATCAACTACTATTTAATAATATATTTTTAGTTCCTTTTTCTCATTGAAATGTTGACACTTTCTTCACTTTTTTATAATTCTTTAGTTCTTTAAGAGAAGGAAACCTTTGTCATCAAACATGATCAAATCTTGTAGACAAATATAAATTGAATTAAGATTTCTCTATTAATTTATTTCGAATTCTGTCTCTGATTCAGATTTCGAACGTGAGCTCCAAATTGGTTACGTATTATAGCTCATCGCGGACGAGACTCTGATTTATTTTTTAATGTATACTACATATTAAGATTTCAAATAGGCGGAAGTTTTAATTTAGACGTTAACTGGGTGTCAATACGTATTAAACTTGTGATATTTGCCAACACGATTGATGCACGAAGTTTTATTGAACAAGGTGAATAGGCCAGGCACAGCCAGGTCGTTAAGGCACTCCACTCGTAATCCGAGGATCGCGGGTTCGATTCCTCGTCACATTAAACATGCTTGGCCTTTCAGCCGAGGGGTCGTTTATAGTAACGGTCAATCCCATTATTCGTTGGTAAAAGAGTAGCCGAAGAGTTATCTGTGAGTGGTAATGAACAGCTTCCTTTCCTCCAGTCTTACACTACTAAATTAGGGACGGCTTGTACAAATAACCCTCGTATAAGCTAGCTTTACGCGAAATTCAAAACAAACCAAATCAAACTTATACTGAACAACGTATATTGGTTGATTGTTATTGTGTCATGACGTCGTGCCATCTAGTAACTAAAATATTAAACTACAATGAAGATAATATTAATTTCGCAAACAAAAAATTAATTAACAACAATAGTTAGACATATTTTCTTTAAAAAATAATTACAATTATAAGTTTATGAGTAACATCAGATTTGTAATCTGTTCTACCTTATTCACAAATTAACCAATCGTGGCACAGTTTTAAATTTGTATCTCTGAGAACAGGCCAAAATGAGGCCCGGCACGTCCAAGCGTGTTAAGGCGTGCGACTCGTACTCTGAGGGTCGCGGGTTCGTATCCCCGTCGGGCCAAATATGCTCGCCCTTTCAGCCGTGGGGGCGTTATAATATACGGTCAATCCCACTATTCGTTGATAAAAGAGTAGCCCAAGAGTTGGCGGTGGGGGTGGTGATGGCTAGCTGTCTTCCCTCTAGTTTTACACTGCTAAATTAGGAACCGCTAGCGCAGATAGCCCTCGAATAGCTTTGCCCGAGATTAAAACAAACAAACATTTAGTCTCACACCGCTAAATTTCCTGGAATCACTTTGTACATCCAGAGATTTAGAATTGATTTCAAGATATTTATTTCATTTATTGCTTGTTAATCTTTCTAGAAGTTTCTCTATATATCTAGTCAGTAGCTCTGCTGTTTATTTAAATTCATGAGAATATTCGCTTACTTGAAAGAGGCAAGAATATACCCTGATGTCAGGAAGAAGTTGAAGAGCGTCTTTATATGTCCAAGTAATATTTGAGAACCCTTTCTCGAGTAAAATACCTGATATATCATCTTCCGCAGGTGCTTTGTTTGTTGTTTGTTTTATTGCTATGGAAATCTGGGTCGTTGTGATTTTGTTTGTTATATGTGCTTCTGGTATATCTGTGGTGTTATGTTTATTGTTTGTGTTGGAATGGCTTCAGGAAAAAAAATAGGTTTGAATATGATTTTGTTTTGCTAATTTATATCGGAGTCGTTTTGTGTTTTAAGATGTTCCTTGAATACTTCTGTTATTATGTGGGCCATACATTAGTGGGAGGTATGCGTCTGTTCTAGTGGAACAGCAGTACGTCTTCGGACTTACAACTCTAAAATCAGGGGTTAGATTCTCCTTGGTGGCCATAGCAGGTAGCCCAACGTGGCTTTGCTAAAATAAAAGACATATACATGTTTTTATGGGTTTGTGATTTTTTTTGTACATCTCTTCAGATGTTTACAGAAATATTTGGCTCATCCTGTTCATGGAGTTAGTTTCAGAATCAGTTCCAGTTTTCTTATTTAAATTGTTTGATATCATTTCTTATTTTGTTTATGTTATTTTGTGGATTTAAGTCATATTTCTGGTATTTAATGTATAACTCGCGTCTCTCTTTAATCAGAGTATATGGTTTACATGTGTTATTTTTAGTAGGTTTTTTATGTTTTGGTATGGCTGTTTTAGAGTCTTTTGTAACACACTCAGCCATTATTTGGCAGTAAGTTGGCAGCAGTTCGCCTGTTTTTGCTTTGTATTTTTGCCAGTTTGCCTTATACTACTTGTGATTTGAATGATATATGAGTTTATTCGGATGGCGGGTGACCAAAAGTACACCATATTAGTAAGTGGTCGCTTCTGTATCTTGACCGACATGAAACTCCGAACACTTGAAACTTAACTTGGCAGAAATTAAACCCAGATTTCACAGATATTTATTGTTGTATAACGTGTTTGTGTTAGTGTGTGGTCATATATTAATACCAAGTTTTTATTAATTATAAAATTTAACAGCCTTGTTCCATTAACGGTAATAGGTTTACATCAAAATTCTTAATCTTCAAATTAATATCTCCTACAACTATATCATTCTCTTCTTATGTCTTGCAATATTTACTTATAGAGTTCTATTTATTATAGTTTGGGTTATGTCTTCTGATACGGTTGTATTTATTGTTATACTTGGAGAGCGGTAGGTTCCGGCCACTGTAATTATTGTATTATTTGTTAAAGTGACATCGGTCACCAGGTAATCAGTCGGGGTTCATCTATAGATTAGGGCAATGTCCATACTTAGATCCCTCTGATCTTTTCTGTCTGCTCTAATTGTCGAATAGTCGCTAAATCTTAATAGTGAGTTTTTCGGTAAAGGTCTCACGGTCTCAGTTACGAATATCACACCAGTATCTATTTATTTTATTTGTTTTTAGATCTCGTGTCTCGTGGAAGCGAGTGCATCTTGGATATTCGCATGAGTTTTATTTGTATAATTTGTGGAAGCACGTGGATCGAGTGTTTTGTAACCACTGTTATACAAATAGTTACGTACTTAGTGTCGATAATTTTGTTTTTGAAATCCTCCCATGAAATTAAAAATCACTTTTGTAAGTGTCGTTACAATAAGTGTAGATTCTGCTAGTATTTGTTGTTCGTCAAACTGTTGTACAATAAGATATTTCTTTGAACAATATTATGAAATACCACTTCATTCTCTGAAGGTTTTTATTAGCTACTATGTCCCGGAATGGCCACGTGGGTTAAGGCTTTGTCTCGTAATCTGAGAGTCGTGGGTTCAAATACCCGTTGCACCAAACAAGCTCGCCCTTTCACCCGTTGGGGCTTTATAATGTCGCGATCAATCCCACTATTCGCTGGTAAAAGAGTAACCAAAGAGTTGGCGGCGGGTGGTGATGACTAGCTGCCTTCTCTGTAGTCATACACTGCTAAATTAGGGACGGCTAGCACAGATGGCCCTCGTGCTGCTTTGCGCGAAATTAAAAAAACAAAACTACTACACAAAAGAATCTTTTAATGAAATATTATTTATATGCTAATTTTATTTTGTTAATAGACGATTAAAAAATAAACTTTAATAAAAGTGTTTCTTTTAATTATTTATTAAGAAACTGTTGTTTTTTTATATTATTACATTTATTTTATGTACTAACGTGTTCAACCTGAGGAGCAGTCAGATATACCGAGTCGGCTGTGAAATTAATTTTTTTAAACAGCTTTATTGATTGAAAGAGAGGGTAAAACGAACCGTTGCATATGAAGTTTTGGTAACACTGCACAACAAAGTGTTTGTTTCTTGAACACTGTTGGATGTTCCTTATAGATTTTTGGCTGCTGATCACGAAAATCATATTCAAATTTGCCCATCACGTACCGTTTCATCGAAATCTTCAGGTTCGCTACAATAGAAAAACGATATCAGGGCAACTTGTTCACTACTGTTGGACACTGCAACGTGATACACCGGACATTGAATACAAACAAAAATCAGGAGCAAAACACTTTTAATTACGTTGAACTTAATAGCGTATTAGAAACATAAACGCAGTTAAATACGTTATTACCGGTAAACAGTTAACTGTCTATTTCTCAGAGTTCCTACGTGATGAAGCAAAACCAAAACTATATTTGTTCATACCCACCAGGTACCTGATATTTAGTAATATCTGGTGGGTATGGACAAATATAAAAAAAAAATTTTAAAAAATTTTCAGGAAGCAAAACTTTTTAAAAACATTGTTGTGCAGTGAAATCACTCCATGAGTCATAATATAAACAGGAAGTGAAACATGACATCATATACATGACGAGATAATCAGGTACGTTTGTGAAACATATTTTGAAAGTGTGGGTAGAATGGAAACACAAGAGAAAATGTTAAAATATATGAGACTCTGGAAGAAATGAATGTTTTTGAATAGGGCTGATAGAGCAAACCAATTACTTTAATTTAAAAACAGAAAATTTTGAAATTTCTGAAATTGTGTTTGTTTGTTTGTTTGTTTTGAATTACGCACAAAGCTACTGGAGGGCTATCTGTGCTAGCCGTCCCTAATTTAGCAGTGTAAGACTAGAGGGAAGGCAGCTAGTCATCACCACCCACCGCCAACTCTTGGGCTACTCTTTTACCAACGAATAGTGGGATTGACCGTCACATTATAACGCCCCCACGACTGAAAGGACGAGCATGTTTGGTGCGACGGGCTGAAATTCTGAGAAAAAGGTTTAACACAATGTTAAATACACGTTATTACGATTAAACATGAACATAATTCTGTAAAAAATAATGTTCGGGTGAGTCCATAATTATTTAAAATTTTTTTATCTGCATTTGTATTTCTTAAGAGCAGTATTTAATAAAACCAGAAATAGTTTCCCCACTAAAATATTATTATGGAAGGAGCTGTTTTACTGCATAAACAATGTTATGGTTCACTGTATTTCTTGAATTTCGATGAGCAATGTTATCGAGAAATGTTAGCGCAATTTATTATTAGTTTTGTTATGTATTGTAATTTATCTCTGAAAAATTCTCATATTTATTATGTTACGTATTACGATTTCAAATAATTGTAGATTTTACTTTTAATTTAGACGTTAATTGAATGTTAATAATATCACATTTATGATATTTGCCAACAATATTGCTACACACAATTTTCTTTGTTAACACGAATATATTTTAATATACAAACAATAATACAATTCATAGTAAGAATTATTACAAATAATTATTTATATATAGAAAAATATTGCGAACTCGCAAACAATATTCCAATCTTCTATCTGATCTGGAACTGAACATTTCATCGACAGTTCTGGTCTACGATGAGCGAATTAATTTTGTGTTGATACAGATAAACTAAACAAGACGGGAAAGCTAGCTAGCTCTACTCTTATTTAGCTTGATATGGTTTATAAGCTAACTCTTTACAGACAAATATATTTAATGTCCTCGTAAAAATACTAATGTCCGAAGTTGATTCACAGAAGAAAAACGGTTCGTAATATTCGAATTCTACAAATATTCAAATATCTGTAGTTTTCCGATTAATAAACGTTTATCATAATTATTGCTTTCGAAGCATGTATTATAATGACTTTAGCTGACCAAAAATATTCTGTTACTGTCTCTTGGCATCTTGCAATATCTTGCTTTTATACTCACTAGGCGAGATTCTCGAAAGTTCAATAATATTCGAAGATACGCCAGAGATTTCGTAAAACACATATTGTTGATTCTTACACTCGAGGATGCTCTGTAATTTTAGACAACAGGCAAAACTTGCGAAATGCACGTATAACAATATACCTTACATGAATTAAACTGAAACAAACACAGATATTAGATAGATATTTGTTTACTGATAATAAACACTAGATGACGATAGCTATATAGAACAAAGGCGAAATAAAAATGTTATTTATGCAACTGTAATATAAACTATTAATACATTTTTCTTCTTAGTAGTTAATATTTATAAACCAGAATATTTTCTCAAATACTTAGCGTTCTAAATCCCTATAAACTTTCAAACTGAAATCCACCCTTACTTTTGTGAATGGTGTAAAGCCTTATTTCTTTACATGCGTTATAAAAACGGTTCGTTCTTCGTTCAGAGCTAGAAGGTTTTGCCGCCATATTCCGGTTAGACAACTTTACTTACGTTTTTAATCCACAAAAACATTTAAAACAATCGTAACTTCTCGAGAACTGCGATGTTATACTTTAATTGATGTTATTTACTTTTTGCAAAAACCGAGAGGGCAGCACCAGTAAAAGTAGCGCGCATGAAAAATATTCACTTACACGAGTTATTTCTTTAAAGGAAAGAAACGTGTAACAGCTAATTCTATTGAATTTTCTCATGCAAAGAGAGAAATCCTTAGCTACAGTATGATTTTCAATATTCATTTAACTTCCACCAGAGGTCTTTACATGTTCTTAGCACAGTTGCTTTCACTTGCTTTCAGTCTTTTAACAGACGTGTAAACAGTTTTGTTCTTTCTTTACTTTAAACTTTAACACTTTTAACCTTCTTGTTAAATGGGTCCAGCACACCAAACATCCTCACCCTTTCAGCCGTGGGGGTGTCATACATAACGATCAATCCTACTATTCGTTGGTAAAAGAGTAGCCCAAGAGCTGGCGGTGGGTGGTAATGACTAGCTGCCTTTCCTTTGGTATTATACTATTAAATTAAGAACGGCTAGCGCAGATAACCCTTGTGTAGCTCTGCGTGAAATTCAAAACCAAACAAACTTGTACAAAAGACTAGAGGTGCTAGGTGTATGTATCATCTTTCAGTTACGTTATTTTATTTTGTTTTGAAAATTAATAAACTTTTATTTCTTTATTTTTTTCTTTCTTGTAAAATTAGAAAATAGAAACAAAGTTTGGAAATTAATATTTTCCCTATTTTTGTATAAAACGCATAAAAGAAAAAAAAACCTCTACAACTTCAGGCTCTTTTATTTCATTAAAATTTTTGAAACGTTACATATCATGTAGCTGAGAAGATCGCGAGTTACGAACTCATAAAGATTGAAATTTAAAATAACACATGTGCACGTTTTATGAATGGATTTTTTCGCCGCCGACGAAGCCACGAAGTAAATAAAAATGGAGGAACGATAATTAATTTAGCAGCTAACATTCGTTTTAGTTTCTTGAAATGTTCAGAGAAATGTTAACAAATCATTAAGTACACGTTTTCATCAACCAATTAAAAACATACCTAGACCTAATTCTATGAAAGTTTAGACAATATATTATATTATAACGTCGTATTACTGCCATCTATTGGGGTAAATCAGTAATAGTAAACTTTGAAGGAAAACCTTTAATATTAGCAAATCTTATTTTCTTTTAAAAATAATAATTAAAAATAACGCAGTTTCTTTAGGAACCATACTAGTAGAAATATATAACTTTCTGTAAAAATAGTACGAATGAAGAATGTGATAATGATTTATACAAAAATATAAGTAACGATTCACTTAACTAGTTTTCCACTAATAATCACTAGATGTCGCTACTGTGTTAGCTTAAGATTTCTTAGTAAATGTGATTCGACAAAACAAAGGGTGTGTGTGTGTATTTTTCTTAGAGCAAAGCCACATCGGGGTATCTGCTGAGTCCACCGAGGGGAGTCGAACCCCCTGATTTTAGCGTTGTAAATCCGTAGACGTACCGCTGTACTAGCTAGGAGGAGGTCAAAACGAAGGAGATACAAAAATATAAACAAATATATTAAAGAGTCGTGTTCTATACGTTTGGGCCGAGGGTGCGTTATAGGAGTAACGATAAAATCCCATTATTCAACTGGAGCCGTGCAAGTAGGTGCTGTTCATTAGCTTCCTTCCTTTCCTGTTGCTTATAAATTCTAAATTATGGACAATTAATTAGTTCACAGAGCTCTTGTGTACTCTTTCTTGTTCGAATACTCAACACAAAAAGTGACAAACAATAACATAGTATATTAGTAACGTATAATATAAATGTCTCTTTGAATCGTTTTTTTTGAAAGGTTAATTAGGTTAATTATTTTTAATTGATAGAAGAAGTTCATTGTAATTGCATATTTTTTACTAAAATGAGATAGAATTATAAATGAGTTATAACAGTATTGTTTTTAGTAGTTTTAATATAAGATACAACTATAATTCAGTTATAACAGTTACTTTAACTAGTTTTAATGTGAAATACAATTATGAGTTATAACAGTTGCTTTCACTACTTTGCTCTGGAATATCATAATAAGCGAGTTATAAGAGCGCCATTTTCACTAGTTCCACAACGTGATATTACTATCAGATCCTCCGACTCCAGAACCTATCGTTAACTTTCACACTAATGTTTAAATATAGGGTTCTAGACCCACCATCACTCATAAAACCGTATCTGAATCAGCAACAATAATACCCAATGAAAGAATCCGTTAGCACTATATCGTGTTCTACGGAAAAACAACAATATCCAGTGGAAGGATCCATTAGCACTATACCGTATTGTATTTACAAACAACAATATCCAGTGGAAGGATCCATTAGCACTCTGTCGTATTGTATTTACAAACAACAATATCCAGTGGAAGGATCCATTAGCACTCTATCGTATTGTATTTACAAACAACAATATCCAGTGGAAGGATCCATTAGCACTACACCGTATTGTATTTACAAACAACAATATCCAGTGGAAGGATCCATTAGCACTCTGTCGTATTGTATTTACAAACAACAATATCCAGTGGAAGGATCCATTAGCACTCTATCGTATTGTATTTACAAACAACAATATCCAGTGGAAGGATCCATTAGCACTACACCGTATTGTATTTACAAACAACAATATCCAGTGGAAGGATCCATTAACACTATATCGTATTGTATTTACAAACAACAATATCCAGTGGAAGGATCCATTAGCACCATACCGTTTTGTACTGATAACAATATCCAGTGGAAGGATCCATTAGCACTATATCGTATTGTATTTACAAACAACAATATCCAGTGGAAGGATCCATTAGCACTATACCGTATTGTATTTACAAACAACATTATCCAGTGGAAGGATCCATTAGCACTATACCGTATTGTACTGATAACAATATCCAGTGGAAGGATCCATTAGCACTCTATCGTATTGTATTTACAAACAACGATATCCAGTGGAAGGATCCATTAGCACTATACCGTATTGTACTGATAACAATATCCAGTGGAAGGATACATTAGCACTATATCGTATTGTACTGACACTAAGAGTTTCTTTCTTTAGGCTTCAGTGTCCTGAAAGGAAGAAACATGATAATCATGATACAATTAATGTTTAAACAACAAATTGTGATTTTGAGTCATTGCACACAAACATCATGTTTTAAAAAACTTGATCTGTGTTCCAGTTTGATTTTTCTTTCCAAGAGACCAAAAGAACAAAGTTGGTTAGCACACTGTTTGACCAATAGATCTTTAACTTATTATTTTTAAACACTTTTACTGCTTTGAGCAGATACTTGTGTTATATTTCAGTTAAAATAACGTATGATTGGTTTTTTGGGCTTAAAATATTACGCATGGTCATTTCTATGGAAACATGAATTACGTAAATGCCGTGTGAAACAAAAACAACAGTTCGAATAACCTGATATGTAGTGCTATAGAAACATGATAAAACCCGCTAAATAGAAAAGTAACAAACACATTCTGGAACATTCAAAGTCAAAAGGACAACCGACGGCATGTATATTTATAAACAATCTTCACATTTAATTGGATATGAGCAAACATTCCTATGGATAAAATCGAAGAAAGCAGAACAAATGGAGGACAGAGACTCATTTTGAATTCATGGAAAAATTGTTAATTTGTCATTTTTTTATTTTTCTGTAACCTTCATGACGTGTTGACAACTGTGAACTCTAGAACCACTTACCTTCTGTCGCCATATATCTCGTAAGGTTCTCCACTAATTGTCTATCTCACTGCTGTCACTGCATGTTTTGTAGTGAGAGAAAATTAAGGCCATTGTTCAGCCAGAGATACAAAAACTTCAACAGCAGTAGTTAACAAATGTCTGTGTTAAACAACAAAATAGAGTGCTTAATTGCCTGAATCTGTTTCGGAAATCAGTGTAGCCCATAACATTTGTAGTTTTGGAGAATACATTAGTGTTAAAGTAACTACTCTAAACGCTGTTGATGTCATGTGAGGATTTGAGTCAAGAAAACAAATTTAATTTCAAAATTCCTCAGCCATGCTTTTTTATTTTGAGATCAGATTTGCACACAGAGCGATACGTTTATGAATTATCCAAGTGATGTTAAGTTAAGTAAGGTTCAAAGTCATGTTAAATTAAAATTACTTTTTGTGAACGTTTTTGCGTGTGAGTACTAAGTGAACATATGGAACTTATGGAAGAGCTTCACCATTGGGGGGGGGACTATCAGGACTTGGCGATAAAAGTGTGACGACTGGTGAGAGGGGGTTCTTAGAAATCGTTAGTTCCATTGAAGGCCGTCAGAGAGCAAATAGTACAATAATGGGCCACTAGAAGGGAACATTTCCATGAAGTGCTCTAATAGGGCAGATAGTTTACGTTTAGGTAAACCTGAAGTTGTGATATTGTAATGCGTTTATTACGTCATATCAATTATAATGACTAGCTGTGGGCTTTGATTATGGTATTCATTGATTTTATGGCTATACAATGAATCTGTATCTTCGGTTCGGTCTCTTAGTGATACGTTATTGTTATTTCACTTTGTTAGGTCAAATATATTAGCTTTAGATTAAGAATGTTATGCTTTGTAATATAGTTAAGCTGGATTGTGCTTTAGGCGTAGTCTTTATTATGTTATTCTTCCCTGGTGGCTAGCGGGAAGTCTGAGGACCTATAAAGCAGTAAATTCCTTTTCGATATCCATGGTGGACAGAGCACAGATAATCTACTGTGTAATTTTTTGCGCTCGATGATAAACAAACTTATTTAACTAACGTGTGTATGTGTGTGAGGTAAGCTTTTCAAAGATCATTAAACAACGCAGGAAACAGATTAGGACTAGGAAAGTATTGATGACGTCACTATTAAACTCTGCAAAAATGACATTAAGTATAAAAAAGCAAGAATGTTCACCATATGTGAAGGGTAAGGGTGAATGTCCTTCGTGGTATGCATTATTTCAAAGGGAAATGTGTAGGGGAAATACGTTTGTCATCCTTCAGGGCCCATCTCAGACAACAGTGATTTTGTATTAAGGGTAAGTTTGTTCATTAACTGAGACTACGGTGCTGTCACCATGTTGAGTTCTAATACTTGTCTCCGATAATCGTGTCTCGTTCTAGATAATTCGATCGATTTGCCAGATTTGGTCAGACCATTAGGCTCAAAAATGTCTTTTATACTAGAGGTGTTTGGCGGGTATCACGTGTTGAAACCCCAAGTGGCACAGCAGTTCGTCTGTGGATTTACGTCGCTCGAAACCGGAATTTGATACCCGTGGTGGGCGGAGTACATGATGTATCTTTGCGCCTAGCCTCAAACAAATAAAGAAATCACGTGTTGTGGAATATATTTAACCTCGTAGTCGTTGAGACGCCCTGCACGGCCATCATATTCATTCGTAACTCTACGTATCTAACCTCACACGTGGATAGAATGGACAGGTCACTTAACTGTTTTAATTATTTTGAGTACGGAGCATTGGCCTTTCGCTATATAAACTGTGTGTACTCAAATGATACAACGAAAACAAACAAACAAATGTTTTATACAAAACAAACGAACACGAGTCTCTCCAAGTGTTACGTCATTTCTGCATTACTATCAAGGCTACTTTCTATTTTGTAGTTTCATTAGAAAAATAATTTATATTTTGTAGTGTTTTTATTTTTATATAAGTTTTGATGGTTTAATCACGTGATTATTCACATATTAATTTAACTTAAAATCATTCAACTCGTCCTGAACAGGACTGTTTTTAACATGTAGTTAATTTATACTTAAAATAATCAAATACGTCAGAAGTCATGCCGCTGTGCCGATGTTTTAAGCGAATAGTTTGTTTGTTTCAGTTAAGAACAAAACTGAACAAAAAACCACCTGTGCTCTGCTCCCATGGCTTTCGAAACCTGGTTTCTAACGTTGTAAGTTCGCATACATACCGCTGTGCTACTTGTTTTTTTTTTTAAGTGAATCGCCTAATAAGATAACGCTTCCCATTGTTGTACACTGATTAAATATGTTGTATTATATATACAGAAAATTTTGACTTGTTTAGAGGGCAACTACAATGACAGATATAGCGTTTTTAAAGACATTTTATTTTATATTAATCCAGTTAAGTAAGTGGAATAAATAACAGGTACTATATTGTATTTGTTAAATGAAACAATGTAACGGGATAATTCATATTTAAAATCTATAGAAACCGATTTTCCATAAAACTTTTGTTTGTTTGTTTTTGAATTTCGCACAAAGCTACTCGAGGGCTATCTGTGCTAGCCGTCCCTAATTTAGCAGTGTAAGACTAGAGGGAAGGCAGCTAGTCATCACCACCCACCGCCAACTCTTGGGCTACTCTTTTACCAACGAATAGGGGGATTGGCCGTAACATTATAACGCCCCCACGGCTGAGAGGGCGAGCATGTTTGGCGCGAAGGGGATTCGAACCCGCGACCCTCAGATTATGAGTCGCACGTCTTAACACGCTTGGCCATGCCGGGCCATCCATAAAACTAAATTAAACCACAAAAGTTGTTGTTTGTATTAAGCACAAAGCTACACAATGGGCTATCTGTGCTCTGCCCACCACGGGTATCAAACCCGGTTTTTAGCGTTGTAAATGCGCAGACATACCGCTGACCCACTGGGAGGCACCACAAAAAGTAGCTTTTTAGGAAAAATTCTTCTATTATATGAATTAAGTATGATACTCTTGTAATTTTATGTTTGATTAAAATTTAGCATCTGATTGGAAACCAAGTGTTTTATATTTACCAAATATTTTGTTTCTTTATAAAAGCATGGCCAAGCGTGTTAAGGCGTGCGACTCGTAATCCGAGGGTCTCGGGTTACATTTCTGGTCGTACCAAACATGCTCGCCCTTTCAGCCGTGAGGGCGTTATAATGTGACGGTTAATCCCACTATTCGTCGGTAAAAGAGCAGCCTAAGAGTTAGCGTTGGGTGGTGATGACTAGTTGCCTTCCCTCTAGCCTTACACTGCTAAATTCGGAACGGCTAGCACAGATAGCCCTCGTGTAGCTTTGCGCGAAATTGCAAAACAAACAAAGATAAATAAATTATCAAAGAGGAACAAATAACACGAGACCTGATACCTGAATATAAGTTTGTATGTCTCAAAATCGTATATAAACAGATTGATGTGACTCGTAAACGAAGTGCAGCTGTAACATTAGTGTTTTACCTGCTTTGAATACAATCACTGGTTCGGTTTTTGTCATAAATATGCTAGTAATGATTGAAAACATACAGGCTTTGTGTGTAGCCCGCATCTTGTATTGAAATTGAAAACTGGTGATACCAGGTCAGTAACCCTAGCGGCCATCCCTAACTATCTTATCTCTATTTAGCCAGCACTGGAACTATAAATTCTATGCATTTTAAAAGAACAAGTTGAACCAGAAATGATATTTATATCATCTTTCAAGATACAAAGTCTATACAGATCCAAAGACTCGGCATCTACCCGTATGTGTTCCAGGATCCTGAACAAATACACATGTGTTGTAGCTCTGAAGACACTTACGTTGACAAAACTATACGCTAATTGCGTCTGCGAACATACAGGAGTGTCAAACACACGTGGTAAACAAATGTTAAATCTACCAGACTCTACAATTTACACACATAGTAAAAACAACAACTACTGTCATCTTAATTACGAATTTCTAAGTCATCTCATCTGGATCACACACTATCAAAATTTTAATTAAAGAAACTTTACATGTTAAAAACTAGCTGGACAAAAGTTACGTAAATTAACGATTAATAAAATACTATCTTAGGACATGAAACGTTATTTCCTTTATAGGTAGGCCCGGCATGGCCAGGTGGTTAAGGCACTTGATTCGTAATTTGAAGGTTAGGGGTTCGAGTCCTTGTCGCATCAAACATGCTCGCTGTTTCAACCGCGGGAGCGTTATAATGTTACGGTCAATCCCACTATTCGTTGATAAAAGAGTAGCCCAAGAGTTGGCGGTGGGTGGTGATGACTAGCTGCCTTCCCTCTAATCTTACACTGCTAAATTAGATACGGCTAACGTAGATAGCCATCGTGTAGCTTTACGCGAAATTCAAAACAAATCAAACAAACACTTACATGTAATGGTAAAAAAACACTAAAACACCAATATGAAACTAGAAAACATTAAATGTGAAACTCTAAATTTGTTTGTATCTCCCCATGGATTTCATGAACCTCCATATCAAATATGGTGAAAATCTATCAACAGAGTAAGAAGAAGTTATAGAAAACCACAGTAACTCTCATATAAACCGAAAAATGCAAAACTGAATTTTTTTGTGTATCTCCGCTTGGACCTAAAGAACCTCCATACACATTTTGGTAAATATCCATCCACACCCTGTAATGTTGTTCATTGTTACTGTTTGTTTGTTTTTGGAATTTCGCACAAAGCTACTCGAGGGCTATCTGTGCTAGCCGTCCCTAATTTAGCAGTGTAGGACTAGAGGGAAGGCAGCTTGTCATCACCACCCACCGCCAACTCTTGGGCTACTATTTTACCAATGAATAGTAGGATTGACCGTAACATTATAACGCCCCCACGGCTGGGAGGGCGAGGATGTTCGGCGCGAACCCGCGACCCTCAGATTACAAAGCGCACGCCTTAACGCGCTAGGCCATGCCGGGCCCTCATTGTTACTACCGTATCTCTATTGTTCATTGTTACACTTCGATTCCCGCCGAATGAATCAGTTGCTAGTGATAATAAATCATTGTTTTGTTTAGAATTGTTCCTAGCTGATTAAACCATATTTAACAGGTCTAATAATAGTTAAAGTATTATTGTGACAAGGTTTAGCACTCGGTTGTTAACTTATCTTAAGACATATATATTTATATGTACCCTGTAACACATTTTTTCTATCGATTGTTTACTACTTGTTACGCTACGCTGTAACAAAGTTTCCACTCGATGGCTTATGGCTGTAAAGCTATATATCAAACATATGACACACGGTTCATGTGAAGCACTTTACACATTAGTAAAATATGCCGTAATAAATCTTTACTAGTTTATTATTAATGGCACCATTGTTATGATATATATTTATATTTTTAGCCCAAACCCGGTTGTGACGGGTTTACTTTCATATAATATCCATGTTTCTTAAAGTTGAATTTATATTTAGCAATGCGCATAACATACCGTTAAATTTGTATTGCGAAATTCTTGCCTAATCACTAAAATTTCAGAATCATGTCTGTAATCACTAGTGGATCATCTGTGTTGTTGTGCATGTCGAACTTTCTAAAAATTATCCTAGCGACTGTACATGTAACCAACGCGACGCGTCAAGAGACAGTATACACTATTGTTTTGCTATTGTTGGGTAGCTACAATCCTCAGAAGCTACAACTGTGACTGAAATAGTAAAACCGAGAACTTGAGGTGAAAAGGTTTTTGAGTTCAGCCTAATTTATACTTGTTACAATGACTAGTTCGAAATGTTTTTCAGGTCAAGAAAGTTTTCTCAGTTTAGTCTAATTTTAACTTGTTCTAATAACGAGCACGAGGTGTTGTTCAGATGAACAAAGTTTTCTCAGTCAACCTAATATAAATTTGTTGTAATCACTAGTGGGAACTGTTGATGTAACTGTGGGACGCAATATTCAACAGAAATTGTAGCACATCAAATTGTAAATAAATAAACATGTACGTCTCTAGTTTTAATAATGCATTAGATCGCTACACTTTATATACACAATTGTAAATAAATAAACATGTACGTTGTGTTCGGGATGACTAGTTTTAATAATGTTCCTCATTAGATCGACTGTACGTTGTGTTCGGGATGACTAGTTTTAATAATGTTCCTCATTAGATCGACTGTAGGTTGTGTTCGGGATGACTAGTTTTAACAATGTTCCTCATTAGATCGACTGTAGTTGTGTTCGGGATGACTAGTTTTAATAATGTTCCTCATTAGATCGACTGTACGTTGTGTTCGGGATGACTAGTTTTAATAATGTTCCTCATTAGATCGACTGTACGTTGTGTTCGGGATGACTAGTTTTAATAATGTTCCTCATTAGATCGACTGTACGTTGTGTTCGGGATGACTAGTTTTAACAATGTTCCTCATTAGATCGACTGTACGTTGTGTTCGGGATGACTAGTTTTAATAATGTTCCTCATTAGATCGACTGTACGTTGTGTTCGGGATGACTAGTTTTAATAATGTTCCTCATTAGATCGACTGTACGTTGTGTTCGGGATGACTAGTTTTAATAATGTTCCTCATTAGATCGACTGTACGTTGTGTTCGGGATGACTAGTTTTAATAATGTTCCTCATTAGATCGACTGTACGTTGTGTTCGGGATGACTAGTTTTAATAATGTTCCTCATTAGATCGACTGTACGTTGTGTTCGGGATGACTAGTTTTAATAATGTTCCTCATTAGATCGACTGTACGTTGTGTTCGGGATGACTAGTTTTAATAATGTTCCTCATTAGATCGACTGTACGTTGTGTTCGGGATGACTAGTTTTAATAATGTTCCTCATTAGATCGACTGTACGTTGTGTTCGGGATGACTAGTTTTAATAATGTTCCTCATTAGATCGACTGTACGTTGTGTTCGGGATGACTAGTTTTAATAATGTTCCTCATTAGATCGACTGTACGTTGTGTTCGGGATGACTAGTTTTAATAATGTTCCTCATTAGATCGACTGTACGTTGTGTTCGGGATGATTAGTTTTAATAATGTTCCTCATTAGATCGACTGTACGTTGTTGTGTTCGGGATGACTAGTTTTAATAATGTTCCTCATTAGATCGACTGTACGTTGTGTTCGGGATGACTAGTTTTAACAATGTTCCTCATTAGATCGATTGTACGTTGTGTTCGGGATGATTAGTTTTAATATTGTTAAAACTACACTTTAACATTATATCGACTGTACGTTGTGTTCGGGATGATTAGTTTTAATAATGTTCCTCATTAGATCGATTGTACGTTGTGTCCGGGATGATTAGTTTTAATAATGTTCCTCATTAGATCGACTTTACGTTGTGTTCGGGATGACAAATTTTAATAATGTTAAAACTACATTTTAACATTAGATCGACTGTACGTTGTGTTCGGGATAATTAGTTTTAATAATGTTCCTCATTAGATCCATTGTACGTTGTGTTCGGGATGACAAGTTTTAATAATGTTCCTCATTAGATCGACTGTAGGTTGTATACGGGATGACTGGTTTTAATAATGTTCCTCATTAGATCGACTGTACGTTGTGTTCGGGATGACTAGTTTTAATAATGTTCCTCATTAGATCGACTGTAGGTTGTATACGGGATGACTGGTTTTAATAATGTTCCTCATTAGATCGACTGTACGTTGTGTTTGGGATGACTAGTTTTAATAATGTTCCTCATTAGATCGACTGTAGGTTGTATACGGGATGACTGGTTTTAATAATGTTCCTCATTAGATTGACTGTAGGTTGTTTACTGGATAACTAGTTTTAATAACGTCTCTAACAGCTCAAATGAATGTTTGAGACCATAATTCATGGCTCGATCTTCGCGGCAGACACAGTAAAAATAGTCTCTTGTGTAAATTTTTGTTAAACTTTTCGATTTCCTATCAAACGCATAAATATTTTAATACAAACTTAAAGTACGTTTTTTGGAAAAAATGCAAAGTAACAGTAAATTATTTACCATAAACGAATTGTGAAACAGACAAAAGAGACCCCCAGTGGCACAGTGGCATGTCTGCGGACTTACAACTCTAAAAAACGGGTTTCGATACCTGTTGTGGACGGAGCATAGATAGCCCATTGTGTAGCTTTGTGGTTAACGTCAAACAAACACTTAAAACTGTTTACTGTTAATAATAAAAATTATAAAATCGTAGAGATAAAGAAAGGTGTTATGTTAAATATACAACCTTTCCAGAAAATAAAGACAAGTAACATGTAAATATTAATAATATTTTTAACACATTAGTGTATCAACATTCGAATTACCCCTTTGTTTTACTCTATCTTGTAACGTCCGTTTGTAGTGTTGGAAAACGATTATGATATGGATTACATTTCACGGTTAAAATGTTATAATATGTCAAGTATTTCATTAACTTTGTATGTTTTATTTAGGGGGGGTGTATGTGTTACTTACAAGAGGTGAGTTAAATATTAGTTTTTAAATTATTTTAATGATGCTTAACGTTTCACAAAAACATTTGTACTCAGATCTTTCCTTTCCATCATGGCGCTGAACCAATTCCGTGTGCATGATATGCTAGATCTCTTAGAGCAGTATGCATCAACATTTTTGCACACAAAGCATTTTTCGATTTAAAAAAAAAAATAAATTGTGATAAATCTTGATTTTTTCATGACAGTTCATAACTTTTTTTAAGTTTTCTAAACTAAATTCACAGAGACGTGTTAGTTTTTTGATAAAAATCGATTATATTTTTGCTTTTAGTAAGAGCTTAAAACGAACTATTTTTTATATCGTTATTACACAAAAATTGCTGTGTTAAACAGAACGAACGTTTGAAAGAACAATAAATCATTGTCAAGAATGAATCGGTTTCAGTTTTAAAAGAAATCACTCAAAAAGTCAGTTTTTCTCTCTTTTCGTTATCAACCTTAAGTTAGGGTCCGGGTGGCAACACATTTTCCCATTTTTTTTAGTTTCAAAACTGATTATTGTTATTTTATAATGTTTCTTAGCCATCTTCGTGTCTTATTGCCATAGAAATAACCATGTTAATGATTTAGGTAACCAAACGCACGCAATAATTCATAATTGTTTGTTTGTTTTTTGAATTTCGCACAAAGCTACTCGAGGACTATCTGCGCTAGCCGTCCCTAATTTAGCAGCGTAAGATTAGAGGGAAGGAAGCTCGTCATCACCACCCACCGCCAACTCTTAGGCTGCTCTTTTACCGACGAATAGTGGGATTGACCGTCACGTTAATACGCCCCCACGGCTGAAAGGGCGAGCATGTTTGGCGCGACGGGGATGCAAACCCGCGACCCTCAGATTACGAGTCGCACACCTTAACCCACCTGGCCATGCCGGGCCATAGCAAAGAGTCAACCTCCAGAAGTGATTTTATAACTGATAAGTTTCAATAAGGGATCTACCCAAGATCACACGTATTTGAAAAAAAAAAAGAATTTGATAAAGAAAACATTATTTTGTAAAAACGAATTAGGCGTAAAATTATTCTTTCTTGTGAAACATCGTATGCAATGGCCAATACATTCTATGGTCTCTCATAAATATTACTACCCAGCATGGCTAAGTGGTTAGGGAACTCGACTTATAACCTGAGGATCGTAGGTCCTAATCCTTATCACAGTAAACATGTTCACCTTTTCAGCCGTAAAGACGATATACATATGTGACAGTCAATCCACTATTCGTTGGTAAAAGAGTAACCTAAAAGTTGGCGGCGGGTGGTGATGACTAGCTTCCTTCCCTCTAATCTTACATTGCTAAATTATTGACGGCTAGCGCAGACAACCCTTGCATAGCTTTGGGCGAAATTCAAACAAACAATAAAAGTAAATCAGCAAGTGAAATACCCTTTCGTTGATATATATATACACTTGTACCTCAACGTAAACATTTTTAGAATTTTAAAGTCTTGTTCTTACCATAATCCCAATGATATGCATCGAGAGAAAAGTTAATTTTTATGAAATACAACACTTTGTATCTTGATGGGACAATAAACCCAACAGCATATTGTGGAAGCAAGTAGCTACAGAGGTACGTGTCTAAATATCAGCTTACTGATAACATGAAATATAACCAGCGATGACCGTGACGAAGTTCCACCATTGTTGAGAGCAGTTGTTCAAACTGTCCGGATTCGAAGTAAAAAAGCGCGAGACATTGCAAAGTAGCATTTCACTATGAAAAAGAAACAAACAGTTTTTGTACGCTTCAGAAACAATATAAAAGAAATTTGTTTATAAAAAGTAGTCAACGAAAGTGTTTTTATAACAACGTGACACAAGTGTCATGAAATATTTTTTTCATTTGATAATTAAGTATATTTTGAGTGATTTTCCTTCTCATAAACCGCATCAAATTACATTCAACAATAGAGGTAAATTAATTAGTTGAAAACGATACTCGAACAATATATATATATATATATAATTAAAAGAGGTACAACGTTAAAGTAATTGCACAATAAATAATTATTTATTATGTAATTATCTTAATATTGTATTCATTTTACTCGTATAGAAGTAAACTAACGGATGTCTTACGTATACGGTCTCTAAAATTTAATAAAACATAGTAACCAAGTTTTAAGTTTTATAGATACTATATATGTATACATAGAATAAATTATTTAAGGCTTCTTTAGATAATTGTTTTCGATGTGCCAAGCCAAATATTTATCGTCAGGTAATAAATAACTTGTAATATTTGTCTAAATTTTCTGATGTCAACTGCACATCTAGGAATACGTAACAACAACAAAAAAATAATTAATTTAGCTGGAGAAGAAAAATGTGCGACGCGAAATTACTTCTGTAATCAGAAAGGTTTAACAGCCAATAAAAAAATATTATTTTAGATCCAGTAACTTACCCAGTAAGAAACGACAGTTAGCCCTTGAAACTAAATGTTTTCTTTTCGTTTTTAATTAACAAAAGTATTTAATACCTCTTAAGTAAAACTGAAGTATATCTTGACACCAACGCAAAATAATTCATCAGACAGAAAACGAAGTCTGTTTGAACACAGGAACACCTTATTGGATAACATGTTTACGTACATGTCACGTGTGTGCGTACTTTAAATCGCTGTTGAAGGAAAGCGTGAATTCCTAAACGTTCTAAAATTAACATAGTTTTCTTTTGCCGTGGTGATCTTGCTGTTGTTGTTTTAATTAACGTGAAATATTTTAGATCTCGGTCAGTTTATGAATCTTACTGATTAAAAACTAACATAACAAGAAATCCGGAAACTTTTTACACGTATTCTGAACTTTATAGTTTCACCAAATGAAAGTCAAATGTTGCAGCAAATTTTATTTGCAAAAATACGGGCAGTAAAGTAAGCACATATAGGAATGTGGACTACAGAAAGATCCATTAGAAACCAGCAACAAGTGGCAAATGAAAGCTGAACAAACAAAAATACTGGCAGTAAAGTAAGCACATATAGGAATGTGGACTGCAGAAAGATCCATTAGAAACCAGCAACAAGTGGCAAATGAAAGCTAGACAAACTTTCGTTGTTTTTTTTTCAGAATTGAGCACAAAGTTACACAATTAGCTATCTGTGCGTTGCCCACTACAGGGATTGAAACCCGGCTTATAGCGATGTGAATCCACAAACATACCGCTGTGCTACTAGAGGGCAACAAACTTATGACAAACAGGTTTGGCTCTTTTCTTTATTATAGTATTTCATTGGCTCAAAGGTAAAATTGAAGACTTATTACGCTAAAAAGCGCTATCCATGCCTGTGGTGAGTGTGGCGCAAAGCTACTCGAGGGCTATCTGTGCTAGCCGTTTCTAATTTAGCAGTGTAAGACTAAAGGGAAGGCAGCTAGTCATCACCACCCACCGCCAACTCTTGGGCTACTCTTTTACCAACAAATAGTGGGATAGACCGTAGCATTAATACGCCCCCACGGCTGAAAGGGCGAGCATGTTCGGTGTGACGGGGACGTGAACCCGCGACCCTCAGATTACGAGTCGCACGCCTTAACCCACCTGGCCATAGTGGGCCATATTGAGAATACGACACCATTTTCTGATAAACTAAGATGCAACAATTTTAAAGGCACTGCATGAAGTGTAAAATGTGAAGACGTCTTTCAACGACATAAGTTTTAAAAAGAACAGCAAGTGCATGATATTTAAACTTCTGTGCAGAAGGATATGTTTGTGTTTTCTTATACCAAAGCCACACCGGGCCATCTCCTGAGTCCACTGAGGAATATCGAACCCCTGATTTCAGAGTTGCAAATCCATTAGACTTGCCGCTGTAACAGGAGGAATATTATTGTAACAAATACGGATTGTAATATAACAATGTGAGCTTAACTTAGTACTTCTGATTTCATTCGATAACAAATGTAAATTTTAATATTGTAAGCTTAGTTGTAATTTCTGATATCAGTTGATTGTGACTTCATTTTTATGCACAACTTACTTGTTCACTTCTTATTTCAATTTTACTGTTTTATTTTAGTAGCTTCGACTGTGCACTTTGTCATTTATAAGACTGAACAGTGATGAAACTATAGGGTGTTCGGAAAGTCACTGTGCAGTTTTGTAATCATATTTGATTCAGTCTATTTCAAGCCAGCAACTGATAGCGGTGTTTAGAAACAAAATAATAAGGATCCAGGCCTGTATTAATGCCAACGGGGGTCACTTTCAACATTGTTTATAATCGTCATTCATATTTAGCTCCTGTATTCTATATTGAAACATATCTGTTAATAAATATATAAGTGCACGGTGACTTTACGAACAGCTTGTAGTTTTAAGATGCAAAACATGTTTTTAATATTTCTATTATGTTAATTTATTACTATTATTTAGTTTGACTGATCTGTACACAATCACTTTTTCATTGAATTTTATAATTACCACTTTTCTCCATTCGATGAAGTGCATCTATTTAAAATTCGACTAATGTTATCCAACCTATATGCATTAAATACACCAATAAACAAATACATCAGTCTGTCTTTCTGTTTGTCCGTTACTTAACTATCCCTTGGTTGCTGGGCCAGTCTCAACCAAACTTTGTGGGGTGATAGTTAGGGAGAAGAAGTATGTTAAATGAGATTCAGAACCCCTCTACTATCGTTCCAACTCTTATAGAGCATTTATTATCCTTGATGTAAATTAACGTTAACTATATTCACAGATGGCGCCACGTTTACATTGAAAACATCCAAAACTTTAGTTGGCCATAAAACAACGTACACAGTATGGTAAATGACACAAAAACGTTTCTTAGAGAGTGCAATAGCATTCTGAATGGCGGAGTACAATGAAAAAATGGCCATCATTACTGCAATAATATATAAACTTAGCTAAGGTTTCCACCCCAACTGTCGCAATACGGCTGATAGGAAGAGCCGTTTCTGAGTTATATTTAATTCAAACTTTGACCTTTCAACTTCTGCCCGTAACGTACCAATACTTCTCAATTAATTAATCACGTGAAACACTGTGGAAAGGCATTAAGAGTTAAGGTGTTGAAAGCGGGTAACTGCAAGCACCTCTCCCATCACTGTTTAGGTCGCTACCTCTTAGTACTATGTCCTCCTGACTCTCACACAGTGCATATATACCATGTTTAAAGTAAATACAAAGTGAATTCTTATCGCTTATACAAAACTTATGGTGAGGTAATGATGAATATTGTAAAAATATGTTATGTTATAAATAAATAGTGTTAAAGTTAGGATGTTTGTATTATTTATCATAGCAACAACATCGATATTTTTTGAGTCTATAAATCAAACAAAAAATGGGTTCCTCAACTTGTGATTTGTAAATTAGAATAAGATTTTGTTTTATTTTAAATTTTCGAAACATTTTGCATAATAATCTCGGGCATGTGATGAAATTAGCATTTGTCTTTGAGTCTAGCGCCCTAACCACATGGCCATGCCGAGCACTTAAATAAGTGAACATGAGAGAAACGTAAGAAAAACACAAAAATGATAATTCTCCACTATCTTAACATGCAAGACGTACTGATTGTTGTAATTTAATGGTATAAACTATTATTTTGGCTCAATCGAATATTAAAACGACAAGAAATTGCAGAGAAACAGTGGAAATAGTGAAGCATATCAAAAATAATTATCATATCTTAAATAAGGATGAAGGGTTGGAAAGTCGGATCATATGGAGATATTGTGACGTCACGATGGTTTTCTCTATGTACATATGCATATGATTTGCACATATTTAATTTTTCACTTCTGAAGATGAAGCGATTCGATGACGACACATGTAGCGTTTGTTTCAAGGCTGTTTATCTGTCTTAGCACATGAGTTTTTAACTGTTTACTGAGAAACGTTCATTTTTGGCATTTTTCCTTGATACAGTAGTTCAGATAATTTACTTCTGATTGCTAAGGTCCAATACACCTGATACAGTATTCCAGTCACTTACTTGTGATAGATAAAGTTCAATACACCCGATACAGTATTCCAGTCATTTACTTTTGATAAAGTCCAATACTACCTGATACAATAATCCAGTCACTTACTTCTGATAAATAAAGTCTAATACTACCCGATACAATAATCTAGTCACTTACTTCTGATAGATAAAGTCCAATACCACCTGATACAATAATCCAGTCACTTACTTCTGATAGATAAAGTCCAATACACCTGATACAGTATTCCAGTCACTTACTTCTGATAGATAAAGTTCAATACACCCGATACAGTATTCCAGTCATTTACTTTTGATAAAGTCCAATACTACCTGATACAATAATCCAGTCACTTACTTCTGATAAATAAAGTCTAATACCACCCGATACAATAATCTAGTCACTTACTTCTGATAGATAAAGTCCAATACCACCTGATACAATAATCCAGTCACTTACTTCTGATAGATAAAGTCCAATACCACCTGATACAGTATTCCAGTTACTTACTTCTGATAGATAAAGTCCAATACATCCGATACAGTATTCCAGTCATTTACTTTTGATAAAGTTCAATACCACTTGATGCAATAATCCAGTCACTTACTTCTGATAGATAAAGTCTAATACTACCTGATACAATAATCCAGTCACTTACTTCTGATAGATAAAGTCCAATACCGCCCGATACAATAATCCAGTCACTTACTTCTGATAGATAAAGTCTAATACCACCTGATACAATAATCCAGTCACTTACTTCTGATAGATAAAGTCCAATACCGCCCGATACAATAATCCAGTCACTTACTTCTGATAGATAAAGTCCAATACCGCCCGATACAATAATCCAGTCACTTACTTCTGATAGATAAAGTCCATTAAAAACCTTGCTTCAGTGACCAAATGTTACGTATTTCTCGAACAAGTATTTCTTCAATATAATCTGGAGAAACATATGTGACTGAGTGACTGACAAGGATATATGTTTTTGAACTGGCTGACACATACGAAACAACGATGAAAGCATGCATTGAAGAAACTTATATGATAACGCTTGTCCTCTGTTGTAATGTTTATATTAAAAATTGTACTCTGTAGTAATGTTTATAATAACACTTGTTCTCTGTACATACATTTATACTTTTAAGTATATAAGCCATCACTGGATGTTTGAAAAGCCTTATTTTATACGAACTCCCACAAATGTACAAAGACTTAACGCATTATCACTCGTGTAATTACATCTCAATTAATCAGGAAAAAAATGCACAATTTCTCTTTTTTTCCTTTATCATGCTTAGCAGAATGTATACAAAACGTTTTGTTTTTAAGTTTATATATTTAAAGGAATAAATGTCCGGTTAGGTAGTGGTTTGCCCCCCGCTAGTACAGCGGTATGTCTCCGGATTTACAACGCTAGAATCAGGGGTTCGATTCCCCTCGGTGGGCTGAGCAGATAGCCCTTTGTGGCTTTGTTATAAGAAAAACACACACACACAAGGTAGTGGCTTACGATGTGTTCGGAACATCGAGAAGTGTCCAAATTTAATTGAACATTTCTCAGCTGGCCAATGTCCAGTCAGCAGATTTGTAGATAGAACTTTGGAAAAAGGAGAAAAATAATTAAGTCTCCTCTAAAGGAGCTCTTTCGTCTCTTTTCTTTTTTGTCCTACTCCTAAATGAGATAGGTGGTACTTTTACATGAGTGTTAAGTATTCCACACAGAATAACTGTAGTTATGTTCAGATGCACCATGGGCCTTTCCTTGCGTATAGAACGAGGTTTTGTTCTGCTTCTACACTGTATAATTATTATTAAAAGACATTACGAAACGATTTGCATATAACGTGGAGCAGCCCTTTATGATCTATTCGGCGTTATTCAATCTTATTCAGTGAAACTAAATCAATATGAAGCAGTTCCTTAACTAAACACTTATTCTTTAGTTCCAACCAAATTTTTGTGTCTCTAAAAACTGCCCCGGTAGTTATTAACTGATTTTTGTTTAAGACAGTTAATACTAACTTTGGTTAAAAACGAAACAGATTCGTGACAGTTCTGTTTAAAGCCGAAAAGCACGACATCTTGTCAAGAATATTATTGTTTATTACCTTTTGATACATTGTATGGCATGTAAGTCTAGAGTTCTGTGAAGATTTTAATCTTATCCTGAATACCAGAAAATTTTCTGAACAACAGAGTTTCATGAACAGTTGACTGTTTCCTAAATAATAAAGAGTTTCTTGAACCATACGTAATTTCCTGAGCAGTTGATATTTTCCTAAACAATGAAATTTCCTGAACAATAGGTAGTTTCCTACACAATAGAGAGTTTCCTGAATAGTAGATAGTTCCTAAACAGTAGGTAGTTTCCTAAACAATGAAGTTTCCTGAACAATAGGTACTTTCCTACACAATAGAGTTTACTAAACAGTAGGTAGTTTCCTACACAGTAGAGAGTTTCTTGAACAGTAGATAGTTCCTGAACAATAGAGATTTTACTAAACAGTAGGTAGTTTCCTATACAACAGAGAGTTTACTGAACAGTAGGTAGTTTCCTACACAATAGAGAGTTTCCTGAATAGTAGATAGTTCCTAAACAGTAGGTAGTTTCCTGAATAGTAGACAATCCCGAACGATGAAGTGAAGTAGAGACCTGCCCAGTATTTTTTAAAGTGATGTAAGTACCTCGAAGAAGCACAGGTGGATATCACTTGTAAATGTTGTGAGGAAAATATTCACCAAAATGATAAGTCTTTGGTTAAACAAGTAGGCAGGTATAAATGAAAAATTAAAGGAAGAACAGGTAGGAAACACAAAGAAGCATTTAATTATTTGTCATAGTTTTAACTTTATGTTGTTTTACTGAAAAATATTTATCTAAGAAGAAATGAGGATTTTAACATGATTTTATAGATTTTTAGTAAATTGTTTGTTACAGTTATGAAATATTGCGAAACAAAGTTATCAACAATTGTTGTTATTAGATTGTCCAGAAATAAATGTCAGAATTCTTATAATGAGATTTAGAAACTGAATATTGAGCAACTTATTGTTGGTCTAATCCAGCATTTGTTTCTTACAAGGTGTCTTAACTGTCTGTTGTTTCACTCTACTCAGAGTTAGTTTTGCAACCCCCAAGACAGCATGGACAAGAAGAACTCTCGTCTGATTGTTCTCTATGACTTCAAATTTGGACGAAAAGCCACTAAAACTACACGAAAAATGAACTAGGCATTCGGTCATGGATCTGTTACTGAACGTATAGTTCAGCTTTGGTTACAAAGGTTTCGATATAGAGATGAAAGTCTTGAAGACCACGAAGGTCGTGGACGGAAGCCATCCTTAGAAGAAAACACATTAAGGGAAGCAGTTGAGACAGACCCTCGCATGTAAGCTTGCAGAAAAGCTAGGCAAAAGCAAATCAAGCATTGCCAACAATCTGAGTGCAACTGGAAAGACGAAAAAGTTGGACAAGTGGGTTCCGCATGAGTTGACTGAAGATCAACAAAATCGGCGTTATGAGACCTGTCAAGGATGACGCTCCAAAAATTGAACGAATTGGGAATCGAGGTTTTACGTCATCCATCTTATTTCCCAGACCTTTTCCATATAGATTTTTCATTTTTTAGCATTTTGACAATATTTTGAACAATAAAGGCTTTAAAAAACCAGGCAGCTGCAGAAGGAGCTTTCACGGAGTTCATTGACCACAGAAACTCTCATTTCTAAAGCAGGGACATAAACAGCATCGTTACACGTTGGCAAAAGTTTGTCGAAGCATATGGTGCTTACTTTGATTAAAGCATAATTTACAACACTGGTTTATACTTTTCCAAACTTCGCTGTTCAAAAAACGACATTTATTTCTGGACAACGTATTATAAGAAATGAATTCGTGTGGTAGAATTCATGAAATGTACAGTAGGAACGATGTTAGATTGCATGACATACCTTTTTCAGTTTGTTATTTATATGAGTGATTTTATAACACAAATGTAAAAGTACTACATTGAAATCTACGTAAATAATCAGATAGGTATTATTGCAATTATTCTGTATGCAAATAATATAAGGTTGTGTAGTGAAACCCCTGTAAAACAGGAAAATATGATCAGTGTTTAAAACATTTATAAGTCAAGTAATTTACGTGTTGACATCCTGAAATCAACATCTATAAGTTTTGATAGGGAAGTGACTTTAAGATCGTCTACGTATTGTGGCACATAGCTAATGAAAGGTTAGAGGTGATGTAGTTTTATAAGTATCTGGGATTGTAAATAGGCAGCCAACTATCTTACTGTGTTAGAACATTCAACTAACTAAGGTGAAAAGAAGGCCAGTGAGACAGAAAATATGATTAAAAATAAATGGATTCTCATATGAAATATACTTTGAAATATTTGATATAAATAATAACATTAATTTTATTGTATGGGACAGAAACATACGGCTTTACTGATTATATGCCAGCATGAAAAGCACAATATATATTCTGTAACCATTTTTCGGGATCTTCAACAGTGTTACAAATGTAGCAATACTTGTTCAATTTGGAGAGCTACCTCTGGTTGCTAAGTATTATTACGTATTACAATTTATCCCAGACGACCTCCAAATTTATTATATTACATCCTACAGTTTATTCCGGACAGGCCTCAAGGTATTATGCTACATCCTACAGTTTATTCCAAACAGGCCTCAAGGTATTATGTTACATCCTACAGTTTATTCCAGACAGGCCTCAAGGTATTATGTTACATCCTACAGTTTATTCCGGACAGGCCTCAAGGTATTATGTTACATCCTACAGTTTATTCCAAACAGGCCTCAAGGTATTATGTTACATCCTACAGTTTATTCCAAACAGGCCTCAAGGTATTATGTTACATCCTACAGTTTATTCCAAACAGGCCTCAAGGTATTATGTTACATCCTACAGTTTATTCCAAACAGGCCTCAAGGTATTATGTTACATCCTACAGTTTATTCCAAACAGGCCTCAAGGTATTATGTTACGTCTTACAATTTCGAATAACTTGAAACTTAGTTAACTGATAATTTAAATTTATAATGTAAATAAATGTTGATATATATACGTTTTTATGAGACTTGCCAATAAGATTGATACACACAGTTTTATTTTTATTATCAATGTATTTTAATATACAAATAATAGTACAATTTATAATAATGGTTATTGCAAATAATGATTTATATACAAATGTTTACAATTTTACAGACAGTACTGAGTCCACTGTATGATCTGGAACTTCCTCGATGTCGTATCGAGTGTTCATGATGAGTGAACTATTGTTTGAGGTGATTTAGGTGTAATACACTTAATAGGGAGCTAGTTAGCTCTGTGTTCTTTCTTCGCTGGCCACGTGCAGAATTTTTCACCGTCAAAGTTATATAATGTTTTCGTAAAAGTATTAATGCGCAATGTGAATTCGCTGGAATAGAACTATTTGTAATGTTCGAAACCTATAAACGTTTCTGGTCAAATATCTGGAGTTCTTACGCTGCTAAATTAAGGACGGCTAGCGCAGATGGCTCTCGTGTAGTTTTGCGCGAAATTCTAAAACAAGCAAAAATAAACGAACTCGTTCGTAATTTTGAACTGATTGACTGGCTAGAGGGCCAACAGCACTCAAAACCAAATCCTGGGTTACTCAACTCAAACAGACAGTCAACGAAGCACGAATCGTACAGCTTCGAATCTACAATCTATGGAAGCAACAAGATGGAACTATAAATGGTCCGTTGTTGTTTCGTGAGTGTGTGTGTGTGGGGTGCCAAGTGTGTGATGAAACTATTTGCTAATTATTGAATTAATCTCGTCACATATATAAGCAATGCGCGAATTCACACGTACTTAATAGTCGGAACAAACAAACCAGACTAAAAGCTTTTTCATACTATGATAATAGCGACATTTTAACACTACATTCTTAGAGCGTTTTAGCAAGTTAATGATGACGCTAAATAAAATTCCCTCGTATTGAACTAAATACGTTTAGTGCAAACGTTTATGTAAACGGACTCAACAGAGAAAGCTTGGAGTTTTGCCAGCAGTATTGGCACAATCTTGTGTGTACCATCGATCGACACGTGGAAATAAAAAGTGTTAAGAGAACAGTAATTTGGGCAGTTTATCACCCCTTTTAATGGTGTAGCATACTGATTCTTAAGCAACGATTTCACTGTTCTTTATTTCAGCATGTTATAAGGTCTTCTCGATACTGAGTATAGACGAGGCTCCAACAAAACTACTACGTTTGTTTTTTTGGTTATTTTAAAGACGAGTGATTTATTTTCAAGATATTAGTTAAGGTTGAAAATCACAACTCACACAAACCTGCTACTGGTTCTTTATCACGAACTATTGTGATTTCGATTTTTTCAAGATGTAAGCTAAAGTTGGGAATCACAACTCATATAAAGTTGCAACTGGTTCTTTCCTAACATCACAATAATCGTTATATGAATTCCTTTTCTAAACTGACGAAGCAAATATTTCAAGCAAAGTTATAATAAATTGTTTGTCTGTTTTTGAATTTCGCGCAAAGCTACTCGAGGGCTATCTGTGATAGCCGTCCCTAATTTAGCAGTGTAAGACTAGAGGGAAGGCAGCTAGTCATCATCACCCACCGCCAACTCTTGGGCTAACGAATAGTGGGATTGACCGAATTTTATAACGTCCCTACGGATAAAAGGGCGAGCATGTTTGGTGTAACAGGGATTCGAACCCGCGACCATCAGATTACGAATCATACGCTTTAACTAACTGATCATGCCGGACGGCTCTTTCAGAAAAAAAGAAATCCATAGCTAGCTAGACAGATAAAGAAATAAGTTGGTATTTAGAAATATTTTGGTTTTTATCCAAAATTACTTCTTAGTTCAACAAATTTATAGATAGGCCTTATAAGATAATTAGTTTGGTTTGATTTTTGAATTTCACGTAAAGTTATACGAGGGACATCTGCGCTAGCCGCGCTTAATTTAGCAACTAGTCATCATCATAAACCGCCAACTCTTGGGCTAAACTTTTACCAACTGAATAGTGGGATTGATTGTCACGTTATAACGCCCCCACGGCTGAAAGGGCAAGTATGTTTGGTGTGACGGGGATTCAAAACCACGACCTTTGGATTACGAGTCGTTTGCCTTAACCACCTGGCCATGCCGAGCCCTTATAAGATGAATTGATTTCAATCGAAATATAGTAATCTGTCTAGTCTATGGCGGTGAGTGGTGATGATTAGCTGCCTTCTCTCTAGTCTTACAGATAGCCCTCGTATGGCTTTGCCAGAGGTTCTAAAACAAACCAAACCTGTCTAGTCTGAGGTATACCTTGATGTCAAAGTCTCTCATTGATTATTTTTAAGATGACATGACTTAAAAACTGGAATGTGTTTAAGCTAATGAACTGTTTCACTTTTTTCTCGCTTAAATTGAAATAAATATTTATTTTAAATCAGTTTTGAACATTTACAGTCGCCATAAATATTTTTTGAGACAATATAATATATATATATATTGTTTATTTTCAACGCATTAAATAAACATTATAACTGTTTTTTTTTATACATACAACACAAAGATGGCTTAAGATTATTTCTCTAATGATATTTTCATTTGTGGTACTGAATATAAAGCAATATATCTTGTAGCTCGAAGTAATTATTTTGATTTTATCTTAGTTGCTCGACTTAAAGAAGAACCCCGTCAAGCTGGCTACGTGCTGCATTTTCTGCGAGGAATCGAATACCTATAAACTCAGAGCCGTATATGATCAAGGAGTTTGGCCAACTCATTTGCAGGCACCATGTTGTTACCCTATTCTTCGCACACGTTCAGTATTCAAGGCAGCAATACATGGAACATGACAACGAGGAATCCACTTGGAGGAAAAACGTATTCTCAGCATGGCTGGTATGGGTACAAACGCCTTAACTAAAATAAAGTACAGAACAATGTTTCGTCCTTCTTATGTCATCTTCAGGTTAACAAAGGGAGAGTTTGCAACTGGTGTGAGTCCCTAAATGTCTGGTTGAATGCAGCAGGCCAGTTAGTGGTCGACATTCATTTTTTTGTTTCAGCAAGTCGTTTACTCCTTTGTAATTAATATAGTTTTTAGTAATTTTTTCTGTACAGTATAGTTTGGTTTGTTTTGAATTTTGCGCAAAGCTACACGCGGTCTATCTGCGCTAGCCGTTCCTAATTTAGCAATGTAAGACTAGAGGGAAGGTAGCTAGTCATCACCAGCCACCGCCAACTCTTCGGCTACTCTTTTACCAACGAATAATGGGATTGACCATCACATTATAACGCTCGCATAGCTGAAATGGAGAGGATGTTTGGTGTGACCGTTATTCGAACCCGAGACCCTCAGATTATGAGTCGAGTGCCTTAACCACTTGGCCATGCCGTGTACGTTATGGACAATGTTTGTACATTGATTAATATTCTTGAACAGTTTTATCTTCACAAAATTAGCGATTAGTTTTTTTTTTCCTTTCAGCACTGTTGGATGAAATAAATGTCATTCATTCTATTAATAATTTTTGGTTTAAATTTCTTAGTTTCGTTAGGATCGCAAGAGCGTATGAGGTTAACAATGGCGTAATGTAGGCGAGTTCAGACATTGTGGAATTTAGACAAATAACACAGATGACCTAAGACGGTCGAAACGTTGCTCTGTATTTTATTATAATTAAAGTGCTAATACCCATACCAGTCATCTTGAGAATACATTAATACACAGAACGATACTGTCTTACGAGGATACAGATGGAAAATGACAAAACGTAAACATTTCATGCATGGAAGAATTCGATTTTTTCAGAAGAATAGACCAACTTTTTGGAGTGCAGTGTACTCCACTGCAGGGGCATGGAAAGGGTAAGGGATAAAGGGTACTTATTAATTTGGAAAAAGAGTAGTTCTATATGAACATTTGAAATCTTGTCGACAAACACTCCAACACTCCATTAGCTCCTGCAACAAATATAATTCTAGTTAAATGCCTACTGATGGCTCAGTTGGATGAGTGTTGCTAGGCTTTGGTTTGGGTGGACTTTCACAAGTAAAACGGGGCATTTACAAAAGTAGGCACGTGAAGAGTCTGATTAAGATGGATGAAGGAGATAGATGTGTGGAATCATTCCGTTGTGGGGATTCTACCTCAGTAATAGAGAGGCTGATAAAAAATGAACAAGGTTTGTGGTGGATATACTTCAAGGGGTAAAATTAACGACTGAATATGTTTTGAAAAAGTGAGGACTTTTTTATTTAAATTTTTGTTTACCATAAATTTCCAAATTGTCTGGGGTTTTCTGACAAGTTAACTCCCTCTCCCTCCGTAGTTACATCACTACTTCAGGACTCGAAACCCCATAATCTAACGGTGTTTTTATTAATGTTATCTTACTTAAGATAATCGGAGGCACAGCCTATAACATAGCCTAAAGTAAGCAACAATATGACTAATATGAATCACATACTCAGTTTTAGCCAATCATATCCAACTAGGCCCGGCATGGCCAAGTGTGTTAAGGCGATCGAGTCGTAATCCGAGTGTCTCGAGTTCGAATCCCGATCGCACCAAATATGCTCGCCCTTTCAGCCGTGAGGGCGTTACACTGTGACGGTCAATCCCACTATTCGTTGGTAAAAGAGTAGTCCAAGAATTGGTGGTGGGTGGTGATGACTAGCTGTCTTCCCTCTAGACTTACACTGCTAAATTAGGGACGGCAAGCACAGATAGCCCTCGAGTAGCTTTGTGCGAAATTCAAAACAAAACAAACATATCTAACTAGGTCTGAACCTGAAGTGACCAAACTCTGTGTAACCTGACCGCTGTCTCGACAGGGGTGATCATAGTACTTAGTTGAAAAACAAAAAAACTCAATAATATCGACTTAAAACTAAGAAAAACAAATGGTCAAACACATCGTTATTTGGAGTTAGTTTCACAGGCTGTGTTCAAGGAAGGCAAAACACACGTGTGTAGCAGAGTACATACCCATAGATGTGTATACGATACGGCATGTGCAGATGTGTTGTAATACATGGCTGTATAGATGCACATAATGCGATTCAAATTGGTGGATATTCATACTTGTATATACTTATCAAACTTACTACGTGCTGCATATGATTTAGTATATAACTTCTACTTGAGTATGGATAAGTGTTGCACAGTCTTTATGCTGCAGTAATTGAGTTTTTAACCTACATATAGACATACTATTATTAATTAAAACTGCAGTCACTCAGTAGCACACGTCGTCTGCACGGATATTCTTAACAAAGTGGCAGGATAAGCTATCACAGTTAAAATATTGTATCTTGAACGACCAGATACACAGCCCGACTAGCACGTGGAGACTATAGGTGTGTATGATAAAGCAAAATTGACAGATACCAATATACTAGCCAGTTTTAAAAATATAATAATCTTTCGTAATAATGTTTCATGGATTAGTGCAGGTCAATATAGATTATTTGATTAATTTAAAACAATAAGAGACAGAGGAAATGTCGTATCCAGAGAACAATTTTCCAGTAAAGGGCAAACTCAGTAAAAACTCAGTAAGTGAATAGCTTACTGATTAGGAAATATACCCCCCTCCCCACATACACAACACAAAATCAACCTTATCCTTGGGATCACTGGACACTGGGTTTCGATAATCGTGGTGAACAGAGAACACACAGCTTTTGTTCTTAAGTATAAAAAATAAACAAACAACAACACTTGCAGGTATCACCAATGTATAAATACAATTATAGCTTGGTCAAAACAGTACTATAACAGTAATCTGTTGATTTAATTGTATTGGTTGTAGTATTGTAAAATAGGAAGACACTCTATATGAATCAAAACTGGCCACGTCATGCGAGAAAACAGTTCTATTCACGTTTAAAAAACAAAGTAAGACAATTCATTCAAACCCCAGGACCAATAAAACGGGCTCTGAAGAGAAGTGCAGATAACAGCACACGAATAAGTGTATCCTAACACGACCAGAAGTTAGTCATTTTCAAAGCCACACGGAAACCATTCCTCACGAGAAGTAATGACGTACCTCGACAGCAGTGAATATCAAAGATGCTACCACGAATTCCTTTTGAGATAATGTAATTCTCTCCGACGAGTCCAGACTTACATAATTCTTGGAGAGTGGACGCACCTGGAATTATCAATAAAATGACTGCAAGTCCAACAAACTGTTCGTCTATTTCTTTTATGACGTGGAGAGTCGATGGACAATTTAACGTTCATAGACAGAGTTATGAATAGGGACAGCCATTGCTGGTCGAATAATACACAGACCTTGAGCAACTGATTTTAAACGTCAATAACATTAACCAGCTTAGCAGACAAGACAAGATTTTCTTTTAATACAAAACAGGGCTTCTTCTCATTTAGCCCGTGTTACTATATGATGGTTTAATTTGTTGAAGGTTAAAACCACACAGCAGTGATCAGACAAATCGCCAGATATGAACTATATCGAAAGTTTAAAGTTCATTCTTTGTCATTTCCTGCATTTCTTCTCGGTACGTTTTTTATCAAGGCTGGAGTGCAATCCATATTTCAGGTCTTGTAAATACAATGATAAATGTGTTTCTACCTTACAAAAGTCAAAGAGGCTAATTCACTAAGTCATAATAATAACCTTCCAAAATTCTGAAGCTTCACGTTTTCTATTCCGAGATTTATTTCTCCAACAAGGCCCAGCACAGACAGATGGTTAAGGCACTCGACTCGTAATCCGAGAAGCGCGAATTCGAATCCCAGTCACATCAAACACGCTCGCCTTTTCAGCCGTGAGGGTGTTATAATGTAACGGTCAATCCCGCTATTCATTGGTAAAAGAGTAGCTCAAGAGTTGGCGGTGGGTGGTGAGGACTAGCTGCCTTCCCTCTAATATTACACTGCTAAATCAGGGACGGCTAGCTCAGATAGCCCTCGTGTAGCTTTGCGCGAAATTCAAATCTCCAAAGTTTTTTCTGGTGTCATCAAACCAGATGAGTTTCAACCCATTTCACATTCTTGTTTTTTGTTTTATTAAACTGTTTATTCATACCAGAAAATGCACTACATTTCATTTTGACTTTACAAATCGAGCGGAAGTATTAATATATGTATGCATGTATGTATAATATCATTTTTTAATGATTACAAATCCACAAATCAAATTGGGAAAATTTAAGTTTTCAGAACATCCGAGAACGTGTATGTAAGTTATTCATCTAGTAATAAAACAGTGTTTGTGATTTATTTAGTTTTTCTCTGAATCATAATCATCTAGTAAAAAACAGTTTTTGTGATTTATTTAGTTTTTCTGTGAATCATATTCATCTAGTAAAAAACATTGTTTGGATTTATTTAGTTTTTCTGTGAATCATATTCATCTAATAAAAAAACAGTGTTTGTGATTTATTTAGTTTTTTCTGTGAATCATATTCATCTAGTAAAAAACAGTGTTTGTGATTTATTTAGTTTTTTCTGTGAATCATATTCATCTAGTAAAAACAGTGTTTGTGATTTATTTAGTTTTTTCTGTGAATCATATTCATCTAATAAAAAACAGTGTTTGTGATTTATTTAGTTTTTTCTGTGAATCATATTCATCTAGTAAAAACAGTGTTTGTGATTTACGTAGTTTTTCTGTGAATGATATTCATCTAGTAAAAAACAGTGTTTGTGATTTATTTAGTTTTCTTTGTGAATCATATTCATCTAGTAAAAAACAGTGTTTGTGATTTATTTAGTTTTTTCTGTGAATCATATCAATCTAGTAAAAAACAGTGTTTGTGATTTATTAAGATTTTTTTTTGTAAACCATATTCATCTAGTAGAAAAACAGTGTTTGTGATTTATTAAGATTTTTTTGTAAACCATATTCATCTAGTAGAAAAACAGTGTTTGTGATTTATTAAGATTTTTCTGTGAATCATATCAATCTAGTAAAAAACAGTGTTTGTGATTTATTAAGATTTTTTTGTAAACCATATTCATCTAGTAGAAAAACAGTGTTTGTGATTTATTAAGATTTTTTCTGTGAATGATCTATCAACGAATTTTTATTTTTCTGAGAGTTTCATGGATCTAGCTAGAGCTTTGTTATTAGTATATATTCGTATTCGTCTATTTGTGAATTACAAACCTCTGTTCAAAATCAGTTATAGATTTTTGTGCTAATTACATCTATGACCCATTGGACATTTATAACTTATTTGACCTATTTATCACCACATCTTATTCGTTTAATTAGGTATCACCTCTTTTGTCTCTATCTTTATTTTTTTTATTAACTCAACCACTATTAGCTCAGCGACTAATCGTAAAACTTATAATACCAAAACGCCCGTTTTCGATAGCCTTTGTGGGCAAAACATAAATAGCCCACTTGTATCTTTGTGCTTAACAAACTGGACTATAATTATTTTTTAGTTTCGTATATTTGTCACCAGTTGATCAGTATTTATTTTATTAATCTTCGTAAAACTTATTTGATTAATTTGTCTCTAGCTTATCACTTCTACTTCCTTTGTAACAAACTGCCTATAATTTCCTTTTGTGAACTGTCAGTTAATTTCATTGACCTATACGTTACAAGACCTGTAAGTTGTCTAACTGTGTGACTTACGTTTGTCATTTTCTTTATCTAAATTCTCTCTCATGTTTTTTACTATCATCTTTATGACTTCCTATGATAATTCTTCCCTCGCTGTTTTGGCTCACGTCGTTGTAACTTACTCTGCTATTTCATTTTATTAATATAAACACATGTAATTTATCTGATTGATTGATACACGTTTCACTTTTTATTTACCAAAACTTGTTTTTGCACTCTTCTCACTACATCTTATCAACAAAGCTTCTACTATTCGTGAGAGTAACTTATTTTTAATTCAAAATCATATCATCGCTAATCGAGTATTCATTTTAACAAGAAAACCAAATTGCACAAGTCACATCAAACTACAATATACCACAAAGACAGTTAAAAAATCTGCAAGTAACAGCATGTTACAGAACAATACAACTGAAACAAAACTTGGAACTCACAGCATGTTACAGAACAATACAACTGAAACAAAACTTGGAACTCACAGCATGTTACAGTATAATACAATGGAAACAAAACTTGGAAATCACAACATGTTACAGTATAATACAATGGAAACAAAACTTGGAACTCACAACATGTTACAGTATAATACAATGGAAACAAAACTTGGAACTCACAGCATGTTACAATATAATACAATGAAACAAAACTTGGAACTCACAACATGTTACAGTATAATACAATGGAAACAAAACTTGGAAATCACAACATGTTACAGTATAATACAATGGAAACAAAACTTGGAACTCACAACATGTTACAGTATAATACAATGGAAACAAAACTTGGAACTCACAACATGTTACAGTATAATACAATGGAAACAAAATTTGGAACTCACAGCATGTTACAGTATAATACAATGGAAACAAAACTTGGAACTCACATCATGTTACAGTATAATACAATGGAAACAAAACTTGGAAATCACAACATGTTACAGTATAATACAATGGAAACAAAACTTGGAACTCACAACATGTTACAGTATAATACAATGGAAACAAAACTTGAACTCACAGCATGTTACAGTATAATACAATGGAAACAAAACTTGGAATTCACAGCATGTTACAGTATAATACAATGGAAACAAAACTTGAACTCACAGCATGTTACAGTATAATACAATGGAAACAAAACTTGGAACTCACAACATGTTACAGTATAATACAATGGAAACAAAACTTGGAACTCACAGCATGTTACAGTATAATACAATGGAAACAAAACTTGGAACTCACAACATGTTACAGTATAATACAATGGAAACAAAACTTGGAACTCACAGCATGTTACAGTATAATACAATGGAAACAAAACTTGGAACTCACAGCATGTTACAGTACAATACAATGGAAACAAAACTTGGAACTCACAGCATGTTACAGTATAATACAATGGAAACAAAACTCGGGACCGGCATGGCCAGGTGCTTTAATGCGTTCGACTTGTAATCCGAAGGTCGCGGGTTCGAATCCCCGTCGCACTAAACATGGAAAATAGTAGCCAAAGAGCTGGCGGTGGGTGGTGATGACTAACTGCCTTCCCTCTAGTCTTACACTACAAAATTAGGGACGGCTAGCGCAGATAGCCCTCGTGTAGCTTTGCGCGAAATTTAAAAACAAACAAACAACTAAACAAACAAAACATGAAACTCACAGCTTGTTACAGTATAATCTACTGGTAACAAAAATTGGAACCCACTGCATGTTAGAATAGAATTCAACGGCAATCAATACCTACGATTTATGGTGGAACATAATTAAGATATACTCCCGCGAGTTACAGCAAGTTAAACACAGTGACAGAAAATCCTCCTTACCATTCAGTATCTACTTCATTCAATCTTAGTATTTCTCATTAAAGTTCTTATTTTTACACTGGTATTCGATATCTATAAAAACAGGAGTATCTAATATTATTCATCTTAACATTCATTTTCAAAGGTCGAGGACCCATCAGTAGAGGAGGAACAAAAACATTGGTTTTTCTCCATGTCGATCCCTTCGTATCTAGTTAATGTATATGAAAGGAAAAAATACAAATTACCGTGCACTTTCAATTACAGACCATTTTATTAATATCTAGTTTTCAAATATCCGAAGCTTTCTGGTTTAATGCTAAGACTGACTGAAATAAATCTGGTTTTAATACGCATATACTTATGTTTTTCAATACTAAAGATAATGCATTATATAAATTTATGTTTCCACGCACAATCTCTATAATCTCTCTCTCCAAACAAACACACACACACATATATATATATCAGTATAGCCAAGTTTCGTGTTTTTTAAAAACGATAGCAAAGTCTATCACTTTGTATGTGAATAATAATCCCGCACTTTACTTTTCCAAAGGATGCCGCCTCACACTGATTGGCTGCCTGCCTCAGTGGAGGGCGAGAGAGGATAATGTTATCAAATATTTGTAGTTCTATGTTTTGCCACCAGGAATGCGTTGCTAGGCCTCCATAATGTCAGTTTGTTTGTTGAATTTCGCACAAAGCTACTCGAGGGCTATCTGTGCTAGCCGTCCATAATTTAGCAGTGTAAGACTAGAGGGAAGGCAGCTAGTCATCACCACACACCGCCAACTCTTGGGCTACTCTTTTACCAACGAATAGTGGTATTGACCGTCACATTATAACGCCCCCACGGCTGAAAGGGCGAGCACGTTTAGCGCGACGGGGATGCGAACCCGCGACCCTCAGATTACGAGTCGCACGCCTTCACGCGCTTGGCCATGCCAGGCCTCATAATGTCATAACTAACTTATAAAGAGCTGAAAGTATAGTATAATACGAGCCATTTGGCCAGAACTTTGACTTTTATGTCTATTTAATGGAAAAGTTGTGTGCATTTTTTTTTGTATGGTATGATTTAAAGTAAACAGTTTATAGAAAATAGTACGTTTTCCTATTTTAATTATTAGCAAACTAATTGTTTGAAAAATAATATTTGAATCCCTGAAACAGTGAAAGTCTCTTTCTAACCATTGATAATGATATAAAGCATGAGTGACCACGTGATCGTCTTTGACACATGTTAGAAATCGTGTTGATTTCAATGTTTCGTGAACTTTTAATAGAAAAATAAGTCATTCGTTTATTATTTTTAGTTGTAGTAAAAGTGAATTGCTTGAAAAATGATATACATGTGAGACAGTTTTCTGTATAATTAACATGGTGATTGGTGTTCCTCAAAATACTTTAAACAGTTAGTAGGATCTGCGTATAATTGTTATAAATCCTGATGGAATTGTTTACACGAACAAAACCTTTGTCCTGTCATTTATTTAAAACAAACTTATTCGCTTCTACTAGATAAGTCAAAATTGAACATTGTCATTGATTTGAAATCTGATATATAGCAATAACGTTTTGAAACACGATATAATAGTTAGTATATAATGAAATCTCATATAGTTTTGCAGAACAGATCTTTTGTTCTGACCTAACTAATACAGAGTGGGCAGTTACTGCATGTTTAACACAGTATTATCAATAATAATAAATAGAACTTTTGTTCTCATCTAACTGATACAGTCTGGCCAGTTGCTGTATGTCTGACACAGTATTATCATTAATAATTGTTTTCCAAAGATATTAATACCGTCTGGCCAGTTGCTGTATGTCTGACACAGTATTATAAATAATAATTGTTTTCCATAAATAGAAATACCACATGTTTAAATAGAATAGAACTTTTGTTCTAATCTAATTAATACAGTCTGGCCAGTTGCTGTATTTCTGACACAGTATTATAAATAATAATAAATAGAACTTTTGTTCTAATCTAATTAATACCGTCTGGCCAGTTGCTGTATGTCTGACACAGTATTATAAATAATAATTGTTTTCCATAAATATATTGTAAATACCACATGTTTAAATAGAATAGAACTTTTGTTCTAATCTAATTAATACAGTCTGGCCAGTTGCTGTATGTCTGACACAGTATTATAAATAATAATAAATAGAACTTTTGTTCTAATCTAATTAATACAGTCTGGCCAGTTGCTGTATGTCTGACACAGTATTATAAATAATAATTGTTTTCCATAAATATGTTGTAAATACCACATGTTTAAATAGAATAGAACTTTTGTTTCATTCTAAGCAGATTACTAAGTAATAACATGGATTGAACACTAACTTGTGTGAAAGTTAGTCTAATCCACACGTATTTCAGGATATTCTGCTGTCAGATAAAAACAGCAAGATGCACAGTACCGATGTTTCTTCATACATTTAAATTATTACAGAACAAATAACTTAAGACTGGATACCCAGCTTTGTATACGTCATATTTAAACGACAAATATGCGAGTTCAAGAAGTTTTCAAATGTTCTGTATAATTTATGAAGTGAAGAAAACTTTGATTTCTCGTGTAAAAAAAATCTATTAAATAGAGTTTATTATTATACAATTATTATAGTAACCGAGTAAGAAGCACAGAATTATTATCAAAACTTTAATCACTTGGTTTATGGACTAACTGTGTGTTACACTGTATTGAAAAACCATCTTGTGGATTTTTCCTCCAAGTCTGGTGTGTCACTTAAGTATTTATTTGCACATTGAAGGCCAGATTTTTAGGTTGAAGTAAAGTGCACGCTGTATATTTTTATAGAGTTTTTTCATTAGCTTTGTATAAAGATTATAGTAATTGATGTTTTGTAAATATACTAATTTATAACAAACAATGAATTGTATAATTCGTGGTACCAAAAATGGCCCGGCATGGCCAGGTGGGTTAAGGCGTTTGACTAGTAATCTGAGGGTCGCGGATTCGAATCTCCGTCACACCAAATATGCTCGCCCTTTCAGCTGTGGGGGCGTTATAATATGACGGTTAATCTAGCCATTCGTTGGTAAAGAGTAGTTCAAGAGTTGGCGGTGGGTGGCGATGACTAGTTGCCTTCCCTCTAGTTTTACAGTGCTAAATTAGGGACGGCTAGCACAGATAGCCTTTGGGTAGCTTTGGCGGAAATTCAAAAACAAACAAAGGTATCAAAAAATTTAATCTATTGGTTGGTAATTTAAGGTTCATAGACTAGCTGGACAGCTATTGTGAAATAGCCTTGGTCATTCTAATAGTAAGATTTGTCCAATTTTGTATATATTCTTAACCAGGATGGTTAGAGATCTTGAATATCAAACACTTCGGACTATGATCATCCTCTCTTCTCAGGCTGTTTGAAGTGTAGACGTTAATGACGTCTTTATTTCCGTAACGCATTTGGTGACCTTTGTAATTCTGTATCCCGATTGCACGCGTCTGAAATAAAGTAAACAGAATTAAGGTTTGACACTTCTAATCATAAAGTAAACAGTATTAAGGTTTGACACTTCTAATCCGATTATTTTTCTGAATTTCTATATTTTTTACCAAGATGATCAGTGTCCTTCAATGGTTCAGACTTGGTAAACTGTATTGTTAGTGACGTCAATATATCTAAGGTGTTGTGTAAGAAAGCTTTACGTATGATCACGTGCTGTCATAATAACTATCTACATGGATATTCTAGTTTGATATTAGATACGGGTTCGTTAGTTTTATGAACTTACTATAGAAATGTCACGTAGAAATTTGTATGTGTGTTTAAACATAGTCGATAACGAAGATATATTTTAAATAACAACCATCAATAACACGTTCATTTAGCTGTAGGACAATTATAGATACGAATGATTTGTGGAATATTAAGTATCCTACAGAACATTGGAACAAGTTATGTATTTCGTACTTTGACACGTTATGCATACGTTTACCGGTATCAATGGCTATATAGTAAATGGACAAAGAAAGTCAATTAATTCAGCAAAGGTGAAAATCCAACTTTGTAAAACGTGTAAATTATTTTATCCCAAATTCGTTAAAGTGTTATTGCATAATAAAGGTATTATTGACGAAGTATAAGTTTTAGTTATTCTGTGATAGTGCCCCTCTTAGAGTGATTTAAGCACACAGGTAATGATGCAGTTATTTTATGTATCAAGTTGAGTAAAATATAGTTCCTTTAAGAAAGAAAGTTTAATTAACTGATGAGGTGGCGTCAAGCGTCCTTTTTATAACGATTTATTTATAAATGAATCAATTACAAATGTTATAATTAATTATTGTTAGCATCATTTTTAAAACTAATTAATTATTAATGATTTACTGAATTAGTTATAAAATCAATTAGTGTTAAACTTCCTTCCTCCTTAGGACGAATTAGTTATAAATTAATTAATAATTAATTTTCCACATGATGAGACGTGCATTGTCATGACGGCCTGAAAACACGTTCTCTACTTCCTGATTTTTAATTATTAATTTATTAACTAACGAATTAGCATTCACTGTCCTAATTATTTAGTGTTAAGTATCCTTTTTTTATGGTGAGTTGATTATAACTGATTTAATGAATTAGAGTTAAGCATCATTTTTAGAACAATTTAATAACTTAATTGTCGATACGAGACATTTCTGTATGAGTCATTGCCACCTGTCATGGCGGCCGAGCAACACTTTCTGATGGTGACAATTTTGAAACTATGATCTCGTAATCATAATTGATAACAACACTGCCTATTTCCCTACCCTGAGGCAGCCAATCAGCGTGAATCGATATCCCATGGTCAATAATGTGATTGCTTGGAAAATTTTACGGTTTTATTCGGTGTTGCAACACTGATTTGAGATGAACAAACACTAGAAGTGAAGTATATGTATATAGTAATTACATAAAGATAAAATAAGGAAGATGGGGCGAGAAAGCAATCTGAAAAGGAAAGTTTTTCAGGTATAAAAATATAAATTTATGATTACGCTGCATAACAATTTTTGTGAAAAGTTTTGCTTCCTGAAAAGTTTTGCTGATTGTGACAGGTACCTGGTGGGTATGAACAAATATAGTTTTGGTTTTGTTTCATCATGTTGGAACTCTGAGAAATAGACAGTTAACTGTTTACCGGCAATAACGTATTTAATTGCGTTTGTTTCTAATACGCTGTTAAGTTCAAAATAATTAAAAGTGTTTTGCTCCTGATTTTCGTTTGTATTCAATGTCCGGTGCGTTCCAGTTGCCCTGATATCGTTTTTCCATTGTAGCAATGTCCTGGTGAAACTGAAGATTTCGATGAAACGGTACGTGATGGGCAAATTTGGATGTGATTTTCATGATCAGCAGCCAAAAATCTATAAGGAACACCAAACAGTGTTCAAGAAGCAAAACCTTTGTTGTACAATAATTATTGAGAGATTATTTTAAGACATGAAAATGTTGTTTCGCATACATGTAATTGTAAGAAACCCAGAAATAACCATAAAAACACCGCAAAATACAAAATTTGAAACTGAAAATTTGTATGTATCTCTGCATGGACCTGATAAAGCTCCATATAAAATGTGGTAAATATCCAACTGCAGCAAGTGAGGTAGTGATAAACTACGCCATAAAACCCACAAAACAAATCTGACAGTCTATATACTTTCATCGACCTCTACACCGAATTTCGTGACGATCCATTCATACCTTCTTAAGTAGTTACATGGACATATAAGAGACAGTAATATTATAATTTATATAGATTCTTATATATCTATTTACATGGTTTAATTCGATGGTGCTTAATGTAAATATAACTTTGTAAATAAATTTACAATTACATGCTGCTTGCTAATTGAAGACTAATGAGTGTATTATATATGTAAAGGATTTTACTTGAACTTCCTCTGCATGGCCAGGTGGGTTAAGGCGTTCGACTCGTAATCTGAGGGTCTCGAGTTCGAATCCCCATCGCACCAAAGATGCTCGCCCCTTTAACCATGGGGGCATTATAATGTTAAGGTCAATCCCACTATTCGTTGATAAAAGAGTTGGCGATGGGTGGTGATGACGAGCTACCTTCCCTCTCGTCTTACACTGCTAAATTAGGGATGGATAGCACAGATAGCCCTCGTGCAGCTTTGGGCGAAACTCGAAAACAGAAACAAGCACTTGTATTTTATTGGACTAAGCACATCACTTGGTACATTCTCGTGAACCTTATTTCGTTATCAATTACAAAGTTAAAAAATATGTTTTATGCTTTCTGGATTCCAGTTCTTCAGATTATGATGTGTTTTCTTTGTTTCAGAAGGAAGCTACAGATAGGTCTATCATTGCGTAGCCATCCCTAATTTTGAACCAATGGACAAGATAAAAGACAGCTAGCCAGTGGAACTTGTTGTATTCTCTATTTCTGATCGATTAGCGACATTTTACCGTCATTCGTATGACGCAAACACGGACCCAAAGTGCTGAAAAGCATTTTGGCAGCAATGGACTTCAAACCATGAACCCTTGGATTCATGGGCCAAACTCTGCCAACAAATTTGAAATTTGTTACTTTGCCCGTGATGATTTTTTTTTTACTAGAGATCACAGAAAGTAGTTGAACTTAAAAATTATATTGAATATTAATTGAACTGCACGAAAATATTACCTTTAAAATCATATTTTAAGCCCGGTATGGCCAGGTGGTTAAGGCGTTCTACTCGTCATCTGAAAGTAGCTGGTTCGAATCTCATTACCACCAAACATGCTCGCCCTTTTGGTCGTGGGGGCGTTATAATGTAACGATCAATCTCACTATTCGTTGGTAAAAGAGTAGTTCACGATGTGATGATTTACAATGCTAGAATCATTAGATTCAATTCCCATCGGGGGACACAGAAGATAATCCAATGTGGCATTGGTATAAGAAAACAAACACAGAAATATCTTTCATTTTACAGTTGTATGTATACGACGTTTATAAAAACTATCGTATTTTTCAAAGGCCAGTTTATTTGGATAAATGAAATAGTTAATTGTGATTGTTTCTTTGCTTGTTTTTTGAATTTCACGCAAAGCTACACGAGGACTCTCTGTGCTAGCCGTCCATAATTTAGCAGTGTAAGAATAGGTGGAAGGCAGCTAGTCATCACCACTCACCGCCAACTCTTGGGCTACTCTTTTACCATCGAAGTTAATTATGACCTCATTGTTTTGTATGTAACATTGTTTAATATTGGATAGTATTGCAACATTTCTTTATAAAATAAGAGCTTTTCTAGTAATTATAATTAGAAGGTCGTTATTAATTCGCTGTATGAACTTTCTTCAACATCGTTAGTTTCTTTCATAAGATGGCCCTCTAGTGGCAGAACGGCATATTTGCAGACTCACAGCGCTATAAACCGATCGCGGAAAACGAATGTGTAGCCTTGTGCGTAATTCTAAAAACAAGTATACATAAGATGTGCTTCTATTGATTATGTAGCCTCTTTGAATAATATAGAAAAATAGTTCAGAGAATTTCAGCTTTTAAAGTTAACATTTTTATTTTTCTAAATACCTAAGGTTTTAGTTTTAAAACCAAAGTAAAGTATGTTTACTTCTATTTAGCTTATGCAAAAAAAACAGAAGTGTTTAAATCCGTTTGTTTATGTTTTATAACCAGTATTCTGCTGACGTTTTAAAGAAGATTAAAAAAATGTTTGTTTTCAATCGCAAGGCTAACAATGGTTTACCTGCGCTGTAGCTAAAGCAAGTATCGAAACTCGGTATGTAGCGTTATAAGCCCGCAAGCTTGTCGCAGAGTCACTGAAAGGAGGTGTGGGAATTGGAGTAGTCTTCATGTTTGTTTCTCACTAATCAAAATTAAAGAATGGAGATCTATTTTATACATCTCGGTTTAGTAATAAAAATACAATCCGAACATTTAACATGAAAACGACTTATCTTTAGTGTTTCCTGAACATTTTTGTGTTCTCCAGAGTGTCTAATTTGCGTATGTTTGTTTTTTTCAGTTTCACACAAAGTTACACGAGGGCTATCTGCGCTAGCTGTCCCTATTGTTGCAGTGTAAAATTAAAGGGAAGACAGTTACTCATCACTACTCACCGCCAACTCTTGGGCTACTAATTTTTTTACTAACTAATAGCGGATTGCCTATCACATTATAACGTACCCGCATGTTTGGTGCGACAGGGATTCGAACCCGTGATCCTCAGATTACGAGACGAATACCTTAACCACCTGGCTGTGCAAACAAACTGAAATAACAAAATATAAAAAAATTGTTTAAAACTATTAAAGTGTTCCAGCTAATTTTCAGGGTTAGCAATTAGTGTTAAACAGCAGCAAAACTAATTTTACACGTGAGCAAAACGTACAGATTTTTATTTTTCTAATATTATATTGTATCTGTCAGTAAAAAGAAACAAAACCAGCTCACGTGAATCAAGAAATATTCATTCTCAGATAACTAAATAAACTTTGTTTTATGGATTAATGAGTTTTCAGTGCAAGTTGTAGATATACAATGGTTTTTCTAATCAGTTTCTTTTTTTTTTTGCCATACACACGTATGTGGCCCAGGGTAGGCATTCGACTCGTAATCCGAGGGTCACTGGTTCGAATTCCTGTCACACTAAATATGCTCGCCCTTTCAGCCTTGAGGACTTTATAATGTTTCAGTCAATCCCACTATTCATTGGTAAAGGAGTTGGTGATGGATGGTGATGACTAGCTGCCTTCCCTCTAGTCTTACACTGCTAGATTAGGTACGGCTAGCACAGATATCCCTCGAGTAGCTTTCCGCGAAATTCAAAACAAACCATAATTATCCAATTAAATAAATGATGGGGTAAGTATTTAAAATATTTTCTGGTCTTCTGACCTTTGAAATAACATTTTTTTTGTAAGTGGTCAATTTTAAAGTTTTAAATGGAGAACGACAAACCTCTGTACGACAACAATGGAAACATTAAAAATTTCAATATACTGACGACTTATAACGCTAGAATTCGAAGTTTTATCACTGTGCCGGCAGAGCGCATTTAGCCCATTGTGCAACTTCGTGAAACAAACAAAGACGAAAAACTACAGTTTTTGTTCTCCGAATGGTTTAGGAAAAGAAGCGATTTTTGGACTCTTTCTAAAACTAGAATAAATGTTTAATAAATACAGATATTGATGATATCATACGTTCCATTTTTTTTAGTTTTAGATTTCATTTTTTTATTGATCAAGTTCACTAATTCTTTATTTGTTTCAAACCACGTTTTTCACTACAAATTATTTTTCTTAAAACGAAGTGGAACTGTATGCCAAAACTTTAACAATAAATGTTTGACTTAACAAAACAATAATCCTTCCTCATAAATAATAAATAGACAAAGAAACAGGATATATATAAAATATTAAAAAGCTTTTCTTTTTACTATTAAATTATCATTATTCAGTTCAGGTTTCTATTGTTTCAAAAAATCAATTTATTTTTAATATGTGTAGTTGTTGTTGTTTTGAATTAAGCACAAGTTTACACAATGGGCTCTCTGTGCTCTGCTCACCACGAATATCGAAACCCGCTTTTTAGCGTTGTCAGCTTGTTTGAGTCAGCTTTTTTGAGGTGAAAAATTTCCCAAGACGTTCGTATTAAGGGCCCGACATGGCCAGGTGGGTTAAGGCGTTTGACTCGAAACCCGAAGGTCACGGTTTTGAATCCCGATCGCACCATATATGCTCGCCCTTTCAGCCGTGGGGGCATTATAAAGTGACGGTCAGTCTCACTATTCGTTGGTAAGAGTAGCCAAAAAGTTGGTGGTGGGTGGCGATGACTAGCTGCCTTCCCTCTAGTCTTACACTGCTAAATTATGGACGGCTAGCGCAGATAGCCCTCGTGTAGCTTTGCGCGAAATTCATAAAACATTCTTATTAAGTTAATTAAAAGCACTGTTAATGTTTAAAGCAAATCCATCACAGAAAGTAGCATAAGCACAGTAGTTTTAACGTTAATATTCTGAATGATAAATCCATAATTTACGAAAATTCGTTTACCATTTGTCACAGAAGTAAACATTTAGAAAAAAAATGCACTATTTTCAATAATAAAATGATTCATTTATTTTAAGGTTTTATTGGATAATCAGTTTCACAGAAGCAGAATTTAAAACTAATCAAATGTAAAACCAACAGTTAATACAGATTATTTCAGAAACCATGCTTAATCTAAACATGTGTGGTATTTCCTAAACACTGAAACGCAGATAAGATTACTTAAACCCTAAACTACTGAATAAAACATAATGTTTTAGCAACTTGGACCGTTTCTCGTGAAGTAGGATTTACAGCAGTAGCGGAAGAAGATTGTGTTAGTGAAAAATGTGATTCTATTTCTATCAAACCTGTTTTGCAAACCCACGAGTTATATTAGAACAGGATACACTGTTTGAACTGTTATCAGATCTTTCTTCTGATGAAAGAAATAATATTCGTTCCTAGACAACATTAAAAGCTACGAAAAGATTGCAGGCAGTTTTATTTCGGATTCTTTTAATGGTTCTGGCAACAGGACGTTTAACCATTATACATATTAGCAAAACTCAACTACACCAATGAATCTATAACACAGGTAGTAAGCGGGAACATATTACACCAGTACATCTTCGATCTGACACAGTTATTCAAAATGACTTCAGTTCCGTTTGTGCATAAATATCTCGTGATTGCAGATTCCAGTCTACAAATACATCAAAAACAAATCCTAACTGTTGACACTCAAACTATGACTTGACCTACAAAATATATTGAGCCATAGATGAACAATCCAACAATAGAAACAAAACAAATACCTTTATAATCAGAATAATATTCACAATAGCATATATTGGGGAGGTAAAAGAGCACAATGAACCATGAGACTCCTCCCCCCCATAGTGAAATATTACTTTACGATTATTTTAAATACAAGCACTTCTAATTATATTCTGTAAATCACTGTAGTCAATAATAATACACCAGAGTAATTTTACAAAATGCAAAACTAAACCAGAATACGGCTTTTGAGTTGAAAATTTTGAATAAGAAACAGTTCATTATTCGCTACTATACATTAGTATTTCAGCTAACATTTTCTCCTGTGACTTAGAAATAACTAAATCATCTAAAAAATATAGTCTATTTAGAGGTAATCAAGTTTTCAAAAACCGTTATTGTCACCTGAATCCATGAGCTACGTAAACTGACACAACTTAAGAAGCTATTACTGGTATTAACTGATTTTATGACAATTCTTTAAGAGAAGAAAAACACCACAAATATTTTGTTTGTCTCTAAACTTTCACAATATATATTATATTTACCTATTTTTTTTACAATGTTTGACTTCCCTAAACTTTACAATCAATTTCACAAAGGGATTGGTCACAATAAAAAATCCATGTTTCACCAACAAAGCAGTAGATTTTTTTCTGCTGATTCAACTTTTCTGCTTTTATTAAAAACGGGAATTTTGTGAATATAAAATATACTAAAAGCAGACCAGACTACAACTCGATTAAGTTGGAAACAGTCTGTGTAAAAAGTCATCAGTTAGTTTTACTTGACATGTCTGCCAAGAGCAATAGACAATATCTCATCACATTTACATACTTATTAATATATGATAAAAATGTGATTTTGACAAGAACTACAATTTTTATGCAATGTATTATTCCACCACTATCCATATATATAATCAAATATTACGAACCAAAAGATAGTTATAAGATATCTCTTCTACAGTTTTAGAGATCACATGAGTCAAACTATTGAATTGTAGTCAATAGTTACGAGTTTAATACATGGAAGCTATAAGGTCAAATCAATTAAAATAATGGAGAGGAAGCAACTTCACTCCCTTAACTAAATAATATTTTCACTGCAGTGAAAGGCAAATCCAAAATATACAAAAGCAAACGTTTTCCTGAAATTTCAATATTTCGGCAATATAATAGAACGACGGCTCGTTTTCGGTTTGTATTCAGTTGTTTGAATATGTCGTGAGTTTCTGCAATTCGCACTTTTATATCAGTATCGGATACAACCAGGAAATCATTTGCTGATCTGGTTAAAAAAAAAAAAAAAAAGTAGTTCTATCTTTTGTTTCGTCAGAATGGTCTTTTTCCGTTCGCCATTATTCCTTTTGTTACCAATAAACAGATACTGATTTATTGTGCTTCTTCATAGTCCTAGCTATGAGAAAGTATTAGTGAACTCTGTGTAAAACATAAAGAAGAGACGAATCACGTAATACTGTTCACTTTGTGTTTCGCTCTAGTTTCCTCATGTCTTGTATTGGACGATGAAATTACATCCTGGATCATGTCCATTTGAAGTCCTCCATTTCTATCGACGACTGCTATATTATCGTAACCAGTAAACTCCCTCCTTTCTTGTTCATACGTGTAGTAAGCTGCACTTTGCCGTTTGTACATCATAACCGCTAATATAATGACGAGTACTAACATTATTATGATAACCACAGCAATGATGGTACCTATTCTTGAGGCGTCCGCTCCCACGTGCGGCTGGGGAGATGAAAGAGCACATGGTTCCAGTTCTTCCATATGCAGACTCAGCAATCCTCTTCCAAACAACTTGAGAGGAGTGGTACATTTTAAACAGTCGGATATTTGCTGACAGATTTTTTCGTACAAGTCAGATTGGTTGAAATATTCCAGAAGTGGTTCTACGTTACACTCAAGACAGCGCCATGTGTTGGAATGAAGGATAAACTTCTGTAGGCTTGGAGTGTTGTTTAAAGTTGATAGTGTCTCAAAATTCAGTTCTTGTAACTTATTGTGTGAAAAGTCCAGAACTTCTATGTTAACTAGCGGTTTAAGGAATTCATCTGGGATTTCTGGAATATTGTTGTGGGACAAGTTTAAGAATCGTAAATCTGTATTTTTGTTAAATGTATCTGGAAGGAGCTTGTCGATATTCATTCCAGCCAGCGACAAATTTGTCAATCGGTTTAAAACACTCACGGTAGTAAGCACAGTATAAATATCCAGGGGATTGAACCCCATATCAAAAGTTTCCAGCGAGTTACTTACCACAGCCAGGACATCCGTAGTTAAAGAAGACAAGCGGTTACGACTAATGTCTAAATTCTTTACGCTAGTATTACAAAACGAACAAGGCAGAAACTTGATTATATTATTTCTGGATAACCCTAATATTTCTAGTTTATGACCTCCAAATGTTTTTTCGCGTATTTCACTTAAAACGTTACCATCAAGACGCAAAATTTGGAGACTTTTAAGATGTCGAAATTCCTCAGGAGCAAGAGAAAAGAAGTTGTTATTTCGAAGATCAAGTTCTTGAATGTTGGGAAGGTGTTGGTAAACCAAAGAATGTAAGGACGTTAACTGACAGTCTGCCAAACGTAAGACTTTAAGAGGACGAAGGTCCTTTAGATTTTCTGGATCTAATTCCTTTAAGGGATTTCCACTGAGATCAAGTTTTTCTAACTTTTTAAGCATGTAAAAGAACCTAGGAACTAGCCTGCTGAGACGATTTCTTGCTAAGGACAATGACTTTAAGCTAGTAAGAAATCTAAACGGAGCAGAAGGAGTGGAGAAGATTTTGTTATCAGATATATCTAGTACCTCTAAACTGGAGAGTCCGTTAAAGTCCTGGTCATTCAATAGGGTGATATCATTGCAACTAAGTTCCAAGATCTTCATTTGTCTTCCAGGCCAGAAGGAGCTGTCTCCTATAGCGGGAACATGAGAGTTGGTGAGGTGAACTTCCTCCAAGTAGGAGAAATGTAGGAAGATCCGGCCAATGGTCAAAAAGTTGGGGTTTCCTGGAGGGGAAGTCACTATTAGGACTTGTGTATCTAAGGTAATGTCGTTTATCGGAATTTCAGTCATCCCTCCTTTGTTGCAGGTCACTGTCTTACGGTTAGTCGCTATCTGGCACTTACAATCTGCTGGACATTTACCCTCTGACCTGGTCATCATTGCTGCCACCAGAATAAGAAGGACCGTACTTACTCCCATATTTATTGATATGTTTTATTAAAGCTGATGTTTTTGGCTAAATATGTCTGTAACCTAGAATGTAAAAAGATAAACACAAATAATTACAAAATGATACGTTATATAAAATATACAAATGTGTATTAAAATAATAAGAAAACTTATGAAGTTGCAAACATTTATAAATTATATATTTCACGATCTTCATTTAAATTGTTTTTCTCAATAAAAAACATAATTATCACTGAATAGAGCATTGTTTATGAGCAAAATATATTGTATGAATTTCATTAATAACCGGTCCGGCATGGCTAGGTGGATAAGGCACTTGACTCGTAATCCGAGGGTCGAGGGGTCGAATCCCCGTCACACCAAACATGCTCACCCTTTCAGCCGTTGGGGAGTTATAATATTTCGTTCAATCGCACTTTTAGTTGATAAATAGTAGCCCAAGAGTTGGCTGTGGGTGATGATGAATAACGGCTTCCCTCTTGTCTTACACTGCTAAATTAGGGACGGTTAGCGTAGATAGCCCTCATGTAGCTTTACACGAAATTGAAACACAAACAAACAGTAATAACTTATGAATGTACATTTTCAACAGAATTATTAAACACTGGGTAAGTGAAATAATTTCGTTAGTTTAGAAACATCATGCTATGACATTTGGCAGCTCTAAACTACATTTGGTAGTTTTACACTATGTTTATCAGTTTCACACTTCTCTGTTAGTTAAATGTTTATTTGTAACCTCATTTTGAGTGCATGCTACTTTTAACGATTACACATTACCTTTGATAACTATTCCCTCTTTTAAAAATATTTATCACCCACCAGTATTAATATATCCTGTAGGAATGTAATAGATTACTTCATTCAACGTCTGTTTTTTGAATTTCGCGCAAAGCTACTCGAGGGCTATCTGCGCTAGTCGTCCCTAATTTAGCAGCGTAAGACTAAATGGCAGGCAGCTAGTCATCACCACCCACCGCCAACTTTTGAGCTACTCTTATACCAACGAATAGTGGGATTGACCGTCACATTATAACGCCCCCACGACTGTAGAGGCAAACATGTTTGGTGCGAGGGGGATGCGAACCCGCGGCCCTCAGATTACGAGTCGCACGCTTTAACCCACCTGGCTATACCGCGCCTCAATCAATGTCACTGAAATTATTTTGAGTTATTGTTATTAAAATGATTTATCACCTTCTAATAAAGTTACTGTCACGTAGTTTTATTAATTTGTTTATTTCCGGTTCACCATACTGTTTTATCACCAATAGAAACCATTCAAATTATATCTTATTGATTTTAATCGACTAAGTTTATTGAGAGAATACTAAAGTATGGATTTGTTAAAATTAAAATAGAACTCCAATATTTAAAAGTTTTTTTTTTTTTATAATCTATAGATACCCAAATTTTAAAAATTTCGGTATGTTGTTCTTTAAGTAACGTGTGCAATAAAATGTCCGAGTTTTAAACTCAATATGTTTAATTTCAAGATATTCAATGTAGAATAGCAAATATTATTTGCTGAATAAAAATAATAATTTTATCAAAGGTTAATAATTTGAGTAACGTGACAAAAAATGTACGAAAACCTAAAAAAAAAAAACCCTGTTTGTACCATTTAATTTTATAACATCCAATTTTTCAGCACTTGAAGATTCCCATCGACTCTATAGCTATTCATTAATCACATGATAACCCCTTTCCACGAATTAATGTTTCTTCCAGTAACTCCTGACAACCAACAATGAAACGTTAATTGCATGTATGAAATTTGGCAACTGATGAAACGCAAGGGAGAAATTGTAAATTGGAAAAGAATTACATAATTTATCGGTCGCTAAACACTGGTACCGAGATTACTTCCACTAAAAGACAAGTTAAGATGGTAAACTTCGTGCATAAGATTATAATAACAACCAATTACCTTTTCGTATATTATTGTTGCTCAACAAATATAATACAAAATATATTACTGCTAAATATCTTGTTTTCTTATTATACTGATAATAATATTAATATGAAGATACGTTCAGTATGAAACAGTGATATGTTTCCCACTATCTTTCTCTCTTTAGAGGGATGATTGAGGGGTGTGAAAGTTACTGAGAAGTGGGTTTGGTTTGTTTTGAATTTCACGCGAAGCTACAAAAGGCTATCTGCGCTCGCCATCCCTAATTTTACAGTTTAAGACTAGAGGGGAAGCAGCCAGCCATCACCACCGAATAGTGGAATTGACCGTAACATTATAACGCCCTTATAGCTGAAAGGGCGAGCATGTTTGGTATGACGGGGATTCGAATCCGCGACACTCGAATTACGAGTCGAGTGCCTTAACCACCTGGCCATGCCAGGCCCTGAGAAGTGAGACGCTTAAAAATGTACTATTCCTTTTCACCATTATCGTGACTGAGAAGATATGACAACCATACTCATAATTACAGATAAAAGAGTAGCTTATTCGATGACTTATTTTTGAAAATAAGCTCATTTAGAGTTTTGTAATACTACATAAAATTAATATTTGTGGAACATTCTCAGTCGCAGGAATACTCTTGAAGTGTATTATATATATATTTGTGAAGTTATCACCTCCATAGAACAGCTTTATTATCGCCGTCTTTTCAGCACTGTGCTTGTTTGCTTGTTGTTAAGCACATACCCATACAATGAACTGTCTGTGTTCTGCCGATCACGAATATCGAAACACGGCTTTAGTGTAACGAACCTACAGACTTTCCTCTGTGCCGCTGGAAAGCAAGTTGCAGACCATATTCTTGAAATAACTTAAAAATCAACCCAATGATTTAGATTTCAGTTGTTTTTTCCATTTCCTAGAGTACTATGAAATATGTATTCTGAATAATTAATTAAATATGTATTCGTTTTGAATGCACTATTATTAAAAAACTGATATTTTGTGCACTATGCTAGAGGCCCGGCATGGCCAGGTTGGTTAAGGCGTGCGACTCCTACTCTGAGAGTCGCGGGTTCGAATCTCGGTCGCACTAAACATGCTCGCCTTTTCAGTCGTGGGGGCGTTATAATGTGATGGTCAATCCCACTATTCGTTGGTAAAAGAGTAGCCCAAGAATTGGCGGTGAGTGGTGATGACTAGTTGCCTTCCCTCTAGTCTTACACTATCTAAATTAGGGACGGCTAGCGCAGATTGCCCTCGTGTAACTTTGCGCGAAATTCAAAAACAAACAAACACTATGCTAGAACAAGAGCTTTCACAATGCCGTTAGAGTTGTTCCAAATACACTATTTCCAAGAAAATACTTTGTTTATTTACACGTTCGTTTTCGCTTTCTGGTTGTGAACAAGAATTCCAGTATTCTAGATTGATTTATTCTCTTTTTATTCAACTGATTAAACCAGTTACGTTTGGAGAGAAAAGTGGATTAAGCCTCTTGTGTCCACTTTAAAAGAGCGAAATAAATCACAAAGAAGTCCAGGATTTTACCGATCGTTTCTTTTATCCGTAAAGGAAAAGTTGAGAAATGATGCGAACACAACTTTATTTTTTCTAAGAATATAACAGGAGTAAATCACAGACTCACTGGCTCGCTGCCTATCTCCAGTTCTCGTCTTAGATCCCATATAACAGTTAATAAATGCATTTAGATATACATATAAAACACTAAATAATAGTGTAGTTTGTGTTCCATACAATTCACAATAGGGAATTGCAAGTTTGACACTCGCAGTGTCAGTTAAGCGTTACAGTTGTATTGCGAGCAGAAACTATAAAATTACAATGAAACTGTTAGTTTTCTAGTCGTAGTATTAACTACTAGTTTTTAATCGTAATATCAGCTGTTAGTTTAGTCTTAACCGTGATAGTTACTTGTAAACTCCAATATAAACAAGTTATAGGAACAAGGTTAAGTAATATAAAACGAGTAGCAAATTAATTCTATAAACTAGATTATTGTTCGGTTTGTTTTATCACATAAATCAGTTAATTAATTAATTTGCTTCCTTTCACAGCAACTGTCGACAAGCAAGAGGATAATAACATGGATATTCCCGAAGACAACAACATCGACATGAAAATATTGGCACAGATAAATATAGGGATAACAAAACTAGAATATTCTAAGATACAAATACCAATCTATACAGAGGTATCAACAATAAACTTTAACAGCATAACACTAGTGTCTAGGTTCACAACATTTAGTATTTTCAACCTGAACGGAGTTTTATGTACCATATAGAATAAATAGCTATGGTTACGGCATGGAGATTTAATCACAGCTGTTCTGTATTTACAAACTGCTGACCAGATGGTTGAAAACCTAGTCATCAGCATACGCCGCCTACAAAACTACTTTTCAACAAATAGCGGGAGTGAGTGTTATTTTCGTAATAAGTCCACAGTTGAAATTCCGAAGTGAGTTTAGTAGCGTATTACAGACTTAATGGTTGGACCTTTCGATACGCAGCCCTAAAAGTAACATGATATTTTACAAAGAAACCAACATCAATGAATTTATAAAATTGGTCGCAAGTGTGTGGGTTTTTTTCTTACAGCAAAGCCACATCAGGCTATCTGCTGAGTCCACCGAGGGGAATCAAACCCTTGTTTTTAGTGTTGTAAATCCAAAGACTTACCGCTGTACCAGATTGGGACAGATTGGTTACATATAAAAGTCTCATATCTCGTCAAAAATGTTTCCCATAATCTGCAACTGTGTTTTATATGAAAAGCGTATAAAGAGTATTTATACAGTATTTATTCAGTATTTCAAATTCACGTTTCTTTACCGAAAACGCCAAACAATGTATAAAGTGTAAGTTGTATTTTAGTGTTCAGAATATCTAGTTTCTAGTCATCACAAGGTGTTTTCGAGTTTATACGAAGCTATGAAATGTTAAATATAAATACTGTTAAATGTTCAGTAAAACCAAATTGCAGTAATAATTTTTTTGTATATATATATACATACCGTTAATAAGGGACATTTATAACCAATACATTATAGGAAATTTGTTAACAAGGAAACCGAAGTGTTGCAGTAGAACGAATTACTTTGGGATAAGCGGGAACGTTTGTTTGTTTGTTTTTTTGAAATTCCCGCAAATCTACTCGAGGTCTATCTGTGCTAGCCGTCCCTAATTTAGCAGTGTAAGACTAGAGGGAAGGCAGCTAGTCATCACCACCCACCGCTAACTCTTGATCTACTCTTTTACCAATGAATAGTGGGATTGACCGTCACATTATAACGCCCCAACGGCTGAAAGGGCGAGCATGTTTGGCGCGATGGGGATGCGAACCCACGACCCTCAGATTACGAGTCGAACGCCTTAACCCACCTGGCCATGCCGGGGCCTAGCACGAGCGTAGTTACAGCTCTTCCTCTGGATATAAGAATTTAGTCTTTCAACATCACTATTCCCGCCAAGTTTCACACGCGCGTCAATTTCTGATAAGAACGAACTTATAAATGTAAATCAAAGAAGGTAAAACCGTCAGATACGTAATAAGTAATTTCTGGGTGAAGATAATTAGATTTTCCATTTTAACTACAATAAGAATATCACATTGTGAAGAACGCTTAAGCATCCAGCCTACGGAACAATACTTATTTCTCACATTCCTTGTATTTATATCTGAAAAATATTAATTAATATAATCTGTGTATTAATATCTTGAACCACTATATTTAAACTTAGAACAAAAATAATAAGTAGATAATACGCAAACGAACTCTTAAATATCCGTTTTTAAATATTATCTAGTACAACGGTATGTCTCCGGATTTATGACCCTACGATCAGGGGTTCCATTTCCCTCGGTGAGCTCAGCTGATAGTTGCCCCTCGCTAGTCCAGCGGTAAGTCTACGGATTTACAACGCTACACTCAGGGGGTTTGATTCCCCTCGGTGGGCTCAGCCGATAACCCGATGTGGCTTTGCTGTAAGAAAACAAACAAACAGTCGTATGCAAGTCGATAAAATTATACTTGCTGTATTATAAGACAGATATTAAAGTAGGTTATCGGTTTCGTCAATTTTACCTCTTCTAGTCCTTTATATTCCAAGTTCATACCGAGTGTTTACTAAAACAAAATATACAGTTCATTGTATGCTCGTTCAAGTGCAAAACTATAACAAAATGGACTATTTGCGCTCCGTTCACCGCAAGAAATCGAGCCTCGGATGCTAGCGTTTTGAGTCCCTATATTTCATGCTGACCTATTGAGAAGGAGGTTAATAAAAGGTTAACATATTGATGTTTTTATACTCTGTATGGTTTTTACGGGTCAGTCTGTACCTGAACTTAGTAAAAATATTAGCCATGTAAACCACTGACAATAATAATACTTATAGTGAAATACCGAGTTTATCTTAGTGATTAGTACGTTGAGTTGGATGTAGGAAGTATACTCCACCTTTAGCCTTGAAGTGTGTTAGAACTGTACAGCCGATCGTTGATGTTAACTAGTTAAACATTCTCTATGGTCAGGTTGAGAGTTTCAGGATAAGTTAAGGTTTTGGAATTATTAAATATTTTCTTAAAATAAATATAAGTATTCAGCAGGTCGTGATATTTATAAGTTTATATATATATATTTATAAGTTTATAAGTTTAAAGCCAATATTGTATTTATTAAATTAAAAAACTACAAATTAACTGGTTGACCTCTCTCTGATCAGGAATTCTAAATTAAGAATAGCTATGCTTGAATTTTGAGATATCTGAACGAGCTATTCAGCCCATGGATTGGTTGGCTGGTTGGCGTTTATTGGCGCAAAGCAACTAGGCTATCTGCACCAAACAATCGGTAAATAATTAAAAATAAACATAAAATTATTAAAATATGTGGAAAGGAATCATGTTACCATAAAATAGAATTATAAAGGTCAATGACCCAGTGTCAGCATCGCCAATGACACTGTCCAATGTCAAGGGTGAAACCATAGTAAAAACATGTCTAAAATAGTGATGTCGCTTACATAAAGTGACGTTATAATTGAAAATACCGAATATCAAAGGATATGAATCTTTGAAGTCGTCATACAAGTGAAAATTTGTAAGCGTGTTTGATCTTAGACATGTTCTTCGCAAAGAAAACCACGAACAGTACGCGTTTGTCACAGTTGTGACTTAGAAACAAACGGATTTGAAAATCGACCGTGGAGTGAAAAAAATAATAAATCCTTTTCAGGTTTATGTGTGCGTTTCAACTGAGACCTTGTATACAACCATATATTCCTTTTTGGTTTAACATTGACTAATAATGTTATTTATTCATTGCCTAAATTCAAGAGAGCGTCTCGTTGACTTGACACTGAGTTTTAGGGTTAATAAAATTAAATTTTTTGGTTGGATTCCCTAACGAATGAAACAAAACAGATAATCTATTCAGTAGCTCTTTTGCTTAACAACAAATAAGCAAAGACGAAGAGAAACATGATCGCAATTGATAAATAAAACATCATAATACGACAGCCACTTAAATAAAAATCCCTGTCAACTTGAGAGCATGACACGACCTTATTCACTTGTACACTGATGCACACTTAAACACCTTGACCCACTGGAAAGAGTAATCAATGCTGAAGCCAGTATCACACACAACAGCACGAATCAAATATTTATGACCAAATCGGGCGTGTCACGCGGTCCACCACCACTGGGAGCCGTTTCTTTGCCTTTCATCTAGTAACACTAAAAGCTCCAAGTCGTCGTAACTTACTGGTACGTAGGTACACATTGGAATGAAGACTAGCTTCTTTGAATCGGACTCCACCCTGTCACCACACCCTGTGGATTGTCCTGTAGAATCGACAGCAAAGTGATTAATTAATGAAATAATAGAAGATTTGGGTGGAGTACGTCTAACTGCAAATTCACCCGAAAAATAAAAAGGTGGCTCCCTCTGACTGTGACGCTATATACTCACACAAAACGTACAAGTTGGACGAAGGAACTTCACGTGGTTTGTATTTAAGTTCTTTTTTTTTTTTTTTTTTGCTTCCTACCAGGTTTCTGTAATAACTTTTGTTTTACACACATATCGATCTAATACTGACAGATTTAAGAAATGTAAACTCAACTGTACCTAATTATCCATAAAAAAAAAAAGCCCACAGAATATTTCACGTTCAGGTTCATTATTTCCCATACGTACATTCTTCATCGTGTGTACTTGTTAAAATTGGGCGGATAAATCCAACTCACCAATGAAAACATTATATAGGAATTAGCCTAAAATTTGTCCAATAAAATGAGTTTGTCGGACTTAGTTTCTAAAGATTTTGATTTTTCTTTTTGAGTGAAACTATTTTTTTAGACTATTTTTTGTTTTGTTTTTCGTAATTTGGTCAGTACTTTATTAACCTCCACGTGGCTTTATTTTAATGATTTACGAAAACATTAATCTCGCGCACTGAGAAAATTATGCAATGTAGCCGTCATTCATTAAAACAAAAAAACTGTTGTTATCAGCTGACAAGTCAGGAAAGTTTTTACGAAATATTGACCAATTTACGAATGTTTTGCCTTCACAAAGTTAGGTTTGATGTCTGTACTAGAGCCGCACCCAGTCAACTCATTAACGTCTCTTCAACTTGCATATTCAGAAATTATGGATCACGTTATTGTATTAAGTTTCTCTACATTTTCGTAAGTGCAATATCCTATTGCACTTTTCACACTTTCACGCTAATATTTTTGTAAATCGTATTCTCTCTCAGATTGCGAATATTTGTTTCTTATCATTTCGATAAATAAACGATATGTACAAAACTGATAAGACACAAAATGTTTTTTTTTAATTTTGCGCAAAGCTACTCGAGGACTATCTGCGCTAGTCGTCCCTAATTTAGCAGTGTAAGACTAGAGGGAAGACAGCTAGTCATCACCACCCACCACCAACTTTTGGGCTACTCTTTTACCAATGAATAGTGGGATTTACCGTAACATTATAACGACCCCACGGCTGAAAGGACAAGTATGTTTGGTGCGACGGGATGTCCAACCCGCGACCCTCGGTCACGAGTCGAGTGCCTTGACCACCTGGCCATATCGGCCCGACAAGGATTGAGATACTTTGAGAAATCCCTTATGTTCGTCACTGGGTCATAAATCAAAACTCAAATCCTGTATAAACAAACATCAGTACTGTATATATTTGTTCCGTATGCGTATACACATTTCCTGATCAATAACTTGGCGTCAAACTTGACCGAATGATGCAGGATGACCTGTGAGAGGAAATAGGGGGTGCTACACTCTCCATCCAATTTCATATTGAAAACAGTATATCTTTCTTTTCAGTATTGCTACCTTTACGTATTTTCATTACACTTGCAATGTTTATTTTGTTAATAAAATATAGAAGCACAATTTCATATCCTTTGTTACAAATGAACTTTTATTCCACCCGTTAAAAGAACAGGGTGTTCAAGCTATATTACCGAATATCCAAGACTGTATGTGGAGTGGGCTATAAGAGGTTTTAAAAACAAATACTGCACATCACTTACATTGTTTACTATCATGTTATACTGCGTTTTATTCAACTTTATTGAATGTTTGTTTGTTTTGAATTTCGCGCAAAGCTTTGTTTGTTTGTTTTGGAATTTCGCACAAAGCTACTCGAGGGCTATCTGTGCTAGCCGTCCCTAATTTAGCAGTGTAAGACTAGAGGGAAGGCAGCTAGTCATCACCACCCACCGCCAACTCTTGGCCTACTCTTTTACCAACGAATAGTGGGATTGACCGTCACAGTATACGCTCCATCGGCTGGGAGGGCGAGCATGTTTAGCGCGACGCGGGCGCAAACCCGCGACCCTCGGACTACGAGTCGTACGCCTTACGCGCTTGGCCATGCCAGGCCTCGCGCAAAGCTACACGAAGGCTATCTGCGCTAGCCGTCCCTAATTTAGCAGTGTAAGACTAGAGGGAAGGCAGCTAGTCATCACCACCCACCGCCAACTTTTGGGCTACTCTTTTACCAACGAATAGTGGGATTTACCGTAACATTATAACGACCCCACGGCTGAAAGGGCAAGTGTGTTTGGTGCGACGGGATGTCCAACCCGCGACCCTCGGATTACGAGCCGAGTGTCTTGACCACCTGGCCATACCGGGCATCAACTTTATTAAACTTGTACCTGTCAGGAATTTACTCATACAAATTTATTATAATAATAAATTAAACATAAATTTGTTTCTTACTGCCAGCATGTAACTTTCTTCCTTCGACTCTCACACGGTTCGCTTTCTTACATCTCTGGACCTTGCGTCTCTCACTCAACTCTTATCCGTTATATTCATTTCTCAAAAAGCGTGCCGAACACATCTGTTTCCATTATATCGGTTTACAAGTCTCATAATCATAAGTGTCTGATATTGTTCTAATGATTTATATAATCCACTAATCTCTCAGGGACTGAGCAGAGGCAGGCCACTTTCTTCCCTCTCTTAACTCCAACCGATGTGCCTTACCTCCAACATCATCTGGCACTGATTAGTTTTTAAGCTACGTAAACTGAAAAGTGCAGAAAAGAACACAAATATGAAGTTTCTAATTGAGCACAAGACATTCATTGCACTTAATATTTCATATCGAATAAACAGCAGGATAAGCACAGTAGCTGGGGACACTGGGGGCACGTGCACCCAGCTTTTGACTTTGTATAAAAGTGCCCCTTTGCGTATGGTACTTTACAAAAAAAAAAAAATCAAATCTAACTCGCTGTCTGTGGGAAGTGCTCAAGTAGAGTGAGAAATTTAAAAACAAATATATTTGTCGTCCTTATTTCTGTGACGAAATGATTTCGTCAGCTGCGAACCGGATAGATAAAGCGTTCTTTAACACTCCTACGAAAAGACGTTTCTAGTCCTGATTTCTCCAAGCCCGTTCCCCTGGCTGTGGTTTCGCTAGATAGTAGATAGGGACAGTGGGAATCTCGTTAGTCCATTCATTAATGGATTTAAATGGCAATTTCATTTAAATACAAAATTATTAGCCTAATATTAATATTAGCCTAACCTTTCAAGTTGCTCTGGGACCTATTAGGCCCCACTTTACTTAGGAGCGTTAACGACACTATTTTTTGGCTTAGTAGATATAAATGTACATAACATTATTTTGTTATACCAATTGCCAGAAAGTTAGTTTCATTTTAAAATTAAGCCTAACTCAGCTCCTTGAACACGTTGCAGGTCTAATTAAACTATTAAAGAAATAATTATCTGTAGAGAAGTGTGATTGGAAAGCTGTACATGATGATGTTTTATATTTGTAGCAGTTCTTAGAATTTATTCCTTGAATGTTTTAGGAAGTTAAAATAACACAACGAATACGAAACCAAATACTGTGCAATTAGACAGCAAGGAGTCATAACTAGGCTTAAAATTCTAATCGTATGCTAACTAAGCCTTAAATAACAGCATTTTATACTGAAATAAGAAGCTGTACAAACAGCAGGTCTTTTTACTTCCGTTTTTTGTTAATCACTTCGATACTAAATGTTAAAACTTGCAAACGAACATGATCAGCCAATCGTTTTATTTCATGTTCTACACAATGTCAATGTTATTTCACAGAGCTGGCTTGTCACTGTTTGAAAATGATTATAGTTATTTAGTTTAAGAAGAAGAAAACAAATTGTACTTATTATATATATATATATAAGTCATTATTTGAAAGAAATTTGGGATGTCAGATATTCACTGACAAGGAACTGTCTCGAGCTAGACTCATCTCCAGTCACGTGCAAGGAATTGAATTTCCACGAAATAATACTTTATAATTCTTATAAAATAAATATAAAATTTTTGTATGGTTAACATGCAAGTGATGCATCGATTTTTCATGGCTTTGTTTTATGACCCGTGTAAATTAGCAAATTAGCAAGTATGCACTTAATCAAGTCAACTAATTAATTAGTCCCTAATGGAATAAGAGTATTAATTAGCGTTAATTATAAAGTTTGTCTTTTACATTTTTCTTTCAAAACACTACTGAATTTACACTTGTTAAGTAGAAACTGTTATTTAATTTGATGTGTAAATTAGATCACATTAGATGAAACCTTTGCATTAGTCGACGACAGTAATTTGTCGCTGTTCATGTGTGAATTATAAATAAATGATCGGTAGGTGAAATATGACCGCCCCCCTCTGAAAAAAAAACAACATTTTGTTATGTTGTAAATATCCGTAAAAAAACCAAAACCAAACCTGTTTCTGGTAAAAATACTTCAACTTAACATTTCGTGAAGAAATTTATGCTTGTCTTTGTTTTGTTTTAACGTGTTAAAATCACTGAACTTGATAGTAAATCACTTTGTATGTAACCAAACGCATGTTGATATTTGTAAAGAAAAATACAAAAGAAATTTGTAATACAGATTAGTTCATGCAATAAATGTTTCGTGTATAATATGTGTGGCATCGTAAAATGTTCAGTTACGAGACGTGTATTCTGCTATTTACTTGTATTTTTAACTAATAGTTAACTACTTATATAGATGTGTTATCAGTTAGTGCCTTTCATCTGATCATTAACTACAGTCTCTCGCTGAGACGGCGGTAAGTCTCCAGATTTACAACACTAACATTTGGAATCCGATTCCATTTTGTGGACACAGCAGATAGCCCACCTGATATAGCTTTGGTATAAGGAAAACACACAATACGTATATTAACAGTTAGCACTGTACAATAACCACGTACGTATATTAACAGTTAGCACTGTACAATAACCACGTACGTATATTAACAGTTGGTAGCGTACAATAACCACGTACGTATATTAACAGTTAGTAGCGTACAATAACCACGTACGTATATTAACAGTTGGTAGCGTACAATAACCACGTACGTATATTAACAGTTAGTACCGTACAATAACTACGTACGTATATTAATATTTTATCAGTTCTGTTCATCTGATCATTCACTAAGTACATATGTTTTCAATTAGTTTCTTACATTATATCATTCAATCTACACCCAACATACCATTAAAGATATATATATAAACATATATATCTTATTAGTTTGTACCTTACTTATATTCATGTATAAACAACGTATTCTATAATTTATCAACAGTCGTACTAAAGTAAGATATAGTATAGATATAAATAACTTGTTTTACTTCTATTGTTTCTCATATCCAAATCAGAACGAGGTTTGATGACTTGTGCCTATTGATGGCACAAAAGGAAGGTTTTGAATGAATGAAAATAATGTTCGACAAATATTGAAGAATTTCGTACATTATAATACTGAAAGTTGAACAAGATTTTGATATATTCTAAAATGAATAATGAAAACAAGCAGTGGTTCACATTCACAACACATTATGGTATTTTTAACTGCTGAAAAGAAACTTTCTATACTGAACATCTTTGCAGTTTAACGCGGTAACCATGAAGGAAGAATTAGCACAGTCAACAATTCGTCATTTCCTTGTACTTAATCAGCCAATGAGCGAGAAGGAGGCGGAGCTAAAGTGATCATTTTTTTTTTCCGTAATAAAAATTTATACTAAAAATAATAGTCTTTATCAGCTTCCTTAGTGTCGTATATTGGATTGACAACCTTTTCAACTTTACTAGACGAGCGGATAAACTGTAGCATTACGTTTCTGAAGAGTTACAGAGAAAGAGAAAATAGATGGTAAATTGTAATAACCCATTTTGTGATAACTCATTAGTGTGCTACAAGCAATTAGTAAACACGTCGATATGAGCAATTACTTTCGCATCTCATGGATGTGATTTTTAGCTCGTTAGCTGAAAAATGACCGGAAGCCATGAGGGGTAAACGAGATTGTAATTAATATATGTAACTTCATATCCTCCGGCTTTTCAGCAACTGTAAAATGATATAAGTGCTTACGACAAGAGCGATCACTTTGTTAAATTATATGATACAACAACGGTCCCTTAAGTAAAGCAATGTCATTTACAAGTGAGCTGCACTCGTGATTTCCTCTGAAACTTGGATATGGTTAGAAAAGTTATTATAATTACCAATATTAATAAACAGATAATGAACTTCCATATATGTTCATAAACATATATAATCATTTCTCAAGCACGTGATTCGGCAGAAGTTCTTTATTTATTATTATTCATGTCAGTTTTCACATGTTATGATCAGAAACTGAAAGTCTCAGAACGAGCAGATCGAACTTTCCGTCTATATCAGAGTTAAAGAAATCTTTAATAGCCACTAGAGTAAATAAACGATCAAAATTAATTAGCCTGAACAGAATATTTTATTTTCGGTATGTTTTTTTATTATTTTTCATGTTGCATTTATTTTTATATTTTAAAAAAGCCAAAGTAACAAAGTGCTGAGTGAAAAAAATCTCAGTGTATTTTTTTTAGTTTAAGCAACAAAAGATACTGGTTTGGTTTGAATTTCGCGCAGAGCTGCACGAGGGCAATGTAAGCTAGCCGTCCCTCATTTAGCAGTGAGGGAAGGTAGCTAGTTATTCATCACCACCCACCTCTACCTATTGAGCTACTCTTTTAACAACGAATAGTGGGATTGATCGGTTAATTATAACATCCTTACGGCTGAAAGGACGAGTATGTTTGGTGAAACGGTATTCGAGCCTGCGACCCCAGATTGCAAGTGGATTACCCTTAATCATCTGGCCATGTTGGGCCCAAGAGATATCAATCACTAACTCAAATTAAGATATTTTATTAATGCAAAACTAACTAAATATCCTCTGTGGATAGAATCGTTTATATTCTACAATATATTTGAAAATGAGATAACAATAGAATGATACAAATCAGAATGATTTAGCCTAATTTTTAAATTCACTTATTGAGGATAAAAAATGAGGTCAGACAGAAGATTATCTTGAGTTTCAATTCGAAATGTGCATCAATCACAATTTTTGAAAACATTATTTTCGTTCTTTTCTTTGTAATCGAACATTTTTACGAAAATAGATAAGTTATTATAACGATATATTACATCCTATTACAATCCTAATAGTAACAGTAAATATGAAACTGATAGAAGTTAGGCCCACCAAATCCATATAGGCCCCGGCATGGCCAGGTGGTTAAGGAGCGCGACTAGTAATCTGAGGGTCACGGGTTCAAATCCCTGTCACACCAAACATGCTCACCATCTAAGCGGTGGGGGCGTTATAATGTGATGGTCAACCCCACTATTCGTTGGCAAAAGAGTAGCCCAAGAGTTGGCGGTGGGTGGTGATGACAAGCTAAATGCCTTCTCTCTAGTGTTACGCTGCTAAATTAGGGACGGCTAGCGCAGAGCGCCGTCGTGTAGTTTTGGGCAAAATTTGAAAAACATAAAATCCATATAGGATATTAGTGCATTAATAAGTTAACAGAGATCGTACGATTGACTTTTGTTCAACTTTTTATAAGAAGTATGCACAAATAGACGCATATAAAGTCAAAAAGAGTGAGCATTTCAGGCAAGATTATTCTACCATTTAAAGTATTAATTTATTGGAGTTATTTTCAAGTGAAATTAAAAATAAAAAAGTAGAACTTCATGCTATTTATAAAAACATAAGACTATTTCTATATTACTCTACCTGTTAAAATTTTAAACTATCATTTCTTATGTTATTCATAATAGTCGAGGTCACCTTCGCTAATTAATTTACTTTCTTTATTTACAGTTCTTTGATAAATTAGGTCGGTTTAACGTATTTACCATTTCATAAATATGTGTTTCTATAATAGCCAGGTGGGTAAAGCACTCGCCTCGTAATCCGAGGATCGCGGGTTCGAATTCCGGTCGCACCAAACATGCTCGCCCTTTCAGCTGTGGGGGCTTTATAAAGTGACGGTCAATCCCACTATTCGTTGGTAAAAGAGTAGCCCAAGAGTTGGCGGTGGGTGGTGATGACTAGCTGCCTTCCCTCTAGTGTTACACTGCTAAATTAGGGACGGCTAGCTCAGATAGCTCTCGTGTAGCTTTGCGCGAAATTCCAAAGAAACCAATCTATAACGAACAGAGATAAGATTCCGACAACAGAGGTCGTTTCAATATGAACGGACTCCCGCTAGTACAGCGGTAAGTCTACAGATTTAAAATGCTAAAATCAGGTATTCGATTTCCCTCGTTGGGTTCAGCAAATAATCTGACGTGGCTTTGCTATAAGAAAAAAACACACTTACATGCATTAAAGCAAAACCTTGGACAAAGCTGGAACAAAAGAAACTGATACACTGGGATAAAGATTTCCATTGAAGGTTTTACTATACTTTCCATGTGCGTAATATAAATTTTAATCTATTATTTTGTTAAATTAACTTACAAACTGTCAGAAGCGGTCGTTGAGAGTACAGACAACAACTAAATATGATAAGTTAACCCTTTCAAGCAGTAGTTGAGACTATAGATAGCCAACTAAAGAGAGGTACTATAATTTATGACATCTAGTCGTTAAAGTCAGAATTTTAAGTAATTATGTTGACATTAATCACTTAAGTAAGAATCATTTAATAGTTTAAACCAAATAATGCTTTACTGTCATTTAACATTACAGTTGTTCATGCATTGAATGATTATTTTATTAATGAGTAAAGTTAAGAATTAAAATATGAAAAGAAAAAAAAAAATTATAAAAATAGAGTAAATATACAGAATTTTATATACACAATATATAAATAAGTATTTTAACAGAACAAAATTTTATGTGTTTCCGTAGTGTAGTGGTTATCACGTGCGCCTCACACGCGCAAGGTCCCCGGTTCGATCCCGGGCGGAAACATTTTTTTTGTTTTCCAAATAACATCTTTTATTTATTTGTAAGCTATATACAAATTTATCGTTTTCATTCTTTCTTGTACCCGTTTGAAATACTCTTGACACTAAATATTTGCGTATTAACTTTAAATATGTACTGTGTACAGTTTACCCTAATAAATATTTAAAACTAATGAACCTCATACGTACGTACTTCTTCTAGATAGATTTTAGGGTCCCGTTTTTCGAATCATAAATTCAGATTTTATGTATTCTTATACTGTACAAAAAATAAACATATTCAATAATAGTAGAACTGATTCTAAAAGTACCCGGATAAAATCCACTGGTCTAATACCAGGTTAAAATTTACTTTGCTCTCGCACAGCCATGCTCGCTGTTTTTATACGTACGAGTCCACAAGCTTACTGCCGAGACAAAGTAAAACTAAAAGTCTTTAGATCAGGCACATTTCACTAGGTTTTGAGAGATAAAACGGAATTATAAGAGCAGTTAAAGGATTTGAAACTGACAATTCTAAACGTTGTGCTATGATGTGTTAACAACCCGGAGGAATTGTGCTGTTTATCGGGAGTGTACATTGCAATTTTCCATCTTCAGTCCTAGCTCTCTTTGGAAATATAATTTATACTTAAGATAGACTAAAATGTAAGGATAAAACAACTACTATAGTACCCTATTTGTTACTGTTCTATTAGAGTTATGACTTATTTCCATAAAAGAGTGAAAACAGTTGGGTGATTGATGTCTTGAAAATACTTTTAGAAGTGATAATAGTTGTGTGAAACCAGTGAAAAATTAAGTCATACGGGTTTTAAATGTCAGATACAGACATAAAAAAATACTAAGTTTAAACAACTACGACTTTCAAAATAAATTTGTTAAACGTTTCGCAATCAATATTCAGTTTCTATTATAAATACATGTTTTAAGTTATTCATGATTCTGAGATGTGATGACCATCACCTAGTGTGAAAACTAATCTTACAGAATCCTAGATTATACGTCATTAATCAATGTAAATATATCTTGAATTTTAATCACTGTTAAAACACTAAACATAGAAATTTAAAGTTTGCATTACGTCATTTTTAAGTCACCATATATATCTAAATTTTTAATTTCTCTATGGATCAATCATTATATGTGAAAGATCTAAAGGTGCGTTTCACGATCTCTAAGGATATCAAACCTAATTTTAAATTGTTGTTAAATTATATATAAAAAATCTAAACTTTGGCTACACCATCTTTATATCATTAAACACAGTAGAACTAGATCTTAGATTTCACCATCTTTATATCATTAAACACAGTAGAACTAGATCTTAGATTTCATCATCTTTGTATCATTAAACACAGTAGAACTAGATCTTAGATTTCATCATCTTTGTATCATTAAACACAGTAGAACTAGATCTTAGATTTCACCATCTTTGTATCATTAAACACAGTAGAACTAGATCTTAGATTTCACCATCTTTGTATCATTAAACACAGTAGAACTAGATCTTAGATTTCACCATCTTTATATCATTAAACACAGTAGAACTAGATCTTAGATTTCATCATCTTTGTATCATTAAACACAGTAGAACTAGTTCTTAGATTTCATCATCTTTATATCATTAAACACAGTAGAACTAGCTCTTAGATTTCATCATCTTTATATCATTAAACACAGTAGAACTAGCTCTTAGATTTCATCATCTTTGTATCATTAAACACAGTAGAACTAGCTCTTAGATTTCATCATCTTTGTATCATTAAACACAGTAGAACTAGCTCTTAGATTTCACCATATTTGTATCATTAAACACAGTAGAACTAGATCTTAGATTTCACCATATTTGTATCATTAAACACAGTAGAACTAGCTCTTAGATTTCACCATCTTTGTATCATTAAACACAGTAGAACTAGATCTTAGATTTCATCATCTTTGTATCATTAAACACAGTAGAACTAGATCTTAGATTTCACCATCTTTATATCATTAAACACAGTAGAACTAGATCTTAGATTTCATCATCTTTGTATCATTAAACACAGTAGAACTAGATCTTAGATTTCATCATCTTTGTGTCATTAAACACAGTAGAACTAGATCTTAGATTTCATCATCTTTGTATCATTAAACACAGTAGAACTAGATCTTAGATTTCATCATCTTTGTGTCATTAAACACAGTAGAACTAGCTCTTAGATTTCATCATCTTTGTATCATTAAACACAGTAGAACTAGATCTCAGTTTTCATCATCGTTAAATAACTGGACTTGATAAACCCGGGTTTAAAACCCGTGTTTATCGATACTAAAACATCAATAGAATCTTAAACTTGTGTTAATTCATTGTTAAAATATAATAGAATAAAATATAATACAAACACCACAACGGGTAGACGATTTCAATACTGCGTTAGATGGGTGTAATTATTATGCACGTGCCTTACACCTGCACTTCCACCTGTCGGATCTTGCTACTCACTAGTTTGTTACTGTTTAGAGCTTTAATTTTACGTTATGCTCTAAAGACTACTACTACACACTGACAGAACAGAAGTTTTCCCATGCTGACCACATAACTAACGTGTATCTAATGATTTAGTAATTTCTTTTTATTAAATAACATTGGCTATGTTCCAGCAAGTATCCATAAATATTGACAAGGTCTAAATGTAAGAAAAACTAAATAATTATTAAAATAGGGAAAAAACGATACTTAAAAATGACATCAATAATAATATACTAAAGACATTATCTTGAATTTTGGAAAGAAAATATTTGTGAATGAACAAAGTGGAATTCATTTATCAAAAGAGATTTCTATCGGAAACAGATAAGCATCTTTTTTTATGATGTTTTTTTAAAGATAATTCGATAGTTATAAGATAATTTAAAACTAGTTTTAGGGAAGAACTCAGATTGATATTTCTAGGTAATTTAGAAACATATGATTTAGCACAATGTCTTGCTTTTTGTAACATCAATAGCTTTCAACGATTCTCTTTTGCTGAGAGAATGAAAAGTCATTCGAGTTTGTTTGTAGCAAAGCACACAGACACAAAACGAGCTATTTTTGATTTTCTGCCCACCACGGGTATCGAAACGCTAAAACACGCGTTTTAGTTTGTTTGTTTGTTTTTGAATTTCGTACAAAGCTACTCGAGGGCTATCTGTGCTAGCCGTCCCTAATTTAGCAATGTAAAACTAGAGGGAAGGTAGCTAGTCATCACCATCCACCGCCAACTCTTGGGCTACTTTTAATATAGTATACTAAACGAATAGTGGGATTGACCGTCACATTATAACACCCCACGGCTGAAAGGGCGAGCATGTTTGGTGCGACCCGGATTCGAACCCGTGACCCTCAGATTACGAGTCGAACGCCTTAACCCACCTGGCCATGCCGGGCCGGTACGCGTTTTAGTAGAGTAAACAAGTCTCGTCAATTGTGCTATAATTTCATAACATAACAAATGTAAATCAGTGGCGTCGTCATAACAAGTTATATATGAAACACGAGTTACTCGCTTGTTTAAGAAATTAGTGAGTCAGTGATGTTTAAAATAAATAACATTGTTTTCTTTTCTTTTAGTTTTGTTTGTTTGTTTTGAATTTAAAGGAAATTGGATCATTGGTTCTAACCTGGGTTTAAATTGCATAAATGTTGAAGCATGTCAGTTTGTATCGTGGTTAGCGTGAATAGGGTGTTATATTTTATTAATGAGTATAAGACAGTTAAATCCTCAATTTGAAATCGATGAGTTTCTCACGTAAGTTAATCAAGTATGGTAAGAAACTCCAGAAGTTTAAACAAACATGTACAAATAACTTTATTTTGTTCATGCTGCTCATATTTGAAAAATTATCAGATCAAATTACAAACTTCAAAATAGCTCAAAACGTAACTGAACTAAATAAAAAGAGTCACTCCAACGAAGTAATGAGAGTATACCTCAAGACACCATGAAGTTCCTTGTCACGAGTTTTTCAAAAGATGGCGCTGCAGAATAAATAAACATGGCTGAACGATGTGAATGGTTCATAATGAAGGTTAACGCGAAGATGACCTAAGAAGGTCGAAACGTTGTTCTCTGCTTTATTTTAGTAAAAGTGTTAATACCCATACCAGTTGTCCCGAGATACATTTTCACTTCAATTGAGTTTCTCATCATCACAAATGGTTCGTACGTTTCTCAATAGATGGCACTTCAGTGGAAATAGATAAATACCAATAGGTTGGGGTAAAACGGATGTACAGTTACATCCTGCTGAATAGAAGAAATAGCTCATTTAATAAACAATCGACCTTGGAAGTGTATGAAATACTAGATGTAGCGTGGTTACTCTGAGGAATGTCTCTATGAGGAGAACAAACATCACTTTTGACATGCATGAAACAATGGTTAATCCATTCGTGACAATATTATATAGACCGAAGCGTTATCTTCGATCTATTATAAAAACTGTCTGCTGTAATACTAGCTATCTGGAAAAGGAAAGTCGTAAAAATATTAGGAATTTTTGCAATGTCTTGAATTTGGTATGTTTTGAATTTCGCGCAAAGCTACACGAGGACTATCTGCGCCAGCCGTCCCTAATTTACTTGTGCAAGACTGGATGGAAGGCAAGTAGTCATCACCACCCACCGCCAACTCTGGGATTACTCTTTTACCAACGAATAGTAGGATTGACCGTCACATTGTAACACCCCTACGACTGAAAGGGTGAGCATGATTGGTATGACCGGGATTCGAAGCCGCAATTATCGGATAACCTGTCAAGTGTCTTAACCACCTAGCCAATGTTTTGAGTTATAATCTTCAATATCAATGCAATACGTTAAGTCATTTCTAAAGTGTACAATTTTCTGATAGCTGTGCCACCTTAGGAACACTGTATATGTAACTACTGATTCACACCAGTTGGTTTAAGCTCTTATTCTGCCACAGAACTATAACCATCGCTCAAAACTCAAACAGCACCTGAAAGTTCACAAAATATTGGCTCATTGGTACCTATTAAAATATGGCGTTCGGTAAATAATTATAAATAATTTAATGTCTTTTCATCTTAAATTAATTCTTTAGTACCATTTATATAGGTGGCAGTACTTCCGTTTGATCGTTTGACATGAAGCCACGTTGCTCTGTTTTCTGTGTCCACGGCGGTAAACTCACCGCTGTCCCACCGGAAGACCAATTTTACGAACTGTGCATATGATTTATGAACACTCAGAAAGTGCTTTACCTCTTGTTATTTGTCATGAGTTTACTTCCACGTTATTATTGACATAAAGAACACATTTTGAATATTTTTGGAATGCGTGTTGCGTATGTGTAGGTTCTCATGACTTTTGTTTTCAAAATGTCTATAGAAATATAAGACTTAACCCTCTTAGCTTTCCCTCAATAATGGGATGGTCCTTAACGATAAGTTGAGGATCTCATAACTCTAGAATTCAGGATTCGATCATTATGGTGGATATATCTCAGATAGCCTATTTGAAGCTTTTCTCTCAAGCGAATAAGTACATTAACAGAGTTACTCACGCTAATTTCAAAATGTATTTATCGTTATAAACGTTCACGTTGTCTTTACTTATTTGACTTTCTAGAATATTTTTATATATTATTCTGAACTCCGTACATTTCGGTTACAGACTAGAAACGGAGCATACGCAGGTTTGTCTGCAGGTGGTGTACATACAGCTACGTAAACCTCATGTGATCTCGCAGCTTTTCGTTAGATCTATGTTCAATCGCCACACTCGGCCTGCATTTTAACCCTACTTGAAAACGTTTCGAAACGTAAAAATTCTAAAGTTTTACGTTATTCTCGTTGGGGAAAAAACGAACAAATGAAATATTTTACTACGGTTAGTTCTAAATACTTATTTTCTATAATTACCTTTCATAGGTGTCCTGATAATGATAAACGATAAGTTATTGTTTAATGAATGAAGAAATCCAGTATAAACAGGTAGAATGAAGTGTTAACCTGATGTGGTAATCCTTCAGGTAACCAAGTTCGATTAATTCTCACCAGGAGTTCTGTTTTTATTTTTCAGAATTTCGCATAAAGCTACTCGAGGGCTATCTGCGCTAGCCGTCCCTAATGTAGCAGTGTAAGACCAGAGGGAAGGCAGCTAGTCATCACCACCCACCGCCAACTTTTGGGCTACTCTTTTACCAACGAATAGTGGGATTGACCGTCACATTATAGCGCCTCAACGGCTGAAAGAGCAAGCATGTTTAGTGCGACGGGAATTCGAACCCGCAACCCTCGGATTACGAGTCGAATGCCTTAACCCACCTGGCCATCCCGGGCCACCTCACCAGAATGGATCAAAGAAACTTTGACGCTGTGATTCCTCGAGAAGTTCAGGAAAAAAAAATCCTATTAGTAAACTTACTTAACATGTAAATAATACGTTATTAATATTTACCTGAAAATCTGATTTCTAAATGGATTAAATAAAGTCGGTATTAATCACAATTAACTGACTTAATTGCGTTCAAACCATAACTGTTGCTGTTCATGAATGTTCGTGAAAGAGTCTGCGGTTCCCAAACTCTTTCAGTCTGATCCACCTCAACCTATATCTTTAGCACTGCGATTGAAAAACAGTGCCGCAGTAAAAGCAATAATATCTCCTTTCGACACACTGTATCATTTAATTAATTAAACACGATTTTTTTTATATCTAATCATGATTTATTTAGAATTAAAATTAAATTCAACATTTTTGTTTTTGGTCCATTTTTGGCGGCCCTCCAACGCGGTATCCACTTTTGAAAATACTTATCTATGAAACTACTAGACCATTACTATATCTGTTGTGTCCCATCCTACCCGATAATCTCTGGTTCGAAAGACCTCATCGACAATGGATATAATAGATATAATGCGACTGACAAATTCTTATTTATTTTCTCTCACAGAATTCATACGATTATTGAGTTGCATTGAAAGATGACGTCACATACTGTATCTTCGTAAAATAACCAATCAGAATGCCTGTCCGTTACAGCACACCAGGACCATCATTTATTTAACGTAAATAACGCTAGCAGACAATACTTATATTAAAATTGTCGGAACTTGGTAAGAACAATAAAACCACTTTTGTATTAATATTGATTCAAGTTACTTTAAGCCCTCAGGTGACTCAACGATAAGTAAGTGAGCTCACAACGTTAAATATCAGAGTTCGATACCCGCAACGACTGAGCACTCATGCCGCATGGTGTAACCTTGTGATTTACAGCAAACAAATTGTATCGTTTTCTTGTATATTTTTGTCTAAATATTTAAGAGGTTGTAAACATTTATCGTTTCTCATATAACGCAAAGTTGTGTAACGAAGATACGGCGATAAGTTATCCCACAGGACTAAAAAGCTATCTTCTCTAATATAGGACGACAGTACTGTTCAAATAAAAAACACAATAGCAGAGAATGAATAGTAACTAGATTACACTAATAGTCAAGAGGGATATTAAAATGTATCATCTCTTGTACAGGACGACAGCACTTTTCAAATAACAACAAAAATACTAGCAGGAAATGAAACATAACTAAACCACATTAATATTTATGTTTGGTTGTTTGTTTCTGAATTTCGCCAAAGCTACGCCGTCCCTAATTTAGTAGCGTAAGACTAGAGGGAAGGCAGCTAGTCATCACCACCCGCCGCCAATTCTTGAGCTACTCTTTTGCCAACGACCAGTGGGATTGACCGTCACATTATAAAACTCTCCCAAGGCTGAAAAAGCGAGCATATTTGGCGTGACGGAGATTTGAACCCACGACTCTCAGATTACGAGTCGAGTTCCCTAACCACTTAGCCATGCTGGGTAGTAATATTTATGAGAGATCATAGGATGTATTGGCCATTGCATACGATGTTCCACAAGAAAGAATAATTTAACAAAACAGTTTTGTTTCCCAAATTGATTTCTTTTTCAAATATGTGTGATCCCGAATAGATCCCTTATTGAAACTTATCAGTTATAATAGCACTCCTTAGTGTATGACTCTAGGTGTTACATGGTGTCTTCTTTTTGAAATTATTTTATGACAAAGAAAAGTTTATGCTTGAATCTTGTTATTTAATGCAACGGAAAAAATTGTGAGAGTTTCCATAAGAGCATGTCATCACCTTCATAGGTTATTCAACCCTTTTATCGTCTGTATGCTCTGTGTCGTTTCACACGAGAGTTACTTAATCCATGTGGTTTGTGAACATAAGTTTTTTCCCGTTGGAAACAGTTTGGAAAGTGAGGAACGCAGTTTTGAAAAATCTAAAATGTTAGCCAATGATATTCTAAGTATCTTTTGAAAGCCAATCAAAGAAAGGATAAATTAGACGAACATAACTTTCCAGCTTCTTACTTTACAAGTTATCGTTAAGGTTCATCATATAGAATAATCACAAATTCATTTTTCATCCAAAACTACGCCACCTTGTTATTGTTATTTAACTTACATATTTAATAAAATTCTGCAATGGTTACAACTCACAACAAATCTCAGAAAGCAAGAAGAAGAAATGTGGATATGATACCTCCTCCCCTGAATGTAAGCTCAGAGAAGCCCTATGACTATACCGTTGGTTTCTAGCATTCAAGCATCTGTTTGTCATGAAGATTATTGACGTATGATAGAACGTAATTTGATATTGACTGATGTAAAGGACAGTCATTAATATCTATTAAATGGTTGATTTATTTATACGTTAAGAAAATATAAAAATATCGGAATTCGGTGGTACATGTGTTTACAATGAAACTGGGAACGATTGAAACTGTGATGAATACTTTACGGTTTTTATTTGAATGCACAATTTTGGTTTTTTATAGTTAAGGACAAAACTACACCATGGGCTATCTCTGCTCTATCCACCACGGGTATCAAAACCCAGTATCTAGCTTTGTAAATCGACAGACATACCATTGTGCCACTGGGGGGATGCAGAATGATATTAAAGGTTGTTCTGAATATATATCATATGTCAATAACATTTTGACAGGGCATGGCTTAGTGATTAGGACGTCGAGCTGTGAATCCGAGGGTCCATGGTTCGCAGCCTGTTGTCGCAAAATTTGTTTCGCACTTAGGGACCATGTGTACAGTATAGGAGAGAAAATCATATACCACTATTCAATTGAAGTAGTCCAAAAGATAAAGATTGTGTGCTGACCAGTTGCATTATCTTTGCTCAACCAACTACACTTTAAGAATATTTGTGTAGCTTTTATGGTTTTTCTAAATAAACCAAGTTTAAACTGCGTCGTCATAGACTGTCAACTGATTATCAGGTTACATTATGGAGAGAGAGAGAGTTTGTTTTGTTTGTTTTTCTGAATTTCGAGCAAAGCTACACGAGGGCTATCTGTGCTAGGCGTCCCTAAATTAGTAGTGTAAGACTAGCGGGAAGGCAGCTAGTCATCACCACCCACCGCCAACTCTTGGGCTACTCTTTTACCAATGAGACTTACCGTCACATTATAACTTCCCCACGGCTTAAAGGGCGAGCATGTTTGGTACGACAAAGATTCGAACTTGCGACCCTCAGTTTACGAGTTGAACACCTTAACTCACCTGGCCGTGCCGGGCCATGAAGAAGAAGAGAAACATCGGTTATAGTATATTAAATAGACATAAAATATTCTAAAAATTTAGCACGTTATAAATACATAGTATCGGATGTGTCTAGAGTTTTAGCATTATAAACATTTTATATGGATTATACCTAAATATAAATCTGGATCTTTTAGTATTTTTCACAAACATCCAGCATAAGACAGCTGAAGAATTTTAGAGCTAAAGACATTGAATGTTAAGTGTTAGCAAGTTACATGTGCTTACAACGTAGAATGTATCGAGACTTATATTATTTAAAACATTGCCCTCGGCTAGTACAACGGTATGTCTCCGGAATTGCAACGCTAAAATCAGGGGTTCGATTCCCCTCGGTGGGCTCAGCAGATAGCCCGATGTGGCTTTGCTACAAGGAAAAAAAACACATTTAAAACATCCAATACGTACGTATCTGGAATTCTAGTATATTATACATAAATAGTCACAAACCGGAAAATAAGTATTTAAAAAGTGTTATAATCTTCTGGTGACCCAATACAGAATGTGTATAATAATATGATAGCGGTAGATGTTCAATAATAGCAAATTATGACACCCACGTTCAAATAATGACAAATCAGAGTACACATATTTGAAGCTGTATTTGGAACACTGGTAACCAATATTGTTTCAAACCTGCACTGCACCGTATCGTGGAAGAAGAAAATATAATCTAATCGTCAGATAATGTCGTCAAAAACAGAGAAAGATTAAAGAAAGAAGAAACCCCCTAACAGGATAGGTAGGATCACACTGCATATGTATGGATACAAAATCAGGATAGGTAGGATCACACTGCATATGTACAGGTAAATAACAGGATAGATAGGATCACGCTGCATATGTACAGGTAAATAACAGGATAGATAGGATCACGCTGCATATGTACAGGTAAATAACAGGATAGATAGGATCACGCTGCATATGTACAGGTAAATAACAGGATAGATAGGATCACGCTGCATATGTACAGGTAAATAACAGGATAGATAGGATCACGCTGCATATGTACAGATAAATAACAGGATAGATAGGATCACGCTGCATATGTACAGGTAAATAACAGGATAGGTAGGATCACGCTACATATGTACAGGTAAATAACAGGATAGGTAGGATCACGCTGCATATGTACAGGTAAATAACAGGATAGATAGGATCACGCTGCATATGTACAGGTAAATAACAGGATAGATAGGATCACGCTGCATATGTACAGGTAAATAACAGGATAGATAGGATCACGCTGCATATGTACAGATAAATAACAGGATAGATAGGATCACGCTGCATATGTACAGATAAATAACAGGATAGATAGGATCACGCTGCATATGTACAGGTAAATAACAGGATAGATAGGATCACGCTGCATATGTACAGGTAAATAACAGGATAGATAGGATCACGCTGCATATGTACAGGTAAATAACAGGATAGATAGGATCACGCTGCATATGTACAGATAAATAACAGGATAGATAGGATCACGCTGCATATGTACAGATAAATAACAGGATAGATAGGATCACGCTGCATATGTACAGATAAATAACAGGATAGATAGGATCACGCTACATATGTACAGATAAATAACAGGATAGATAGGATCACGCTACATATGTACAGATAAATAACAGGATAGATAGGATCACGCTACATATGTACAGATAAATAACAGGATAGATAGGATCACGCTGCATATGTATAGATAAATAACAGGATAGATAGGATCACGCTACATATGTACAGATAAATAACAGGATAGATAGGATCACGCTACATATGTACAGATAAATAACAGGATAGATAGGATCACGCTGCATATGTACAGATAAATAACAGGATAGATAGGATCACGCTACATATGTACAGATAAATAACAGGATAGATAGGATCACGCTGCATATGTATAGATAAATAAACGACGTTTCTGAACTAGCGTTCTTATTTTCCCCCTCACCCTTTATAAATAACATGGATTCTTAATTTATTGCAGATAAATTACTGATAACTCACCTGGTGTGTGTTTCAAGGAACAAATTTTAAAGCTATGAGTGAAAAATCTCTTGTGGTATTTCGTTTTATAAATTAACGTGCATTGGATGTTTGAAACGAAGATGTTAGATATGCCACTCACGATCTTATAATTGGATATCATACGTCAGCATATAGAAAGGTATTCAGGGATTACCATATCAGCTATGTTATCTATATTCCAACTCGAAATAAATCAGATTTACAAAATATCCGTGGTGTCAGTAGCCAGGTAGTCAGTGAATAACAGTCAATCATTGGCGTTTGTGTTTATTAGGACTTAAACAACTCTCACTCTTATGTATAGCTTCCGACTTGTAGCACATAGAAACCATGAAGATATAAAACAAATGCTGGTATATCACAGATACAATTCCATTCTCATCAAACAAGCATACAATACGAACTAAACTATTGTGAGTGATATAGAAACACCTTAGTTTACGCCACATGATACACACATTTTCCCGAAATAAACACAAAATGATAACTACACTTCAATATAAAAATAAATGTTGTTTTCGCTTTGTTTATTTTTGTATTTGATAATTAAACCCACTCACGACTATACGCTTCTTTTTGTCCAAAACAAAAGAAGCTGCTAGTAACACAGTGGTACATCTATGGTCTCATAGCGCTTCAAACCGAGTTTCGATACCCGTTGTGGACAGAGCACAGATAGCCCTTTGTGCTAAAATTTAAACACTTCCAGGTTGAAAGACATGTCCAGTCAGAACTTTCTCAAGTAAATTACAACAGGATACCTGAATTTATTTACTTATAACATACATTGCTCGCGAAAATGAAAATAACGATTACAATCTTTCAAGAAGTTTATTGAAAGGAAAACAATAAAACATCTTATATTATTACACTGAAGTTTCAATAAGAAGTTCTAAAACTATTTTGATCATTTTTTTTTTTGCGAAACACAACCTGATCACGAATTAATCTGTTGTTTTTTTTTTCCTCTTATTGTTTAAATCCTCGTCGCACCAAACAAGCTCACCCTTTCAGCCGTGGGAGCGTTATAATGTGTCGGTCAATCCCACTATTCGTTGGTAAGAGAGTAGCCCAAGAGTTGGCGGTGGGTGGTGATGACTGCCTTTCCTCTAGTCTTACATTGCTTAATTAGGGATGGTTAGCGCAGGTAGCCCTTGTGTGGCTTTGCGCAAAATTCAAAATAAACCAAATCAAACTTATTGTTCCGATAATTTTTTACTCTGTTATTTTTCATCTTTCTTTGGATAATTTTTGTATTCAATTTAACCTTAATTAAACACTGGACATTTTAACGTATATTATAATAATTTAAGTAAATATATCATGCACACAATACTGGTCAGACTTCTGTTACAACAGCAACTGAAATAGACAGGTCAGTACATGTCTGGCTTCATTACTTACCATCCCCTTACTTTCTATCAGCACGTTGTTGCTACAGCAACTGAAGTAAACATGTCAGCACACGTCTGGCTTCATTACTTACCATCCCCTTACTTTCTATCAGCACGTTGTTGCTACAGCAACTGAAGTAGACATGTCAGCACACGTCTGGCTTCATTACTTACCATCCCCTTGCTTTCTATCAGCACGTTGTTGCTACAGCAACTGAAGTAGACATGTCAGCACACGTCTGGCTTTATTACTTACCATCCCCTTACTTCCTATTACGAAAATAAATAACTAATGTCCGTTGGGTTGACGTTGGTAAAAAATAGACTGCAGGTTGTATAAATGGTTAACCTTTATGATAGAAGGTGTCGAAATATTTTAAGATGCAACTGATCAGAAATAAAAATGTAACATCTGACAGTATCATCGATTTTCCCCTCAAATACCAAAAACATCTATCTGATAAAACAGTCTTAACTAAAAAGGTATTCTTTTAAAACCGTTAAACCATAATATACAAGTTTTCGTAAACTAATTAGTAATAAGTAATCCTGAAATTCTAAAACTTAATAATCTGTACGTTAACGAGTATTGTGATTTTTGTATCTTTGAGTGAATTTTATTGAGTTATGTTGGATAAAAATGACGCATCTGATAAAGATACGAGGAAGGTATTCTATCATTAGTTCATGATAGAGGTTGTTCACACTAGCGATAACTCTGTTGTTTTCTACCTAATATGTCTTTATAACATCGTATATTAGTAGAAAGATGTCTATTAACACATCGTCTGTTTTAATTTAAAGGCTTACTTACACCGGTTGTATAATACTTTCAACATGATTTGATTCGTTGTCGTTGTTTTAATTTTCTTAAAGGATACACATTTATCAATCCTTTGATCTAATTGTGGTGATATATCAACTATTAGATGCTGACAGAACGTTCTACAACTGTATAGAAGTTACGAGATAATTCACGAAACATATTCAGCTTGGTGTACGGACTATGTCTCACCCAAATATTTTTTATATAGTCTACCATTTATTCTTTTTTACCTCTTGAAGACATCTTGAAAGTTTATTTGTTTACAAATTTAGTTTTTGTTTGTTTCAAAGTCAAAACTTAATTACGTCAAGAAAATTATTTTAAAAGAGTATTTATTTTCAACTGAAAATCTAATTAGATAGATTATTTGGTAATTATAGCTTTATTATTTGAGACGAGAAATTACACATTGTTGCATAAAATTGGCGTCTAATTAAAAATAAATAGTTGTATTTCAACAAAACAATTGTCAAACACATTTTCAGTCGAATATACGAGACTAAAAATGTTCATAAATATAACTGGAAAATACAGAAGACATGCTTACACAAAAAAAAAAACAATTTTGTTTGAACAAAAATATGATGATTCAATTCAAATAAAAAAAAACTTAGCACAATTTCCCATAATTAAAACATCTTTCAAAAAGTCTTGAATATTTATAAACAGTAGTAAAATTTTGGTGGTCTGTTTCATTTGATTACCACATTCTTGTCTTATAAAAATATTTACAAAATACGTATCTTATGCTTTACCAAAGTGACACCTACTTTTTGTAACAAAGCACCAGATTTTTGCATATCGCTGTATTTATGAATAGGAATGCAACATTAAAAGTTTGTTTTAAAACGAAAGTCAGTGATCGTGGAGGTGAAACATTCATTGTCCGGCGAGATATTATCCTCCATCCATTCAGCTTATCGTGAAATGAAACAGTGTTAGGCTTAAGTAACCATGAAATAATGTTACGACGGATTTACATTTTACAGTCGTTAATTTTTGTTTCCATGGTTTCAGACTGTTATGAGAATCAAAGTTATTCTGAAATTGAAACAGTACTAGTTAGGCTTAAAAAAAAAAACACGTACTTCCGTATTCATATTTTTAAGACATTAAGACATTCAAGACCTTGTCATATGATGAATGTATATAGTTATGGGTTTATATATTAATTCAATGACGTATTCGAAGTCCTACATAGCAACTCATTCAGGTAAACATGTTACTATTTATTTGTGGTTTTATGCAGTTTTCCGCCTAGATGGTCGTGACCTTATGTAGTCATACACTTACATATGGAATTGAACAAATAAAATCATCTGTAGTAAAAACTGTTAATTAATTTGAAAACTGATGTTCACCGTAAAGTTTAGAGTCAAGAATATTTTTACATATGAAAAAAAAATATTACAGTTCATAGAAAATGAAAACGTCCCGAATAGAGTTATTAACTCAAAGTGCATAGGATAATAGTTCGTGTCCATGGAAGACCTCATTGTGTAACGTATAATGTAAAAAATAAAAGTTAGCATAGTGAATTGAACTATATGTATACATATAATATCTAAACTTATAAACAGAGAATTATATAAGCTGTTAAAACAGGACACTTACTTTCCATATCCAGCTTTTGTAAACACACCACACAGTTTATTAGCTGCACGTGCTCTTAGACGTCCGTTACACGTAACGGTGCATGCTAGGAAATTGCAGTACTGATCGCGAGACTCAACTGCGAAGAGATTTTATACCCGTATCCTTTTAATGTTGAGGAGAGAATACGTCTGGTGAGAGGGCGTGGTAAAGTCTTAAAATTTTATTTCTTTTAATAGGTTATATTTGTTAATTTAGCCTTGTAAAAAGAAAGGCCTATTTCTATATTCTGCTCCACTTGGTTCAAAGCGACAAGTCAAAAATGATTAATATATGTCATTAATTTTGAGACAGACCTTTTTTTTTTCTTTTCTTTTTTTGGGTGGTACCTTGAATGTCGGCTAGTTACAAAATTAAGTTGATGTCATTTCATTAGGAGGCGATGCTCACTAGAGGGCAGTAGTGTCAATACTTTTCGATGTTGGTTGTGGTTAGTGGCACCGAATGAACCAATAATACATGCTTCACACACATATACATATGTGTATTAAATACCAAAAATATACCATATATCAAAGAAAGGATCTAATGATGATAATACTGAGCTTATTCGTAAACAATTGCTAAAAATGTACACATGGAGAAATACAGTATTTAACAACAGACCTACTAACAACTATTATAGTCTGTATCTGTTACATGGCGAAAATTAATAATTCGACAAAATATGTAATATATTGTGACCTCTCCGTCACAAACAGACGTAACCACCCATTCTTCCTAAGATGATCATGTAGGCATGCTGCTATTAAATTATCTTCAATTATGATGACAAGATGTTTTTTTGTTTATTCTTACTTCAATCATGGTGTCAGCACACTTCAATTAATACGTCCTTTAATCAAAAATGTACTATACTTTCATAAGCTCTTCTTATAAATAATAAAAATGACATAAATTTGTTATAAAAACTTTATGTTATTTAAAGAATTGGAAATATTAAGTACTCTACTATTCCGTTTGCTATATTTACAGTGTATTGTTATACAGCCTTAACCAGTTTCCAACGTAGATTGGCTTTGAACAAGGTCATATGCTGTTTCAATGCGACTCTATTTAATAGTACTTTAATGTACTTTTAATAAGGTGAACAATTGTTTTTCTCTCGTCATAACTCTTTGTCAAGTATTTCTCCACTTGCTTTCATATTCTATTGAAAATTCATTCTTTTAAGGCTTTAAATCGAATACTTGACAGTTCCAGCACTCTAGTAAATACATTTTTGACTATCTTAATTAAAAATAGATTATCCTATAGAATTCCAGAGAAGCATTGTTTAGAAGGATACATACAACGTTATTGTGACTGTTACCAAGGCAGAACAAACTTCGTCTATTTTGTAAAGAATTATTAGGAAAAGCAAGTTGCAGACTTTGTTTACTAAACTTGTACAAATACGGATTATTAAAATAGACTGTTTGTTTGTTTTGAATTTCGCGCAAAGCTACACGATGGTTATCTGAGCTAGTCGTCCCTAATTTAATAATGTAAGACCAGAGGGAAGGCAACTCTTGGGTTACTCTTTTACCAACGAATAGTGGGATTGATAGTCAGATTATAATGCCCCCACGGCTGAAAGGGAATGCGTGTTTGGTGCGAGCGGGATTCGAACCCGCAACCCTCAGATTAGGAGTCGAACGCCTTAAGCTACCTGGCTATACCATATTAAAATGGAAACATTAAACAATAATAAAACATTATACCAAAGAATATTGTACGTATTAATAAATTTAAAACTATTATGAACTATGATCGTGTGTTTCTAATAGACGGATTTCAGTCGTGTGAAAAAAAACAAACAAACAGAGAGATACATGAGTAAGTGTGATTTGCTTATTTTTGTCATAGAGTAATTCAGCATGGATTTCGAAAACTAGCAAGAATATTTGTAATCGTAATATAACACATGCTTCTTAAAAACCTTAAGTTGAACAAGATATCAAGTTCTGACTAACCCGAATCAACAAAACGGTTTTTTTAACTTTTTCTATCATTCATGGATTTTTCCTAAGACACCAGCCTCAGAAGACGTGAATATTTGTTACGTTTTATACTTCACAGCTTTCTAGACTGCTTCATAAGGTGTAAGAATTACAAATAACTTATAAATAGATGTGCTATAGTCGTGTTTCAGTGGATTCCAGAGGAGAAAACAAAAACGAATATGATTTTATAAAGAGTAACAATTATGTTTGCCTGATTCTTATTAAGTATTAATATATAATATAATATAATATAATATAATATAATATAATATAATATAATATAATATAATATAATATAATATAATATAATATAATATATATATTACAAATATATATATGCACATACTTACACAAAATGTATATGTAGAAACGTGTAATTAGATGTACACAGATCACAAATATATCCACAACGTTAAACTGTTAACATTTTTTTATTTCACTCAGTCTTGTGTGAATATTCACACTTTTCTCTGTCTTTCACCCTGTGAAGCTGGTGTACAGACCTAATACATTTACAATGACAAGATTCGATCTTAACCTACCGAAGGAATAGCGTGTTATAGTTTTCGTGTTTCTAAAGTGTCACCATAAGTCCCCAATCTGTATTTCCAAAATATTGTTGCACAGCCTTTATCAATTTCCTGCGAGCACTGCCTTCGAAGAAAATATACTGTTTTAACGCAATTCTATTTAATATAATTTTAATGCGCTTTAGACTTGTCACAATGGCGTGATCTGTTGTCTCTGCATTCGACATAATCGTGTAATTTGTTCATCTATGAGTTTTACGCTCACTGTAATGGTTTAAGTCTGTTCATCCATGTTTTTTGCATTCGATATAATGATGAAGAATGTAATTTTTTTTACTCTTATGATAACGATATAACTTTTGTTTCGCACTCGTTCGTATAGTGATAGTTTCTATTAATCTTAGTAGAACTAGAAGTGAACACTATAGAAGTGAGAAAATATTTTATTTCAATCTACATTTAATACGAAAATGCACCCCCCCCTATTTTCTCTAATGTGGCTTCGTCTATGTTCGTTCATCCGTCACAAAAAAGAAACAAAAAAAACACTTGGTAAATTTTGTTCACTTCATACATGTTGTAGGATCGGGTATAATTCATTTTATTTAATGAAAGACGTTGTGCAGATAATATAAGATTTTAAAATATTATTAATTTCTTTGTTATCTTATTCACGAATTTTTATTTCTACGCATTGGAGAAGATTTACCCTTCCAGTCTTAGTGCCTTCAGATGTTACAAAACGTCTTAACAGTGGTTAAATGAAATTCTGAATTTATTATTTTGTAAGGACATTAAACTTGGAAAAACGTCCTCTAGCGATATTTTTATAAAGTTTTCAAATTCTTGGTATTTCTCGCGCTTTTTACTTGACGCGTTGATAAAATGTATCGTTCGTACAGTTTATTTTGGTGCTGAGCTAAACTTAAACGCGGCAATCGATTCTTTTTGTTGCCTAAAGCAACAAACTACATGAACCACAACGTTTAAATAATTACAAATTAAAAAAAAAAGGAAAAGTTAAACAGGAAATAAAATATTTTTAAAAAATCAAATAACTAAAGTTAACCACTTAGCCATTAAAACAATCATCAATCAGAGATTGTTTCAAGAAAAAAGAAACTATAATATACAGTTTTTATCTCACTTTATGTTTATTTCTGTGGATATGTATCCTGATGTGTGATAATTATAATCCAATGTATGTGGTTTGAATTTCGCGTAAAGCTATACGAGGGCAATCTGTGCCAGCCGTCCGTAATTTAGTAATGTAAAACTAGAGGGAAAGCTGCTAGTTATCACCACCCACCGCATAATGGGATTGACCGTAATATTATAATGCCCCCACGGATTAAAAGGTGAGCATGTTTAGAATGACGGTGATTCGAACCCGCGACTCTCAGATGAGGAGTCTTGTGTCTAAACCACCTGGGCATGCCGGGCCATCAGTGTAAGTGTAAAAATAGTATTGATCTAACTTTGGTATGTTTATTTCCGTGTGTATGTATCCTGGTTTGTGATAATTATGATGCACTGATAATCTATGAAGTAAGATTAGAACAGAAAGAATATGAAATGTTTTAACTGTATTTGTTGATCTTCGAAGTAACACTTTTGGACAATATATATTTAAAACCTGTCTAAGGCAGGAATCGCAAGGGACCGCGTAAAATGTGTGGCTTAAGCAGGTTTTCCGGCTTAGACAGTGAACATGCAATTCCTTAATCATATATATTTTTGAACGGAACATTATACTTGCTTGTCTCAAGAGAAGTAAGACGTTTGTAAATAAAGTTATTATACTGTTTATGTTATATTTATTAGAATAATAACAAAACTAGACATTCAAAATATATATAAGTACACAAAATCTTAATCAAATTTATTTGAAGAAAGTGTCAAATTTCAACTGTTTCGTTTTTTTAATGGGCTTTCTCATGTGGTTAAAAGAGAACGTCAATTTTACAGCCTTTTTATGAAGTTCGTTTTCCTCCTTCATTTTTGCTTACAGTTTGATGGTGTTAATATAACTTAACACTTGCGAAGAATATGAATTTCTATTTCCTCACTATCTTTTCCATTTTGTTCATCTTCTGAATCTCTCACACAGTTACCATCTTGCTTTTCTATTATAGATTTTAAATCAGTTTCTGTTAAAACATTCTTGTCAACGTTCTCAGAATCATCTGCATCAATCTTCTCAATCAGAGTTTGGATTTCACAAGAATCGTCATAACAAACAGCTTTAAAAAATGAGGGTATTTAATAGATTTTTTAAAAAATTGAAGGTATTATGCAAATTTTAAAATTAGGGAAGATAGGAATTTATCTTTTTCGTGAGAATTATTTAAAGAGTAGAATTTTGTACTTAAAAGACAAATATGTTTGTACAAATCATGAATCTAATTTAACTGTTAAAGTAATGACGACAGAATAAAAGAACATAATATATTTAACCAATACTTACTGTAACAAAATGTCTGAGAATATATTAGTATCGAAAGAAATTATTAATTAAACAATAAGTTATTAATATTTAAGCAAATTATTAATTAAATAAGAAATTAATATTTAATCAGAAACATTTTTTCCACCTTACTCAGGTTCTGATCCTACTTGTTGATAGATGAGGTAGGTGAAAGATAGTTTTCCGTCCACGTTACGTTCCGCCATATAGAGGGCCTTTGATAAGAGAAATCATAAGATAATGCTGCAAAATTTTGATATTTCCGGTTTGTACAGGTTTCCGCCCTATGCAGTTTCCGGATTAAACAGGTTTTACTGTACATATAAGTTGTTATTTAAAATTATATGATGGTTACTAAAGTATATAGCTTAGTTCAATTAACACGAAATATCGAAGTGCACTTACAATATTATCTACACAATCAGTAACGTAGGCAAGCCTTTTAAGTTGTCCGGGTACCACCTGGCGTCCTAGCATTTGCAAACAATACATTTGTCTAGTTCTTTCACGTGTATGTATGCGCAAACCTATTTCAGTCTGTGGCCAAATAAATATTTAATTTTTTTGGTATTACATTTTGAGTAATTATATGAAAATACTGGTATTTTATGAAAAGTTAACCAGGTTTACTCATTTAAATGGGCATTTAATCACAGAAACTAATTATCTAATAATCCGTGATTTCTTCAGTTTTTTATTATTTTGTTTAGGCCCGGCATGGCCAGATGGTTAAGGCACTCGACTCGTAATCCGAGGGTCGCGGGTTCGAATCCTCGTCACAGTTTGTTTCAGTCTTGGGGGCGTTATAATGTTACAGTCAATCCCACTATTCGTTGGTAAAAGAGTAGCCCAAGAGTTGGCGGTGGGTGGTGATGACTAGCTGCCTTCCCTCTAGTCTTACACTGCTAAATTAGGGACGGCTAGCGCAGACAGCCCTCGAGTAGCGTTGCGCGAAATTCAAAAACAACCAAAGAATTATTATCGTCCCTTCTTCAAACTTCGTACCACACCTACTGAAACAAACCTAGATTTTGTATATTACTTCTTTTATATTTCCATAATTTATTATCGCTCTGTTAAGCGTTGGTCTAGCACGAGCCAATGTCCACTAAACGTAGAGTAAATGTGCACACATTTGGCGAAGAACAAACTATGCTAGGAGTCGAACCGGTAAAAATAGTGGAGCAACAGCAGATAATATTATAAAAATATATAAAACATACATTACACCCGTAACTGACTATGCAGCCTCTGCATTGACAAATGTAAGTACAAAACTACTTCAAACAAAACTACAAACAATACAGAATACATTACTTACAACAACTTATAAAGTACCCAGAACAACATCATCAGAATTCATACATAAATACGCACATACAGAAACAATAGCAGATAGACTCCTACATAATACAATAAATTATTTTGACAAAAATTGAAGACAAAATGAACTAGTAAGCGAACTTGACAGGTACTGTATACATGGTGAGGATAGACCTAAACACCTTTCCCCAGTGAATATATATTTTTTAAAATAAATTTAAAAGGCCACTTATCAACTCGACTCCATATTAGTTTAGGGGTTAGCTAATAAATATTGAAAGAGATTTATGTGAATATTTTATAGTTGATAGCTATCTAATGAAAGTGCAAATAATTATGGAACTATAAAGAGAAGTGATTTATTTGCACCAAGTGTATACGTGGATCGTGCATGGTATTGCCCTATTAGGGGCCTGAGTAAGTGTAGTTACCCTGGCCCTTGTATACAATGTATAAATACGCTTTACAGTTGCTGAAACAAATACAAAGAAAGGAGGAAGAGGTGGACGAAACCTGACCCTCCTGGGTATATAAACATTAATACCCAAATAACCATGAGAGAGTCGAGTGCCATGCCGGACCATTAAAATAGAATAACACGCGACAGGACCTATCGGCACAGTTTAGTGTGTTTGTGTGTGTTTTCTTACAGCAAAACCACATCGGGCTATCTGCTGAACCCACCGAGGGGAATCGAACCCCTGATTTTAGCGTTGTAAATCCGTAGACTTACCGTTGTACTAGCGAGGGGCCCCCACAGTTAAAGTGGCATAATCAAATGTAACTAACAATAGTTGTTATGTGGCATTCTAATTCATATTTAGAGATTTAAGACTGTTGTTTAGAAGATCACGATGGTGGAAAATAGCACGTTAAAATATTTCATTATCACAATAAACTCAGAAAAAACGTTTGGTTTGGATTTCGCGCAAAGCCACACGAGGACTGTCTGCACTCCAGAGGAAGGAAAGCCATAGAGTTTATGTACATTTCTATTGTAACAGATACAGATTGCCTAATAGTTAACAAACATATTTTCATTGTTTTTAGCGCAACACGAAACTGCACAATGGGATATCTGGGCTCTTTGCGTCTTAGGGATCGAACCCTAATACTAACAATTGAAAATATTAGAGGACATGTTTAATATCATATGATATTATCTTTGTCTTTTATTTTACATACTCATGGTGGGAAGATGATAGATATTCCACTGTGTAGCTTTGCGCTTAACTAACTAACGAATTTCTAGAGCATTCAAATTGTTGTGGATCACTATACTACGCTGTAAGAGTAATAACAGAAACAAAAGTGCATATTATAAGAAGAAAACGAAACTAAAAACAAGTGTACCACATTACGATAAAATTAAATTGCTGCATAATAATATTTAGATATATAAAAATTGAGATAGAATGTCGTGATCCTCTTGAATATATTTTGTCTCAGTGTAACCAGATGTACAATGGAGATAGTTCGTTTGTCTATGATAGGAGATAGTTCGTGTATTAGCGGGTTTCTTTCAGTAGATGAACAACAGTATATGTCATATATTGGAGAGTTTGTCAACTGATGGAAATTAGTCATATAACAACAGGAAGTGTCATATATTGGAGAGTTTGTCTAACTGATGTACAATGGAGATAGTTCGTGTATTTGTGAGTTTGCTTAAGTAGATGTACAATAGTGATATATATCAATGAGTTTGTCCAACTGGATGTACATTGTGGAAAATATCAGTTTATCATAGGTTTCTTTTATAAAATAGAAGCCAGTTTTGGTTCGAATTTCGCGCAAAGCTACACGAGGGTTATCTGTGCTACCCGTCCCTAATTTAGCAGTGAAAGTCTAGAGGGAAGACAACATATCATCACTACCCACCGCCAACTCTTGGACTACTCCCTTACCAACGATTAGCGGAATTAACCGTCACATTATTGCACACCTACGGCTGAATGGATGAACACTCAAATCGCGAGTCGAGTGCTCTAACCATTAGGCCATGACGGACCAAATGGAGGCCAACGGTTACAGGTTTGATCAATAAAATATCAAAAATACAATAAAACATCAATTTGTTTAGAAGTTTAATGAGAAAATAAGAAACCCCATATAGCTGTGAAAAATAATAGTAAACTGAATAGAATAGAAGCTCACAGCCCACGCCTTAATTTATTTAGCTACAAGGAATCACTGACAATTTATTGAAATATAAAACTTCATCTCGTTGACTCCAATTTCTAGGTAAATTAATACCCATATTTCATAATTTTCTAGTATGCTGAAATATATCAAACAGCCCAATATTTATACACTTACTGTGAACAGCCAAGATTTAAAGTGAGTTTTAATAAAGTCTATATTCGTTCATGGCCCTGCATGGCCAGGTGGGTTAAGGAGTGCGACTCGTAACCCGTCGCGCCAAACATGCTCGCCCTTTCAGCCGTGGGGGCGTTATAATGTGACGATCAATCCTACTATTCGTTGGTAAAAGAGTAGCCCAAGAGTTGGCGATGGGTGGTGATGACTAGCTGCCTTCCCTCTAGTCTTACACTGCAAAATTAGGGACGGCTAGCGCAGACAGCCCTCGAGTAGCTTTGCGCGAAATTTAAACAAAAAAAAACCAAAAAACTATTCGTTCATATCTTAAACATACAGTAACAGATATTAGTTATATCGATGATATATAAAATCCCAACCGTTTTTTTAATTATTTGCTTTTCTTGCATATGTTTTCTCACTACAATACTGCGTTAATTAATTAAGAATAGATTACAAAAATGGGACTGATTCTTGAATGGAAACAACGCCCTAACAACACAATGAAGAAAGGTTTATAAACTTTATAGTAACAAATTAAAGGCGACACCTTTTTTTTTTTTTTGCAACGAGAAGTTAATACATTAACAAAATTCACAACTAATTTTTTTTTTCTGCTGAGACGTGTGATTACATAAATGAATACAGTTCTCATTTAAAACAATTTGAATAATAACTCGTTTCGTCTTCATTTCAAGTTCATTAATAACATTTTCAATTTGAATAATGATGTAGTTGTGTAGTTACGTCACAAGATTAAAGTGTGTATGTGTTTTCTTATAGCAATGCCACATGTGGCTATCTGTTGAAAGTAAAGTCAGGAATTTCACCACCTGGATGTTATAATGTGTTTTTAATATACAAACAACAATATAATTTATAATAACGGTTATTGCAAATAGTTATTGCAAACACTGATTTATCTACAACAGTTTTACAAAGTTACAAGCAATATTCATTCTTCTATCTGGTATAGAACTGAATTTTATTCGACGGTTCTCAATGGACGAATTCATTTTATGTTGATATCCGTACAGCGGACTTAACGGGTAAGCTATTTTTTGCTGCTCACACCTGAGGTTTTCTCAGACAAAGATATGTAATGTCCCCGTAGAAATGTTAACACCAGAAGTTAATTCGCTGAAGTTGAACGGCTTGTAACGTTCGAAATCTATAAATATTCCTGATCAAACATCTGTAATTTTCCGACTAATATTCGTTAATCACGATTATAGCTTCCGAGACTTATAGTATACCAACTGCAGTAAACCAGTAATATTAAAACTGTTTCTCCACATGTTACGAGTTATAAACCTATAAAGACATAGACATTAAAATGAATATACATTAGTAACTCCGTTACAATAGTCGTATATATTGTAACTTTTTATTTAGAAGAACCCTTCTGTAAGGTTCACTTCCCTAACAGATGTACATTACAATATACTATCATACATACATACTAATTATAATTATGCATACATACACACTGTCTTACATACTCATCATAATAGAGAAATAAATTGTATTAACCATTTCAAATTTACGTCTTAAAATTCTTTTTATCCTTCTATTAGAAACTAATGTTCTGCACTCTTTTCTTTTTACATCGTAAGAGGTCAGCAGTAAGTCTCTGACCTTTGACCCTAAAATTCGAGTTTCGATACCCAGGATAGGTGCAGCATAAAGTCCACCGTGTAACTTTACACTTAGAGAAACTACAACAAACACATATAGGCCCGGCATGGCCAGGTGGATAAGGTACTCGTAATATGAGGGTCGCGGATTCGAATCCCCGTCGCACCAAAACATGCTCGCCCTTTCAGCCGTGCGGGCGTTATAATGTGACGCTCAATCCCACTATTCGTTGGTAAAAGTGTAGCTCCAGAGTTGGCGGTGGGTGGTGATGACTAGCCGCCTTCCCTCTAGTCTTACACTACTAAATTATGGACGGCTAGCGCAGATAGCCCTCGTGTAGCTTTGCGCGAAATTCATAAAACATTCTTATTAAGTTAATTAAAAGCACTGTTAATGTTTAAAACAAATCCATCACAGTTTACAACAGAAAGTAGCATAAGCACAGTAGTTTTAACGTTAATATTCTGAATGATAAATCCATAATTTATGAAAATTCGTTTTTCCATTTGTCACAGAAGTAAACATTTAGAAAAAAAATGCACTATTTTCAACAATAAAATTATTCATTTATTTTAAGGTTTTATTGGATAATCAGTTTCACAGAAACAGAATTTAAAACTAATCAAATGTAAAATCAACAGTTAATACAGATTATTTTAAGAAACATATTTCGAGCGACCATGCTTAATCTAAACATGTGTGGAATCCCACTATTCGTTGGTAAAAGAGTAGCCCAAGAGTTGGCGGTAGGTGGTAATGATTAGCTACCTTCCCTCTAGTCTTACACTGTTAAATTAAGGACGGCTAACGCAGATAGTTCTCGTGTAGCTTTGCGCGAAATTCAGAAATAAACAAACAAACAATAAGTAAACTGGTGAACTATTTCTATTAGAACAAGCAAAAAACAGTAACAAAAAATACTAAAGTGCTGAAGTATATAGTGAGTATGAATTATTAACACTAACTTTCTATAAATACACTGAGAAATATTTGAATTTAACATACAAAATTCAAATTTCAGTTTCTCACCTTGTTGTTACGATAACACTTATTAAGTTTTGACAAGATGCGAGCATTGTTTTCTCTATTTAAGAGGATATATTAAAAAAAACACACCAGAGAAATTCAGACGTATATCAGTTTAGGTATTTTATGTTCGTCGTGAAACAATTCTTATGAGGACTGAATAACCCTAAAAATTGTGACAAAGATAACAACTAACGTTTATTTTAGATACAAATTAAAGATTTTACCTAAATTTAAAGCCCTTTTTTATTTTTGTATATTAAATCAAAAGAAAAGAAATGGATACGTCTTAGGCCTGATTTAAACCAATACGAACACATACTTTTGAATGATTAACTTAAGCCTTTGTGAACATCCAAAATGAAGAAAGTTTATGCGCAACTATTACATCATTCAAAATATTTTCTATCCAGCTTCTATTGTCGTCTATAATACAAACAATTTTCTATGCCATTAACTCGGTGTTTCGCTTCATGTAATTTTTATTTCAGCTTTTTCTACCTTTTGATCTTTTACTTTAATTTCTCCTTCTAAATATGTATTTAGACAAATCGATCGTGCAAAGATTTTATGTTTTAAGTTTAACAAACGACAGCCATAATTTTTCGGTTCTTTCTTTTATTATTCTTGTTTGTTTGTTTATTTGAAGTTAAACACAAACCTACACAATGGGCTACCTCTGTACTGCCCATCAAGGGTATTGAAACTCGGTTTCTAGCGTTTTAGGTCCGCAGTCATACCGCTCTGCCACTGGGGCCGGGGGCTAGATTACCAATTCTTTTAAAACCACAAAAGTCTATTAGGAATAAATAAAAAACTTTTCAGTAAATCTCTATTTTTTCTGATTCATCATGTTCGAAATCTATACAACAAAACTGAAAGTGTTTTGTTCTAATACTATTTCCAACCCTCCATCTCGAAGTATAAAAGGAGATGGAAAGAGTTTGTTTGTTTTTGAATTTCGCGCAAAGTTATTCGAGGGCTATCTGCGCTAGCCGTCCCTAATTTAGCAGTGTAAGATTAGAGGGAAGGCAGCTAGAAATCACCACCCATCGCCAACTCTTGGGCTACTCTTTTACTAATGAATAGTGGGATTGACCATAACATTATAACATACCCACGGCTGAAAGGGCGAGCATGTTTGGTTCGACCGGGATTCGAACCCGCGACCCTCACTTTATGACTGGAACGCCTTAACACAGTTGGCCACGCCGGGCCGTGAGAGAAAGAGTTAATTTAAAAAAAGGATAATGATATAAATTTTTAAAAGTTACCAAAACCTCCATATCTTGACAAGTAAAACTTATCTGAATATTCGTCTTAAAAAGACTAAATAAACTCTACGATATTCAAAAATTAATACCTTGGGATCACTTTATTTTATTTTTTCCACAGAAGGCTATCAAAGATTTCATTTCTGTTACAAAAAGGCACGTGAGAGTCAGTTTCATCTCTATTCCGTTAGATGACACCACTAACACTACTGGAAAATTATGTTTTATCAACGTTGAGAAAGGTGCTAAACAAGAGTTACTGATCTAATTCCAACCCTTAGAGATATTGAAGAATATAATATTAATAATTTGATATTTTAGTATGACTTTCCTGGAATATTAATATAACGATCTTACAATTGTTTTTTTTTTCTAAAATGTCATTGTCAATTTTTATTCTACAAAGTGAACGAACTTTAATTATACCAGAGGCCCTGATTCAATCACAGATGTTAGAAGTTTTGAAGATTACAATATTAATAATCCCACGTTTTTTTACAATAGGTTCCTGGGATACAAATGAAATATTAGTACCTTTAGATATAAATATATATTATCATTTTTTTCTTTCTATAACGTGAGCGAACAATACAAATGAACATTAGTACCTTTAGATGTAAATATATATTATCAATTTTTTCTTTCTACAACGTGATCGAACAATACAAATGAACATTAGTACCTTTAGATATAAATATATTCTGAATTTTTTTCTTTCTACAATGTGAGCGAACAATACAAATGAACATTAGTACCTTTAGATATAAATATATATTCTCAATTCTTTCCTTCTATAACGTGAGCGAACATTCATTACAATCAGTTCGGTTCATACATAATTTTCTAAAACAACATGAAAAAGTAGACTTTGCTTCCGATAACAAAGATAAGATTTTCTTAAAGTGAAGGAAAGTGTAATGAGCAGAAACAGAAGCTGATATCACATCTAGAATGTGGTTTAGATGTGTTCCATGGAACGCAGTTTCCATCATAACACCTAGTGATCAACAACAATGATAGTCAGTTTATTTCTTAAATTATGGAAGCTTATAAGTCAGTTTTAAAATGATATCACAAGTAAAATATACTTGCTCTGAAAATAAACACGAAACATATTTAAACAGGAATAACATCAAACGACTTTCACGTGAAGCAAACAGAACGGAAAGTGTATACCTCACAATATCACTCTCTAAACTGTGTACACATTAACACCTTCAATGTAAAGTGTATACCTCAACAACATCACTCTCTAAACTGTGTACACATTAACACCTTCAATGTAAAGTGTATACCACACAACATCACTCTCTAAACTGTGTACACATTAACACCTTCAATGTAAAGTGTATACCACACAACACAATATCACTCTCTAAACTGTGTACACATTAACACCTTCAATGTAAAGTGTATACCACACAACACAATATCACTCTCTAAACTGTGTAAACATTAACACCTTCAATGTAAAGTGTATACCTCAACAACATCACTCTCTAAACTGTGTACACATTAACACCTTCAATGTAAAGTGTATACCACACAACATCACTCTCTAAACTGTGTACACATTAACACCTTCAATGTAAAGTGTATACCACACAACACCACTCTCTAAACTGTGTACACATTAACACCTTCAATGTAAAGTGTATACCTCAACAACATCACTCTCTAAACTGTGTACACATTAACACCTTCAATGTAAAGTGTATACCTCAACAACACAACATCACTCTCTAAACTGTGTACACATTAACACCTTCAATGTAAAGTGTATACCACACAACACAATATCACTCTCTAAACTGTGTACACATTAACACCTTCAATGTAAAGTGTATACCTCAACAACACAACATCACTCTCTAAACTGTGTACACATTAACACCTTCAATGTAAAGTGTATACCACACAACACAATATCACTCTCTAAACTGTGTACACATTAACACCTTCAATGTAAAGTGTATACTTCAACAACACAACATCACTCTCTAAACTGTGTACACATTAACACCTTCAATGTAAAGTGTATACCACACAACACAACATCACTCTCTAAACTGTGTACACATTAACACCTTCAATGTAAAGTGTATACCACACAACACAATATCACTCTCTAAACTGTGTACACATTAACACCTTCAATGTAAAGTGTATACCTCAACAACACAACATCACTCTCTAAACTGTGTACACATTAACACCTTCAATGTAAAGTGTATACCACACAACACAACATCACTCTCTAAACTGTGTACACATTAACACCTTCAATGTAAAGTGTATACCACACAACACAATATCACTCTCTAAACTGTGTACACATTAACACCTTCAATGTAAAGTGTATACCACACAACACAATATCACTCTCTAAACTGTGTACACATTAACACCTTCAATGTAAAGTGTATACCACACAACACAATATCACTCTCTAAACTGTGTAAACATTAACACCTTCAATGTAAAGTGTATACCTCAACAACATCACTCTCTAAACTGTGTACACATTAACACCTTCAATGTAAAGTGTATACCACACAACATCACTCTCTAAACTGTGTACACATTAACACCTTCAATGTAAAGTGTATACCACACAACACAATATCACTCTCTAAACTGTGTACACATTAACACCTTCAATGTAAAGTGTATACCACACAACACAATATCACTCTCTAAACTGTGTGCACATTAACACCTTCAATGTAAAGTGTATACCACACAACACAATATCACTCTCTAAACTGTGTAAACATTAACACCTTCAATGTAAAGTGTATACCTCAACAACATCACTCTCTAAACTGTGTACACATTAACACCTTCAATGTAAAGTGTATACCTCAACAACACAACATCACTCTCTAAACTGTGTACACATTAACACCTTCAATGTAAAGTGTATACCTCAACAACACAACATCACTCTCTAAACTGTGTACACATTAACACCTTCAATGTAAAGTGTATACCTCAACAACATCACTCTCTAAACTGTGTACACATTAACACCTTCAATGTAAAGTGTATACCACACAACATCACTCTCTAAACTGTGTACACATTAACACCTTCAATGTAAAGTGTATACCACACAACATCACTCTCTAAACTGTGTACACATTAACACCTTCAATGTAAAGTGTATACCACACAACATCACTCTCTAAACTGTGTACACATTAACACCTTCAATGTAAAGTGTATACCTCAACAATATGGACAGCATTAATACGTTCACTCTAAACTATATACCTTAACATTACAGACGGCTCGACATGGCCAGGTGGTTAACGCGTTCGACTCGTACTACGAGGATTGCGGGTTCGAAACCCCGTCACATCAAACGTGCTCGCCCAATGTAGCCGTGGGGGCATTATAATGTGACGGTCAATCTCACTATTCATTGGTAAAAGAGTAGCCCAAGAGTTGGCGGTGGGTGGTGGTGACTAGCTGCTTTCTTTTAGTCTTCCAATGTTAAATTAGGAACGGCTAACGCAGATAGAACTCGAGTAGCTTTGTGTGAAATTCAAAAAAATTACAGACAGTATTATGAACAGTAGTTTAAAGAGTGTGCCAAATGAAATATAGAGTGTGTATCTTTAGCATATGATTTTCAATCCAATAAATATTAATGAACAACTACTAAATATCTAGTTTCATAATTAGGCATTAATAGCTACGTTTTACTAGTTACAAAATTATTTTGAATTTTCATCATCTAATAAATACCACATTTTCAACTGTTATTATTTGTACTCAACAGATGACGCGCTATGTCCCATTGTCTTATTTTAACAAACATTACATCATTATGGAGAATCACTGCTACAGAAATATCCTTATGTTTTAATGTAATACATTTCATTATTTTAAACATTGTTTTGGGTTACCTGTTGCTTAACCTTTTCACATTTCAATACTTTGTTTTTATTCTTACCCAATAAAATCAAATGTATGTGTTCCTATCTTAACGTAACCCTAAATAATTCCCACATATGTAATTCGCAGAAAATATTTACTAGCGTATTCAGATACTGATTCAGATAAATTCCCTCCAGCTACAAGTATAAACACAACTTATTGTTTCTATATGTATATGGTTCGCAATAAAATAGTAAATATAATACAAAGCACACTGTTAGTAACTTCTGATAACAGGTGGCAGTAGTGTGTCTCAGAACGACTGTTGTGGGTATTAATACTTTTACTAACAAAGCAGATAACAACGTTTTTTCTAAGATAAATTTTTACTTCAAGTAGGTTTCTCGTCATTCAGAAAGCTGTCAGTAGTGGATCATTAAAATCCCTTTTAAAGTTTCAAAAACAATATTATAACTTGTGTATGATCTGTTAAGAAATAGAAGGACAGAGATGACAATCTTATCAGCGAACTTCGGTGGGTTGGTGGTCAGTAGTTATGGCCAGTGGTTGAAAATAAATCCCATCAGGATGTCATCAGGAAAATACATTATACGTAATTGGTAACTATATTTTCAGCCTTAATTTAAAACATTTTTTATATAAATATATAATGTATATTTTATATATAATGCACTGAGCTTTGGATACAAAAGTAGAGACAACAATGTATTGAAACTTGGATACAATGGTACAGGCAACAATGTACTGAGCTTTGGATACAAAAACAGAGACAACAATGTACTGAGCTTTGGATACAAAAGTTGAGACAACAATGTATTGAACCTTGGATACAATGGCACAGGCAACAATGTACTGAGCTTTGGATACAAAAGCAGAGACAACAATGTACTGAGCTTTGGATACAAAGTTGAGTGTAGAGCTTTGGATACAAAAGTTGACAACAATGTACTGAGCTTTGGATACAAAAGTAGAGACAACAATGTACTGAGCTTTGGATACAATAGTGCAGGCAACAATGTACTGAGCCTTGGATACAAAAGTAGAGACAATAATGTACTGAACCTCGGATACAATAGTACAGGCAACAATGTACTGAACCTTGGATACAATAGTACAGGCACAATCTACTGACCCTTGGATACAATAATAGTACAGGCACAATCTATTGAAAATTGAATGAAATAGTACAGGCAACAATCTACTGAATCTTGGATACAATAGTACAGGCAACAATATACTGAATCTTGGATACAATAGTACAGGCAACAATATACTGAATCTTGGATACAATAGTACATTGTTGACCGATGAAGACTCCTGTAAGAGAACCGAAATTTCGCAATAAAAGTATTGTAACTTAAAAAAAGAGTCAATTCATAATTTTAGAAGTATTGTTTGTTTATTGTTTAAAATATTGTGCCATTGAACTGTTTTTTTATCTGTAATAATAGTAAGAACTGAGTTTTAATACTTGTGTAGATTTTGTGTCTAGTTACAAACAAACAAATAATCTGAAGAAATATGATAAAGGAATATAAAATAAGATAAAGCGTATCCTACAAACAATGTCATGTTATAAGAATTCAGGAAATAATAAAAGAGAGAGAGAAAAACAAAACACAGAAAAGTTAAAGTGTTATGTTGTTATGGTATTTGTTATGGTGATACACCTTTACAAGCTATTGAAGAGTGACTGAAAATATATTGGACATACAACATTAGTATTAAGCCTTATCAAGTTCCTTAGGGATCTTTGAGGAATCAGAAGAATATGGATTAATATTATTTTAACACATTATACTGTCAACATTCAATCCACAGGTCATCAGGCCGGCTAGAATACAACAATCAAACTAGTTGTCAGAACACTATATAATTTAATTTCGCGCAAACCTACACGAGAGCTATCTGCGTTAGCCGTCTCTAATTTAACAATTTAAAAACTAGAGGGAAGGCAGCTTGTCATCAGGACCAACCTAAAACTCTTGGGCTACTCCTTTAACAACGAATAGTGGGAACTGACTGTCTTATTATAATGTCCCCACTGTTGAGAGAGCGAGCATATTTGGTGTGACGGAGATTCGAATCCTCGACCCTCAGATTACGAGCCGAGTGCCCTAACTACTTGGTCATGCTGGGCCTAATTTTCGCCTAAGTTTATTTGTTTACAGCTATAGGCAAAGCTACACAATACGCTCTCTGTGCTCTGCCCACCACGAGTATCGAAAACCGGTTCCTAGCGTTGTAAGTCCTCAGAAATACCGCTGTGCCATCGAGGGCACCTATTTATATTAGTCATTTGTATATATTGTGCACACATATCTGTATATATATATACAACACGTATGATTGTATATTTCGTTAGAAAGAAACTTAAAGGAACATAACACTTTCCAACAGAGAAATCAGACTCTCCTATACTTAAATGAGTGGCTCGGCATGGTCAAGCGTGTCAAGGCGTTCAAATCGTAATCTGAGGGTCGCGGATTCGAATCCCCGTCGCACCAAACATGCTCGCCCTTTCAGACGCAGCGATGACGGTCAATCCCACTATTCGTCGGTTAAAGAGTGGCCCAAGAGTTGGCGGTGGATGGTGATTACTAGCTGCCTTCCCTCTAATCTTACACTGCTAAATTATGGACGGCTAGCGCAAATAGCCCTCCTGTAGCTTTGGACGACATTCAAAACAAACAAACTTGAAAGAGCAGTATCGTCTTTCCTAACGAAACAAAACGGCTTGAATCACGAAGTTTAAATTTAACATTTCTTCTAATACCGTAGAGAAAAAATATGACGCATACAATATATATTATAATGCTATGATTTTCAACAGGCAAAAAACTTGAGCGCTTTCTGATACTTCACTATCCTCCTTTATTGTTCTGATGTTCGAAAGTGCTTGCGTTTCGGGTCTGTTTTTAAATTCATCGCACATTTTATATTTGATCTCTTGTACTAACATTTCCATCAAAATAGTGCAATGTTAGTAAGAATTCATCGGCACATAAACAATATAGATTATCTTGTTGTTTTTTTTAGCTTTGTTTTTATCATTTCAAAGAACGTATTATATCCTTAAGTAAATCGAACACCAAACGTAAACTTGCAACTGACATCACTGGCAGAAGATTATTGGTTTATATACACAATCCTGTAGATAGACAAATATCACTTTACAAAATACGTAACAACCTTATCATGATCAGAAATCATTACCACAAACACATACAGGGATTTAGATGTCATTGATAAAACATTACCTTTGTTCTGTCTGAGGTCACTACACCTTGATAAACCATTTACCTTTGTTCTGCCTGAGGTCACTATTCCTTGATAAAACATTTACCTTTGTTCTGCCTGAGGTCACTGCACCTTCATAAAACATTTATCTTTGTTCTGCCTGGGGTCATTACACTTTCACAAAACATTTACCTTTGTTCAGCTTGAGGTCACTTTACATTCATAAAACATTCACCTTTGTTCTGCTTGAGATCACTACACCTTCATAAAATATTCACCTTTGTTCTGCCTGAGATCACTACACCTTCATAAAATATTCACCTTTGTTCTGCCTGAGATCACTACACCTTCATAAAATATTCATCTTGTTCTGCCTGAGATCACTACACCTTCATAAAATATTCACCTTTGTTCTGCCTGAGATCACTACACCTTCATAAAATATTCACCTTTGTTCTGCCTGAGATCACTACACCTTCATAAAACATTTAATATTCATCTTCTTTGGGTCACTACACCTTGATAATAAATTTACTTTTGTGTTGCCTGAGATTACTACACCTTGATAAAACATTTACCTTTGTTCTACCTGAGGTCACTACACCTTGATAAACCATTTACCTTTGTTCTGCCTGAGGTTACTACACCTTGATAAAACATTTACCTTTGTCCTACCTGAGGACACTACACCTTTATAAAACATTTACCTTTGTTCTACCTGAGGTCACTATACCTTGATAATACATTTACCTTTGTTCTACCTGAGGACACTACATCTTGATAAAACATTTTCCTTTGTTCTACCTGAGGTCACTCCACCGTGATAAAATATTTTCCTTTGTTCTACCTGAGGTCACTCCACCGTGATAAAACATTTTCCTTTGTTCTACCTGAGGTCACTCCACCGTGATAAAACATTTTCCTTTGTTCTACCTGAGGTCACTACACCTTGATACATCTTAATTTTGAAGTGATAGTTTAAAAGGTTACGCAGTTCTTGGCTACTCTAATGTAATAATAAGATTTGGCTTTCAATTTTAAAAGCTCCTAACGCCGCAAAATGCGTAGCGCAATTTTGCGACAACATGGCGCTTAACCATAAGCCCTCAGATTTTAGAAAACTGTAGATAAAGATAAAATGGATTACTCGTTGGTAATTCGAGAACTTAACTGATAAACGTTTGGAATAATAACAATATAATGGGAAAGTTTCAGTAAATCATTGTTCCTAGCCTTCTGATAAGTAGAAAACTTAAACACGTGTCTCACGTGCGCTGAGTGATGTAATTAATTATTTCAAAATATTTTTTCTTATCTTCGTTTCCTACTCGTTCCTCAAGTTCTCATATTTATCACAATGTTAAGCAGGATTCGACATTTCCACTAACAAGAGACAGTAACAATTGTTAACAACCGTCTCAGTTATTGACTCAATACCATTGTTAGTTGTATTGAAATATTTAGATTTCTCTCTATACATTAATATATCTTCTATCCACCTGGTTATTCACATGACTATCTATCTATCTCCTTATTGTAATGAATGCAGATCTTGTATTCTCTTGATTCGTCTATTTTATTAACAAAAATCACTAAAAGGAATAATAAATATTACATACCTTCTTAGACCACACATACGAAGAACGTGAGACATTCTGGGAAGAGACGTAATTTTTATCGTCCCAGAAATTTAGTCCAGAAAACAATTAGCATTGCACAATGCTCTTCATTTGTGTTTACTAATGAAATATTCTGATAATGAAAGACAGGACAATCATTAACTCCTTGCAATTAAAACTGGCATACCTTGTATATACCCTTCAATTTATCGCACCCTCTCTAATATTTTAATGTCACGCGTAGCTGAGTTTTTCGTATTACACTATTTGAAGCATACCACTTAATGTAATTAATTAGACTGCAGTGTGTTAATGATTGTTACCTTATTTGACAAAGGATTGCTGCTTTTGACAAAAGGCGATATATGAAGTATAAAAAGCCCGGCATGGTCAGGTGGGTTAAGGCGTGCGACTCGTGAGTTGAGTGTCGCGGGTTCGAATTCCCATCGCACCAAACATGCTCGCCTTTTCAGCCACGGAGGCGTTATAATGTGACGCTCAATCCCACTATTCGTTGGTAAAAGAGTAGCCCAAGAGTTGGCGGTAGGTGGTGATGACTAGCTGCCTTCCCTCTAGTCTTACACTGCTAAATTAGGGACGGCTAGCGCAGATAGCTCTCGAATAGCTTTGCGCGAAATTCGAAAACAAATAAACGAAGTATAAATAAGTGTTAAATCGAAAATGATTGTTTTCTTTTTAATAGGACTTGGTGAAAACATCTAACAAAATTTTGAGAAATTGTTCATGTTTTGTTTTTTATTTCTTTATTTCCCATAAATAATAATTTTATTACACGAGCCAGTTATAGACGGATATTAGGCTTATTGAAGATGACAAAGTAAAAAAAAATACAACAGAAATGTCTATTCAAAAATGACTAAAACAAACATTAAGATATTTACTGTTTTTAAGCAAAATTATTAATTTTTTTGTATTCACAATACATCTAAGACAACTTAAATGAGCCATTTTAACTCAAAGTTACAAAAATTAATCATTTCAAGAAATTCTCTCGGGTGTGACTGTTTAATATTTTTCACGTATGTAGAAATAAAGATAGATAAACATGTTGCGTTATCGGCTAATAACTGCTTAATAATGTTTTGAACTTTATGTTCAGGTTATTCATTGTATCATCTTTATTACCATAAACCATCTTGCAATACGTGACGTCAAAAGAAGGTGCTTAGACGGTTTCAGAAAGTGTGGTAATTTCATTGCATCGTTTGAATGACAACAGTTCAGTTAAGTGCTAATTTCTGACGTCAGAATATTATAAATAGTCACGAACCTTCTTCACTAGTCACCTTTAAATTTCTTTAAAGAAAATATTTTGTATCGAAAGTCGCTTAAATAATGCACAAAGCATGGCTTTCGAAAGCTATTGAAATATCGGTGAATTGTATGAAGTGTTGGAAAATATGTTCGTAAAGAGTGGCTTTACAACGTCACAGCAATCTTTTACAAAAACGTCTGTTGGTGCGCCATAAAGCAACATAAATATCACCATAGGACATACATGAGATTGAAGTTTCAATAGATAATGCAGAATCAGAGAAGAAATCGCTTTCTATACAGATGTTCACGAAAAGGTGGCGCTGTTCATGCATAATCGTTAAATTTCGTACCAAATATAATTAAACCTTGAACCCTAATCACGTTAATTTAACCAACCTTTATGTATTGTAGTAATTATAAATGTTGGGCGTACATAACTTGAAACACTAAGTTTAAACTTCAGGCAAGAAATATATTCAAATTTTAACCAACTCCATGTAATCAACAATTTTTTCCACGTAAAATATTTTGTGACACGTTTGTATGTGTTTGTATGTAAATATTAACACTTTTTAACACAGAAACTACGCATCACGAACAACATTTTTTTAAGTATTTAAATTTCTCACAGAAATTTGGTTATATGACGTCTAAATAACGTAGGATTTCGATTATAAATACACGGAAGATAGTGCATTAGATGCTTTAATTTTTCGCTTTCTTGTATTAGCAACTCAACTGTTTTATAATAAGCGCTTGAAGGGATGTTTTTATTCCACAATAAAACGTATAATAATTTTTTTCGATCTTTTAACTCCTTAGGAAATTAAAATTCGTTTATTTCAGAAATTATAGTGTTTAAGTTACGTGACTGGTTTTGTTTAAAATAATTATCACGTGCTCACGTGTAAAGTAAGAACAACCTTCCTGTACAGGTAGGGCTCGGCATGGCCAGGTGGGTTAAGGCGTCCGAGGATCGCTGGTTCGCAGCCCCGTCGCGCCAAACATGCTCGCCCTTTCAGCCGTGGGGGCGTTATAATATGATGGCCAATCCCACTATTCGTTGGTAAAAGAGTAGCCCAAGAGTTGGCGGAGGGTGGTGATGATTAGCTGCCTTCCCTCTAGGCTAGCACAGATAGACCTCGAGTAGCTTTGTGCGAAATTAAAAAAAAACAAACAAACCTGTACAGGTTTTCCACTCCTTCAAACTCCTTTAAAACGACTTAAATGTCTCTTCTGAATTTCGAACACAGGATTCGTAGTGAGAACTTGAGTATTATTGACAAGAAGTAATTATACAAAAATAATTTGTTTGAATTATAAGCAACTGATATGCAGTATCAACAGCAACTGAAGAACTTATTGTTCGCCTGTGTAAATAATTTCTCACGAATGTTGTTTTAATTTGTTGCTGAGATACTTTTCTACTTCAGTTTTTGTTTGTTTGTTTGTTTGGAAATTTCGCACAAAGCTACTCGAGGGCTATCTGTGCTAGCCGTCCCTAATTTAGCAGTGTAAGACTAGAGGGAAGGCAGCTAGTCATCACCACCCACCGCCAACTCTTGGGCTACTCTTTTACCAACGAATAGTGGGATTGACCGTCACATTATACACCCCCACGGCTGGGAGGGCGAGCATGTTTAGCGCGACGCGGGCGCGAACCCGCGACCCTCGGATTACGAGTCGCACGCCTTACGCGCTAGGCCATGCCGGGCCATTCTACTTCAGTTATTAATGTTTTTCGTTCCACACACACAAAAAAAAAAATGTTTGCTGTTATCGGTTGTCTGCTCTAAATTTAGAAAACAGCAAATTCGAAAAGCGAAGAACTGTGTATTTCTTTCTCCGAAAAACTAAACCAAAAACAAATAAACCTTTCCTTCATGTCAAACTTCTCGAACGTGCTCTAAGAAGCAGACGTTTGTGATAAAAAGGTGTGCAAGAGACAGAGAGAGGCATTAAAGTGACATAATCCAGATGGCGCTGATGACTCACAGAAGCGGGTGTAAATCTAACGATGCAGTTCTGTGAAATAGACACCAACCTGGCCAGACTGGCAGTGAAATGTATTTGTACTCGTCCTAGAGAGCCGTCGACTAAAGAACATATCTTAAGAATCTTTCAGTGTAGCTCTTGACGTGTCCACTTTCGGGTCAGTGCCACAACAGGTACTATCCACTTGTCCTGAATCTACAACAAAGAACATTGTTAATGGTAAGAACAACATTTTATTAAGAATTAATTATTTAAAATGAGGTATCTCATTATAAATTCTTTTTTGTTTGTTTTTTTTAACTATAAGTTCTAAATAATGACGAATCAGTTATTAAGCTCGTTTTATTGAGCCTTATTCTTACAACATCTGTCACAGTTTTTACAAACATTTTTATTATTATGCTATTTTTTGGGGGAAAGAATGTTCTCAATAATTTAAGACTTGAAATCAGTGGTGAACTCAGCTGCTCACGGAATGTACCACTCCGAGCTTAAAACATGGTACTTTCCAAACACAATTCACAGTCTTTGTTTAAATGTTAAAACATTTCAAGCTTGAAAATGTTCAATAAATTCTTTTACTTATACATTTTTCAAAGATTTGCCAGTTTCTTGTTGCCGTATGCTTAAATTTCGGTTCATATAATCTTTTATGTTTTTAATATCGCCTCTAAACTAAAATATATTCTAAAGTTAAACTTAAGAAGTTAAACTGATATTCGACTTGCAACTGAAACGGCGAAACGTTACAGCGGTAAGTCCACGGATTTACAAAGCTCAAATCAGGGGTCCGATTCCCCTCGGTGAACCGAGCAGATCGCCCCATATGGCTTTGCTATAAGAAAAACACAGACGTCACATTGACTAGCTTATACTTAGAAATCCTTAACAATAAGGTATAAAGTAAAATGTTATTTGTTTACTTTGATTTTACGTAATGCAGTGATTCCATTTCTTTATTACTGCTTTACAACAATGTCCATGTAAATCCTTGTATTGACTTCAGATTTCCATAAGAGAAGACTAGAACTTCCTATCATCTTTATATATTTTTATTCGGTTCGTGTACGGAAGAAAGCAGGAACTCTACAAACAGTCCAATGCAAGAGAATCTTCCTGTTAACTAAAAGAAACGTGTATTGTAGAACCTCTAACAATATTTAACAGTAAAGCTACAGTAACTCTACTGATAGCAGCCTCGCTATATGTGAACGGTCCTTTCACAATGTACTCGAAACTATTCACGTTTAACATCCGGGTTTTATGACGTTTGTCAGAAAAGACTGAATGTCACAGATTTTCCTCTTGTCGCCCAAGAAATGAGTTAAAATTCAGTGTCTTTTATGTGAGAGGAGACAGACCCTATTCTACAAGGTGGCCCGTAAGTCCCTACCCATTCATATGCTATTATGTTATATTCAATTACGCATGCATTATAAATTTGTTTCTTTTTTTTTCAGAGAAATATGTCCGATGTAAGCCCATTTACACTTGAAAATGTCTCACAGAACATGGCGTCGCATAATATTATGCAGTGAGAATGAAGGACAGCACACAGATACACTGGATACATAAGATATATGGATGGGTAGGGACTTACGGGCCACCCTGTACTATAAATGATAGGATGTTTAATCGTATGGACAGAAAACTGATTGAATATATTGTCTAATCACCATTATATTGTTTGGTAAGTTGGACAGCAGTCTCAGGAATCCTGTGTTGTCAGGTGGTTTCATAAGAAAGTCTAATCTTCATTCCAAGTCTCTGTTTATAAATTTTATTGACCTCACGTGCAAGCATCTAATTCTTTTGTTACCACTTTAGTTTTCTTGGAATATAAACAATAAATGTACATACAAATTACATAGAACACAGAAAACATACCTCATGTATCGAAGAATATACCCATTCATGGTTTCCGAAACGTGCATATGATATATAAGACACGTGTGTCACAACAAGCATTTTTACTGGGCTATGTGTGTCCCAACAGGCATGGTTGTTGGTTCTGCGTGTCCCAGCAACTACTTATAAGAACATGTTACGCATGAACTCTGAAGTGTAAGAAACACAATAACATATAATCAAGGTTTAACCAGTCCACCCGTCCTGCAAAAACTTGAACTAAAACAAATAAAAATCAACAATACTGGAAAAGCTAAGTTTCAAGTCAAATAGGTAGAACAAAGCTGATCCAGTTAAATATAATATCAGATTCACAACAGAGAAAAAAACTTGTTGTTCATTAAATCATGCACGTTTCGATCTGAATGAGGTTTAACTCCTATGTCAATAATATTCATAATTTTAACTCCTTTGTTAACCTCCGTGTTAATAAAATAATACTTTTTTTAATCTCCAAACCAATGTGGAAAGTAACATGGAACTCATCTTATAAATCAACAGAAACTTAAAGTTTTGAGTTCGTTTTTGTAAATAAAAAATAAATAAATATAGTGAATTTTATCTATCTAGGACGCAAGATTTTAGCTCTGTGGTAGAACTCAGGGAGGCTCGGCATGGCCAGGTGGGTTAAGGCGTTCGACTCGTAATCTGAGGGTCGCGGGCTCGAATCCCCGTCGCACCAAAACATGCTCGCCCTTTCAGCCGTGCGGGCGTTATAATGTGACGCTCAATCCCACTATTCATTGGTAAAAGAGTAGCCCAAGAGTTGGGTGGTGATAACTAGCTGCCTTCCCTCTAGTCTTACACTGCTAAATTAGGGACGGCTAGCACAGATAGCTTTGCGCGAAATTCAAAAACAAACAAACAAGAACTCAGGGATTCGAGCCTATCGAATCGGTTTTCAATCCATGTGATGCGATAGAATACTCCCCACACAATAAGCCATGGGTGCATTATAAAATGTATAATCATTCCTTAAAAGATATGGCGAAGGAGCAGAGTGCTGTGGATTGGTTGTTTTCCATCTGGTCATCAACCCCAAATTAGGGGTGACGACAGATAGCCTAAGTAACTTTTCCATGAAAACGAATATATAAAGTTTTAATTATCTATTGTCTTCACGAATCAATGCTGTTTACATAAAGAAACTATGACTGGTGTTTAAATTATAAAGTGTCAAGCAAGTTGTATTGTTTGTTTGTTTGTGATACATTTTTCTTTGACAGGATGCGCAATAATACATTCCACAATCAAACTATGGTTTGATCTACAATATGCTGACGTTGTTCTGATGAGTGAAATTTTCGGTAAATCTCTGTGTTAAGAGATTAATTTTGCAGTCCAAGCAAAACTATTATCAACGTCTAGTATTATATACATAAACGAGTTTGTGGGTAAATAAAATTCCGGGAACACGTTTAATGAAAACTGCATGGAAAAAATGGTTGTTATATAATTGTTATTCATACTTTTGTCACGTAATTTTTACTATATTCGGTTAGGAATTATTCAAGATTTGGTTTGTTTCGAACTTCGCGCAAAGCTACACAAGGTTTATCTGCCCTACTCGTCCCTAAATTAGTACTGAAATACCAGACGGAAAACAGTCAGTTAACACCACTCACCGTCAACTCATACGCTACTCTTTTATCTAGGGATAGTGGGATTGAACGTAATTTATAACTCTTCCACGGCTGAAATAACGAAGATGTTCGGAACGGGGATTCGAATTCGAGACCTTCATGTTGCAAGTCGAGTGATCTAATTACTAGGCCATTAATGTTTCGTGATTAATGCGAGTAAATTGGACAATATAAACAATAACATAATCGATGAAAATCCTTCAAGCCTAAGAAATGTGTGTTCCGTCAACTATTATAAAAATGTTAAGTAGGATAAAAGACACTGTTTGAATCACGTGGAATTAAAATTACACAGAAGTGACATAAAAATAAACTACAACAAAATAAAGTTAAAATTACACAGAGGTGTCATAAAAATAAACTACAACAAAATAAAGTTAAAATTACACAGAGGTGTCATAAAAATAAACTACAACAAAATAAAGTTAAAATTACACAGTAGTCGCATAAAAATAAACTACAACAAAATAAAGTTAAAATTACACAGAGGTGTCATAAAAATAAACTACAACAAAATAAAGTTAAAATTACACAGTAGTCGCATAAAAATAAACTACAACAAAATAAAGTTAAAATTACACAGAGGTGTCATAAAATAAACTACAACAAAATAAAGTTAAAATTACACAGAGGTGTCATAAAATAAACTACAACAAAATAAAGTTAAAATTACACAGAGGTGTCATAAAATAAACTACAACAAAATAAAGTTAAAATTACACAGAAGTGTCATAAAATAAACTACAACAAAATAAAGTTAAAATTACACAGAGGTGTCATAAAAATAAACTACAACAAAATAAAGTTAAAATTACACAGAAGTGACATAAAAATAAACTACAACAAAATAAAGTTAAAATTACACAGAGGTGTCATAAAAATAAACTACAACAAAATAAAGTTAAAATTACACAGAAGTGTCATAAAAATAAACTACAACAAAATAAAGTTAAAATTACACAGAGGTGACATAAAAATAAACTACAACAAAATAAAGTTAAAATTACACAGAGGTGTCATAAAAATAAACTACAACAAAATAAAGTTAAAATTACACAGAGGTGTCATAAAAATAAACTACAACAAAATAAAGTTAAAATTACACAGAGGTGTCATAAAAATAAACTACAACAAAATAAAGTTAAAATTACACAGAGGTGTCATAAAAATAAACTACAACAAAATAAAGTTAAAATTACACAGAGGTGTCATAAAAATAAACTACAACAAAATAAAGTTAAAATTACACAGAGGTGTCATAAAAATAAACTACAACAAAATAAAGTTAAAATTACACAGAGGTGTCATAAAAATAAACTACAACAAAATAAAGTTAAAATTACACAGAGGTGTCATAAAAATAAACTACAACAAAATAAAGTTAAAATTACACAGAAGTGACATAAAAATAAACTACAACAAAATAAAGTTAAAATTACACAGAGGTGTCATAAAATAAACTACAACAAAATAAAGTTAAAATTACACAGAGGTGTCATAAAAATAAACTACAACAAAATAAAGTTAAAATTACACAGAGTTACTACAACAAAATAAAGTTAAAATTACACAGAGGTGTCATAAAAATAAACTACAACAAAATAAAATTAAAATTACACAGAGGTGTCATAAAAATAAACTACAACAAAATAAAGTTAAAATTACACAGAGTGACATAAAATAAACTACAACAAAATAAAGTTAAAATTACACAGAGGTGTCATAAAATAAACTACAACAAAATAAAGTTAAAATTACACAGAGGTGTCATAAAATAAACTACAACAAAATAAAGTTAAAATTACACAGAGGTGTCATAAAATAAACTACAACAAAATAAAGTTAAAATTACACAGAGGTGTCATAAAAATAAACTACAACAAAATAAAGTTAAAATTACACAGAGGTGTCATAAAAATAAACTACAACAAAATAAAGTTAAAATTACACAGAGGTGTCATAAAAATAAACTACAACAAAATAAAGTTAAAATTACACAGAGGTGTCATAAAAATAAACTACAACAAAATAAAGTTAAAATTACACAGAGGTGTCATAAAAATAAACTACAACAAAATAAAGTTAAAATTACACAGAAGTGACATAAAATAAACTACAACAAAATAAAATTAAAATTACACAGAGGTGTCATAAAAATAAACTACAACAAAATAAAGTTAAAATTACACAGAGGTGTCATAAAACTAAACTACAACAAAATAAAGTTAAAATTACACAGAGGTGACATAAAAATAAACTACAATAAAATAAAGTTAAAATTACACAGAGGTGTCACAAAAATAAACTACAACAAAATAAAGTTAAAATTACACAGGTGTCATAAAAATAAACTACAACAAAATAAAAAAAATCGGATAAAGAGTTGATTATCGAACTGAAATTCTTTAATTTTGAAAATAATCAATAACAAAAAAACTAAACAAATATATTGTTCTTCCCTCTATTTACAGCCCAATGAAATCTGATTTGAGAAATCACAAGGCTAAATCAGTTTCTATCGGCGTGGTGGACTGAGTTTAACCAATTTTCAAACTTAAAAACGACAAGGTGTAAAACCTGTCTGTTTCTAGTGTTTGTCGAACAGAAGGGTACCTTGATTGAGTCTCTAGCTGTGTAATAAATAATTTTTACACCTCGAGTGTGAAACTTTTATAACTTAACAGAATCCACTTTGATATGCAGCGATGGGTACACGTGTATAAAATATTATATTAGAACTTTCGCCTAGTATTTTGGCAAGGCTCAATTTTGAAAGGAAAGAAACAAACTGCGCTGAATATATGAAACGAATTCTACTCATATTCTAGACTTGATACTCACGGAATATATCATTCTGTCTGTATGGTGCGCTACTTGTCACGTGATTCAAGAAAAATGATTTATTGAGCTTTCACTTTTGAAGTAAAATAGAGTTAGTGATTCAGTGATTGTCAAAATGGATCAGTGAATGATACATTTGAAAGAAGTTATTATTTTTTCATATTACGTCAGTGTTCTCTAAACTCTAAAGTATTACTATCAAAGTCTTTATGTACGTCATCAGTAATACACCTGCTTACTAAAGTATTATTATCACCATGTTTGTGTATTTCGTGAGTAATAAATTGGCTTTGTAAAGTATTACTATCAAAGTGTTTGTGTCTTCAGTATGCTAGTAAGTGTTACTATCAGTATATTATCAGTAATACCTGCTTACTAAATCACCATGTATTATTTCTATCACCATGTTTGTGTAGTTTCGTGTAGTAATATAATTTTGGCTTTGTATTACTATCACCATGTATTACTATCAAAGTGTTTGTGTATCATCATCTATAAAGTATATTATCAGTAATACACCTACTTACTAAAGTATTACTATCACCATGTTTGTGTATTTCGTGAGTAATAAATTGGCTTTGTAAAGTATTACTATCAAAGTGTTTGTGTACATCATCAGTAATGCATTCGGCTTAGTAAGGTGTTACTATAAAAGTGTTTGTGTATATTATCAGTAATACACCTGCTTACTAAAGTATTACTATCACCATGTTTGTGTATTTCATGAGTAATACACCTACTTACTAAAGTATTACTATTTACCATGTTTGTGTACATCATCAGAAATACAATCTACTTTTTAAAGTATAACTATCATTTGTTGTTACCAGGTCTTTGAAACTCACCCATTATTATTTGATAGAATATGATTTTCTCGAGACAGTGTTCACCGTATATATCTTGAAGCTCTATTTAAAGATAGAGTAACAGGTTCAGCTTGAAAATATCAGTATAAATTTTTAAAAACTGGTTTCGAGAAAATGAGTGTTTTTTTTAGATGTTCAAATGTGTTTATTACTCTGTTTATTTGAGTTTGTGATACGTGTATTGTAGCTAGACAGTAGGTATGAATAATACATCAGGAACATATTTGATTCGACTTCTGGTTATGAAGACATCGCTTTACTAACATGGGGCCCGTAGCAATAACAGCCATTTTCTTGATCAGGTGACGCTAGATACACATATAAATTTAAACAGGGATATATTTGAATGTAACAATGTATTGTATGCTAGTTTGAATTTAGAGGACACCCACATATTTTATTGGAAACAAAAAAAAAAATGATTTGTACCAAAATGTGTCGGGGTTTTTATTAGATACTGGCTTTATATAATGGGGAAATTGTATCCATAAAATAGATGAAGTACGTATGAGACTTCCACAGTAGGAAGTTTACAGTTATGTTGAGGACGCTATGAAGCAATGATCGAATTTGCTAGTCTCTTGGAAACGGTTCATCCGCGTTATGTAGAAGTGCTTTCAACCAAATGACTCCATCAGAAATGTCAACGGTTCCTGTCACAGCTTTATAAAACAGTTAAGCAGAGCATTCTTATACATTGGGAAACCATCTGGACGTGTAACCGTTGGTGTTGGCAGCATTTTTACCAGGGTAAGCTTCATTTCGTAGTATAGATGGAAGAGAGGTAGGGTAACCCATAAGTAAAAATGTCTGCGTTTGTTGCCTTATTCCTCGTCCCATCTTGCACTCTTCGTAATTTTTTATTTGCTGTCCAAAAATATTTGCCATTGCTACATCCGTTCAGCAAAGAGTTGGTTCACCTACCTTTCTGTTGCAGACAGTTGGCCTGCATATGACTGCGTGAATACGTGCTTAATCGAATGTTTACAGGGCTGACCAACCGAACTACGATAAACGAAAAGCGCTTTCATTTCCTCTTTTCCGCATGACTTGAAGTAACACGTGACGAATGCCTGTGGTCTATTTAAGTCGAACAATTGTGTAGTTTTAAAGTTCGATATGTCATCTGTGCTGGCCAAATAAATCTAATCGATCAGAAGCGCGAGTCCTCATGAACTAGTTGTTAAGTAAAACGTATATTTCATTTCAAACGCACGTTCTGATAGTCTTAACATATATTATGATACAAATAATTTTGTTGTTTTTTTCTTTATTTGTCTTATACTGAACGAAAGATCCTACGAAATGTCTTCAAATTACGGACTCTTGATCTAAATGTTTTGTAATAAAGTCCACTTGTCAAAACACATGGCTTACATTAGTTTTTCTCTGATCATGTAAGAACACATAAAATCGTCAAAATGATTATTAAAAATAATCAATGTACTAAAAAAACAGTTAACGGAGTAAAACGCTTAAATATGCGGTTCTATTCACCGAAATTCTCATAGCGCATACCTCATTATGTAGCTTTATGCTTGAAAACTAGAATAAAATATTTATTTTGTGTTGCTAAGAGCATAGCTACAAATGGATTGGGGCCCGGCATGGCCAAGCGTGTTAAGGCGTGCGACTCCCAGCCGTGGGGGGCGTTATAATGTTCGGTCAATCCCACTATTCGTCGGTAAAAGAGTAGCCCAAGAGTTGGCGGTGGGTGGTGATGACTAGCTGCCTTCCCTCTAGTCTATATGTTCTGTGCCCATCACGATATTGAAAAGTTCGGTTTTCAGTGTTATAATCCTTCAAAAATACTGTTGTTTCACTAGATAGGCAATTGATAAAGAACTTGACCTATATAGTTCCAGATAGTAAAATAGTTACACACACACACACAGGTCCGGCATGGCCAGGAAGTTAAGGCGCAAGACTCGTAATCTGAAGGTCGCAGCTTCGAATTCCTATCGCATCAAACATGCTCACCGTTTCAGCTGTGAGAGCGTTATTATGTTGCGTTCAATCCCACTATTCGTTGGTAAAAGAGTAGCCCCAGAGTTGGCGGTGGGCGGTGATTACTAGCTGCCTTACCTCTACTCTTACACTGCTAAATTAGGAACGGCTAGCGCAGATAGCTCTCGTGTAGCTTTGCGCAAAATTAAAAAACAAACAAACATGTATATATATAGTAGAACAGTTATAAATTAAAATAACTTAACTTGAATGTTAGAAAAGTTTTAAGCTTAAAAGACCAAACCTAGATACTGGGATGTTACTAAAACAACCAAATCTATGAAGAGCCATATGTTTAAAGAAACTGGTCTGGAAAAGTTATATAGTAAAGGAACCTAACTTTAATACTAGATACATTATTACATACATGGTGCGCTAGGTATGGGGTTAATAAATCTGTACACAAATACATAAATATCAGGTCATCCCATAAGTAATATCCGAAATGTAATACAGAAAGTGCATCATCATTTCTGTCTTTATAGAAGGCTTTAATAACTAAAATATGTAGTGGGACGTATATAGAAATGTTCAGACAAATAAAAGAAACTAACCCAACTCCACTATTTCAGATCATTAATCAAATAAACCTTTTGGAGATGGATGTATCTGATGATCACATTAGGTATATAATGTCTGAAGAGCATATTAGGCATACAATGTTTTATGAATTTTAAAAAGGCAATAGTATAGCAGAAACTACACGAAACATTCAAGGTGTTTATGGTGCGGAGTCTCTCAATGAAAGAAAATGTCGAAGATGGTTTCAGAAGTTCAGATCACGTGACTACAACTTAAGTGATGCGCCACGTTTAGGTCGTTCTGTTGAGTTTAATGATGACTTGTTGCTGGCTGCAAAGATTGTGCTGTAACAGTTGAAGAACTAACACTGAAGCTTAATTCAACCCATTCAACAGCTTACGGTTATCTGCAATAGTTTGAAAAGGTGTCAAAACTTGGAAAATGGGTCCTTCATAATTTGACAGAAGCCAATTTTAGAGCAAGAGTGGACATTTGCACTTCTCTGCACTCTCGTGAACGTAATTTACCTGTTTTGGACAGGTTAGTGACTGGAGACGAAAAAAATTGATATATTATAAAAATGTTAAGCACCGCAGACAATGGCTCAGTGCAGATAATCCGGCTAAAGCAAAGCCCAAAATGGATCTCCATCCTAGAAATGTCTTGTTGAACATTTTGTGGGATATTGTTGGTAAGATCCACTTTGAGTTACTGCCACTCGGTGTGACGATTACATGAGACTTCTATTGTCAACAGTTAGAGAGCTTGAATGTTGCACTGAAACAAAAGAGTCTTGCTTTGATCAATTCTAAAGGTGTTGTGTTACACCAGGATAATGCACGGCCCCATAGAGCAAGGATCACATCTGTAAAGATTGAAGAGCTAGACTGGAAAAATTTCCACATCCTCTTTATTCTCCAGATCTTGCCCCATCTATTATCATCTATTCCAAACTTTGCAGAACTATCTGGATGGAAAAGAGCTTGGAACACATGATGTCAAAACTACCCTCTCTACATTTTTTTCCTCTGAATTCCAAGAATTTTATAAAAGTGACATTCAGAAGCTTGTGAATCGTTGACAGGAAGTAATTAATAATAATGGAGCATACATTATTGATTAAATAACATTAAAAGCGTTTAAAGTCCTTTCTATTTTTCTGAATCTAAAACTGGACATTACTTAAGGGATGACCTGATATATAGAAGGGTACTATGTTCTGGTCCTACACTAATTAAATATGTAATCATAAAAGGCATACAATTATTTTTGTTTTATCTTTTTTAAAACCACATTTATCTTGAAACGAATGGGATAAAGACAAATTTTACAGTTCCAACGTTTTTATCTAATCATTTTATTGGGAAATGTTCTTTGAACTTTAGTTGTTGTTTATCAGAGTTACGTGCGATCTGTTTTCCCCGGGAAATTGAACCCGTGATTTTAGCGTTATATACCCGTAAGCTTGCTTCTGACCCACCAGGTGGCATTATGACTGTTTCAATCATATGGCGTTAAACACATAATATGTTGAGTCTGCATCTAATGGCCACTACGACTGTTATAAAACGATAGTGTTTGAAGTATGGCATTACACGCAGAATATGTTTAAGTAATTTTTAATGGCCACTAAAATTACTATAAAACACGCTAGGTAACTCCTAATAGTTACAACGGTTTTTATAAAACAATATTTAACAATCGCCATGTTATGCGTGTAACTCAGTTTTCATTGTTTCTCATAAACGTCATGTTTGGACAAAAAAAATGATGGGGTTGGGCGTGATGCAAAGGAGCATCTGAAAAAGGTATGTATGCATCATGCACAAAGTATTACGTATTAATCTGTTATAAGGACATTCACGTACACTTCAAAACACGGACTGAACACCTTCGTTCATGGTCGTGGTTTTATAGCGAGAGTGATTATTGGTTTTGGACATTGGAACTACAGACATAACGATACGTCCCCCGTTGGTATGGCGGTAAGTCTATGGAGTTACAACGCTAAAGTCAGGGATTCAATTCCTCTCGATAAACTCAGCAGATAGCTGATGTGGCTTTGCTATAAGAAAACAAACAAACATAACGAAACGACTATTTGTTTCCCTAACTGGGGTTCGCTCTGTCAGAAATAAAAGGTGGCGTTAGTATATTGTTCAGAACAGTAATTGTTTTGTGTCTTTTTTGTTTTGAATTTCGTGCTAGCTGTCCCTAATTTAACAGTGTAAGACTAGAGGAAAGATAACTAGTCATCACCACCCACCTCCAACTCTTGGGCTACTCTTTTACCAAAGAATAGTGGGAATTGACCGTAATATTATAACCTTCCCAAGGCTGAAAAAGCGAGCATATTTGGTGTGAGGGGTATTCGAAACCGCGACTCTCAGATTACGAGTCGAGTGCCCTAACCACCTGATCATGCCGAGCCAAGAACAGTAAAACTGTGGACTCAGTAGACAGCCTGATGTGGCTTTGTTGTCATAAAACACAAGCACACACACAGAAACAGTAAAACGAGTTTGTTGTTTGTGGACGGCTTGTTTACTAAATTCAAGCTTCAAAAGCAACATAAGTAAAGACAAAGAAAATAAACTTGCGTAATGTTACTAATAACGACTCTCTTATCCTTTTTACGAAACACTGTGTATCACCATAAATATAAATAGGTAATTATTATAGTTGCAAGTAACGACTCTGTTACAATTTATTTTATAAGTATATAGATGTTTTTTCTATATGATTTTTAAGTGATAATCACAATAACGTATAAATAGAAATAATCTCAACATTTATTTCAAACACATTTTTCTATTCTGTAGATTATTTTTACCTCAACTGCTGAAATAGACATAGCGGAGAAAAACATATTTTACAAACAAACGTAAATTATGAAATTATCAAAAAGGGTTGTTTTTTTTCTGCATGAAAATTAAAGGATTTATTTTTGTTCATTTTTTTCATAGTATAAAGAGCAAAATGTGCTTAAAGATTGCCATTTATTCAGTTGTGGGCCCAGCATGGCCAAGCGTGTTAAGGCGTGCGACTCGTAATCTGAGGGTCGCGGGTTCGCATCCCGGTCGCGCCAAACATGCTCGCCCTTTCAGCCGTGGGGGCATTATAATGTGACGGTCAATCCCACTATTCATTGGTAAAAGAGTAGCCCAAGAGTTGTCGGTGGGTGGTGATGACTAGCTGCTTTCCCTCTAGTCTTACACTGCTAAATTAGGGACGGCTAGCACAGATAGTCCTCGAGTAGCTTTGTGCGAAATTCCAAAACAAGCCAATCTTCAGTTGTGAAATTTATCTCGCTCTCTCTTATATTTGTTTTTAACAATACCTCACATAATTCATAACGCAATGATCAAATCACGTGATTAGTTTTCTTGAGAATTTCTGCCAACTAACATTATTGACCATATAACAGAAGAAATCTAAAAACAAATGGAGAAAAATCTATGCAGCGTTAAACAACAACTACCAAACATGCTCGCTCTTTTATAGCCATGGGGACGTTATATTGTTCGGTCAATTCCACTATTAGTTGAAAAAAAAAAGAGTAGCCGAAGAGTTGACGGTGGATTGTGATGACTAGCTGCCTTCACTCTAGTTTTATACTGTTAAATTAGGGACAGCTAACACAATAGCACTCGTGTAGCTTTGTGCAAAATTAAAAACAACAACAACAAGCATTTTATGCTTCAGTGTGTAACTTCACACAGTGGCGCCGCCTATTTTATCAGACAAAACTATTTACAATACTTTTTAGTACATCACCAACCCATTTCGTACTGGGAAGACACACACAAAGGGAAAACAACAACGAACAGTTTGTTATGATAACTCTTCTCTTTCACAGTGGCATGGCATTAAACCTGCAAACTTACAGCGCTAGAAACCGTGTTTCAATATCCGTGATGGACAGAGCACAGATAGCCCGTTGTATATCTTTGTAGTGCTTAACTACAAACAAACAAAATATTATTACTTCTAACCGGTCTACTACATGTTTGATTAATTAAGTAAGTAACATATCTCTATGTTTATACGTTGTATTTAATAGGGTCTTACTTTTCAAATTCGTTTTCTCAGTAAAGTATACTAAGTGTCTGTAACACACAAGATTTCTTCAGTCTAGTAAACTTTTACTTGTATTTTTGGGCCTACGAAACTTTTATTTTTTTCAGTCTGACAAACTATTTACCTTTTTAAGTATGACAAACATTTATTTACTTTTTTCTATCCGACAAACCTTTAAATGTTTTCTCAACTCTGACAAACCTTTACTTGCGTTTTTTTTTTTTTTTTCAGTCTGGCAAAGGTTTACGTTTTGCCAATAATCACAAGACTTTCTTCTTATGAACGTATAGAATACTAAATACACCGTTAGATAAAGTTCGTGAGGTGTTGTAGTCGAAAGAAAGAACAAAGTGTATATAGTGAGAGAATGAAAGAGGTAAAAACAGACCTTCACTATTAAACACCAGTCTCTAGATCTACCCGCATATCTTTCAGAGAATTATCAGTAACTACAGAACCTGTCAACCTATGAATTCAATTTGTTTTTAGTGGTAACAGAGGACGAATAATCTTTGTTTCATGTTTGATTAAGTTCCTTTTTTTTTTTAGAAGAAAACGTTCCGCTTTGAATATAAAAGCAACAGAAACTTTATTATTTTCGATATAAAGTTCAACGTGTTTTGTATTATATATTGGAAAACTTAATGCATTATACCCCTTATACATTTATCAAATTTTAAAACATTTCAGTAAGGAAATCAATTTTTCCATTGACTAATTTATCAGTAATATGTTTTGATTTATTACTGTGAACTCACTGAGATACTAACGAAACGAAGAAACTGTTGATGGACATAACTGAGTGGAACTGAAGGATATAAAAAGGGTAATGTTTAGTTTAGGTGTGATAACATGAAGTTTGGATCTCTGTTCGTCTATTTGTACACATTTCAGTTTCGTTCAATAAATAATAAATATACTATTATAGTTTAAGATCCGATAATGAATGCTCACGAGAGAGGGATAACTAAAAAGATAGACAAATAATTAGATATGAAGACAGATAACTAGAAATGTAATCGAGCAGTTATGATGCATTAATAAAATATACAGTAGATATCTTAGTTATGCATTTTATACGATATGCTGCCCTCTCATTCGTTATACGTAATTTCGTAGATGGCTCCAGATTACTGGATTTTTCTCCAATCTTCCTTTGTATCGGTCTTTTTCGGAGTTATTCTTTTGACCGCGTTTTGACAAATTACACTACCAACAATGCATAAGAAAGTAGCCCATACTGTACTTAAATTTATTTGTTGTTAAGTGCAAAGCTACACAATGCCTACCACGGGTATCGAAATCCGAGTTTTAGTGTTATAAATCTTCAAACGTTTCGCTGAGTCACGGTTATTGCCACACTACTTATCCTGTCGTGTTTTATGTTTTGTTTTTTTCTAAATTGGTTTCGAAAGAAAATGACCATCTTATAGAGTCTTCGAATTTTTAAGCAGTCGAGTTCTTGTAATTTCTTGGGTTTGCTATCCTTCAGTTGTGTGTTTATTACTGTTCCTGTCCTCATATCCTAGCGTCATCAGCACGTTCTGTTACAAGTACTCTATTGTCGTACTTATGGTTTATTGAAGTTCCCATCTAGCCGTGCTCTGAGCCTTCTTGGTGAAACGTAAGAGACAGGTAAGTCGTCTAGACGCTTGACTGTTAGGATACCAACCGAAATGCTCAATTTAGGGTGGTAAATAACTAATAACTTAGTTATCGAAAGTATAAACCAGCTAAACTATTTATGGTATCCCATAAAGTATAAATAATCATTGAATAACTAAATATGTTTATATATATATATATATAATAGTCACTTTGATACAGACTCAAAATTCTAGTGTTTCGAAACAACTTTTTGCGACTAGCGTGATAAAAAAATTATACCAATTAAGGACATATGTAGTTTGAAATAAATATGACTTTCGACTTATTATACTTATTACTTAAAAGCAATTATTTATGTAACTTTTACATCAGCTTAAGACCAGAAATATTTAATGAATTTTAATCAGATTAAAGGTATTACCAACAATAGTTTTATTAAAATGTGCAGTGGTTATATGTTGTTGTTGATTTTTCCATAATGCAAATAGTGGCTTAAGATTTTATGATGTTTGTTTCCGTCAGTTATATATTTACTTGTAAGAATGTGTTCAGTTTGTTTCTAGCGTGTTCATATTAATGTGTTGAATCTGGTACTAATGTTCAATTTGGTTCTAGTGTGTACAATCTGGTATAAACATGTTTTGTCTGGTACTAGTGTGTTTAATCTTGTACTAACATTTTGAATGTAATACTGGCGCGTTTATTCTGGTACTAATATGTTTCTTTTCTGGTACTGGTATGTTTATTCTGGTAATAATATGTTTCTCTTTTGCTACTAGTATGTTTATTCTGGTACTAATATGTTTCTTTTCTGGTACTAGTATGTTTATTCTGGTAATAATATGTTTCTTTTCTGGTACTGGTATGTTTATTCTGGTACTAATATGTTTCTTTTCTGGTACTAGTATGTTTATTCTGGTAATAATATGTTTCTTTTCTGGTACTAGTATGTTTATTCTGGTACTAATATGTTTCTTTTCTGGTACTGGTATGTTTATTCTGGTAATAATATGTTTTTCTCTTGCTACTAGTATGTTTATTCTGGTACTAATATGTTTCTTTTCTGGTACTAGTATGTTTATTCTGGTAATAATATGTTTCTCTTCTGCTACTAGTATGTTTATTCTTTTACTAATATGTTTCTTTTCTGGTACTAATGTTTATTGTGGTAGTAATATTATATCTTTCATTTTAAGGTATTGAATTGACTGATGAAAGTTAAAATATCAGTAAATTAAGAGCGTGGAAAGAAAGCTAGTGTAACATTCACTAGTTTATCATTCAAAACATTTTCAACAGCTTAAAGAAGTCACTACAAACGTTCTTTGGACGTTTTCGACCTCATTATGAAACATTTTTGAATGGGAAACAATGATCGAAACAATCACCGAAGAAAATCGAAACGTTGTTCCCTCCTCTACATAAAAAAAAATTTCTCAGCCTAAACCAGCCATATTTACATATAAAAACTATATTATATTTATATATAAAACTCATAAATGTTAGAACCTCCGAGTCTCTGTCTTAAAAACAAGTTTAATAAGTTTTTCTTCAACCTGCCTTTCTACATGATAATTTAAAGTCAGTAACTCTGTAGATTATTTTATGAAATTGGATAAAGGTATTCGGATTTCCAGTCTATCGAGTGATACACTATACTTGTGTCATTTGAGTTTGAATATAAACTTAAGACTGTTCTATGACTGATATATGTGACTAAAAGAAAGTCATGACCTTTCGGGTTGGTTTTACAATGAGAAAGGTAGTCTAATGCTTCGAGAGAACCACTCCCATAATCTAGCTGAGTGATGAGAACTCTATAAAGCATGCCAACCACCTATACTCACTAGATTTTGGACTTAATTATCCGAGAAGCATACATGATCAACAAACTACAAGATAGTTGTGTAAGATCATGAAGACAAAATATTTGATCATATTGGCAAGAACCGATGGGCGTGAGGTTAACTCTAATATATGATATGGAAAGTAATGCTAAATAAAGCAACGTATCTGTTGTCTTCACTAATACAAGAAACAGGATTTTTGAATTTCGACATTGATACATTTGACAGGTACTGAAATTTCATGGAAGAAAATAATAACAAAAAGAAACTCATATTATGAGTGAGAGGAAGATAAACATGATTTTTCGGGGGCTCTTTTCTTTGTTTTTTTCATGACTGATTCTGCAGAGATTCTGATTTTCCATGTTGAGAAATATTCAAAAGAACATTAACTATAATAGTTTTATACTAACGTTTGTTTCTTCAAAATAATTTATTTACAAAAAAGAAATTTATCTTTTATTAGTTGTTCCACAGTAGATCAACTGGTACGTTTACATATTTCAAACACTAAATATCCGGATTCCGACTCTCCAGATGTCTTATTGTGTAACTATGTGACAAAATAAAACAAGCGAAACTAAATCCACATTATTTAATAAAAACCTTTTTTTTTCCTCTTTCTGCATTTTCACAAAATTTCTAAGAACAGTTGTATTAGCTATAGAAATTGCATTATTCACCAATCAGTTTGTATATTCTCGAAATTATTTAACTGACTTAATTTGTCTGACAATGCACAAACATTCAACACAACTTTACTATAGTTGCTGATACACTCACTGCTCGGCCATTGTCAACGTCAAAACTGAAGCTTTAGGGCACCAACAGTAGCTTTCAAACACAAATTTTCCACCTGGCTTATACCTGCAAAGAATCACAGGAGGTATTTGAAACCTCTTTTTAGAGCTTACGTTGCTATCGCGATAACATGGTTTAAACAGTTTACATTGATATCGCTATAACGTGGTTTAAACAGTTTACATTAATATCCCTATAACGTGGTTTAAACAGTTTACATTGATATCGCGATAACATGGTTTAATCCTGTGATAACTTGGTGAGTTGAACTTCATGCATTTCTAGACATTTCTGGTTAGATTTTTGTTTCTTTTTAAAGCACATGTTTAAAAAGAACTTTAAAATTAAATTTCTTGAATTTTCCTAATATTTCTATAACTGTTGTTTCCTTAATTTCGCGCAGAGCTACATGAGGGCTATTTGCGTTAGCCGTCCCTAATTTAGCAGTGTAAGACTAGAGGGAAGGCAGCTAGTCATCACCACCCACCGCCAACTCTTGAGTTACTCTTTTATCAACGAATAGTGGGATTGACCGTCATATTATAATGCCCCCACGGCTGAAAGGGCGAGCATGTTTGGTGCGATGGGGATTCAAACCCGCGACCCTCAGATTACGAGTCGAATGCCTTAACCCACCTGGCCATGCCGGGCCTAGTTCTATAACTAAACATCTATACCAATAAAGGCTTTTGTGACTGTGTGAGCAGTGTGTGAATAAATCCACTACGGACTGTATGAAAAGCGACTGATATTTTATTTTCCAAACTAAAATAAAGCTATTATGAGGTATGTATGAAAACAAAATGAAGAAACTTTCTCAGTTTACGTGGTTTTCATTGAAAACATCAGAATCAGGGAACGGGTGTGCTGTTTTTAAAAAAACTTACTTGATCAATTTTAACAGTTCTAAGTAAGTGTACCAAAAGTGTCAAATTAAGAACTTACATATTAACGACAATAATTCAACCACCTGGAAAAACGTTTCCAGTATATTTAAAAATATATATGGAACTCAGCAAAAGTTGTACGAGGGGTGATGGCTTAAAGCAACATTAGAACTTGTAAAATGTGAATAGTTTTGGTTATACTAAGCAAGCTACGATTCGTTCCTATCACTGATAATGTATTTTGTTTCAATCTCCTTGCAGTATATTTTCCAATTACAAATTTATGTTTTACTTATTTAATAAGTTTAAATATATATTGTGTTGTTGTTGGCTTAAGATTCTTTTACAGTAGGTGTCTGTGATTTGTTGGTGATAAATTAAAAAAACACACTAAACGAACAGCACTCATTTCACTTGTTTTCAAACAATGTGTCCACTTAAGACTATTTAATTGTTTAAAATATCAATTGATAGGACAAAGTATTTATCGTTATTACTATCTACAAACAATCAAAATGCAGTTCACTTGCTTTATCGTCAAGTTACCATGGTTGTACTTTTAAAATCGCATGTTCCTTTTTCTCGTTTTGTATTTCCGAGAATCGTCTGTCTATTTATCAAAATCCACTGAGGCTAGTTCGATTACTTCAGATCGCATTTTGACGAAATAAACAATTCTTCTTCTGTTTCCATCTTCCACCGGTAATTTTTTCCAAACATACTAATTGTTAGACCTTTTCCTCTTACGGAGGTTAACCTTACTTTGGTTAAGTCTCTTCTCGTAACATACTTTCTCGTGTGCTTTGTCTCTACCTGTCTTTTCCCGCTCATCTAACTCTATTTACATGTTTATTACTTAATCGTTGTTCGCTATATTCTCCATATCAATGAGTTACAAACACAACTTCCAATAATCGTTTGTTTTAAATCTCTTATAACATTAATAAAGTAAACCATTATAAAATGTTTATTCAAAATAAAACTAAATAATAACGTATATATTAAACAGTTTATATCATGACAACTTTATAGAAATAAAAAACATGACATTGTAAATAAGTTTTAACAAGCCTCAACAATAGATTATATAAGTTGAATAGTTTGTAACTACTTACAAACACAGATAGACAGAAACTAACGTTAAATTTCCAGCAATAAACCAGCATCAGAAACACGATTTTATCATTCATTTAAGACAACTGTATAAGAGCCGACATTTGATTCACGTGAATATGCGAATATGTAAATTAATAGATTTCATAATGTTTTACTCCTATTTATAAAATTCAAATACTGTATAATAAACTAAACTTTCATTTTTAAAGCACCTTCTCTCTTGATTTAACAATGTATAATATCCTAAACATACCTCTCTATAGCACCGTTCCCCCACGCTTTAAACACTGTATAATATACTAAACATTCCTATCTACAGCACCTTCCCTCTTGATCCAACACTGTATAATAGCCTAAACATTCCTCTCTATGGCACCGTTCCTATTCGATTCAAACACTGTATAATAAACTAAACATTCCTTTCTACAGCACCTTCCCTCTTGATCCAACACTGTATAATAACCTAAACATTCCTCTCTATGGCACCGTTTCTATACGATTCAAACACTGTATAATAAACTAAACATTCCTTTCTACAGCACCTTCCCTCTTGATCCAACACTGTATAATAACCTAAACATTCCTCTCTACAGCACCTTCCCTCTTGATTCAACACTGTATAATAACCTAAACATTCCTCTCTATGGCACCGTTCCTATACGATTCAAACACTGTATAATAAACTAAACATTCCTTTCTACGGCACCTTCCCTCTTGATTCAACACTGTATAATAACCTAAACATTCCTCTCTGTGGCACCGTTTCTATACGATTCAAATACTGTATAATAAACTAAACATTCCTCTCTAAAGCACCTTCGCCCAAAATTCACACATTGTATAATAAACTTACCATTTCTTTCTGCCACATCAGTTCTCTATGATTGAAACACAGACAATATTCTAAACATTCATTTCTACTTTCCTATGACTCAAACATTTTACTAAACATCTCATTCTATTGCATTTTCTTTCTAGGTTTCGGACTATACGTTGCTTAACTATAGAGACGTTTCTGACAAATAAATAAATTACAGCTATGTTATATTATAGTATTAGTTATAAGATACATACAGCTATGTTATATTATAGTATTAGTTATAAGATACATACAGCTATGTTATATTATAGTATTAGTTATAAGATGCATACAGCTATGTTATATTATAGTATTTGTTACAAGATACATACAGTTATGTTATATTATAGTATTAGTTATAAGATACATACAGCTATGTTATATTATAGTATTAGTTATAAGATACAGTTAAGTTATATTATAGTATTAGTTATAAGATACATACAGTTCTGTAATATTATAGTATTAGTTATAAGATGCATACAGCTATGTTATATTATAGTATTAGTTATAAGATGCATACAGCTATGTTATATTATAGTATTAGTTACAAGATACACATGAACAATCTTTGTGCTGTCATCGTAATGATTTTCTAAGAAGTTATATCCATAGATATACAAATATATTTATTTAAGATAATATTAAATATATACATGAAAGCTCTTAAATTAACCTCATTAGAAAGATTTTCGATAAATATATATTAAAGAGAGTTTAATTTACCCTCACAAGGAAAGTTTTAAGAAATCATCAACGGAAAACTTTGAGTAAACCGAGATAGAATATTTTCAGATAAACGTCATTTTGAAGGTCAGGAAAGGTATTAAATATATTTAACTAAAACTGTAAATAAAGTGCTTTAGGGGAGTTTCATAACTTTACAATGAACGCTTTAACTAGCAATAAAAAACAATAAAATGAAGCCTACGGTGTTTGTTTTCTATAAACTTTCACTAGAAGTGTTCATATAACCCTATGTAACAAAATTTTTACTTTTTCTTGTTCCTGTGCGTTGCATAGTGTAATTCTTGAAAGAAATAATTAGAAAATCTTCAAGAAAAACGTTATTTATTGAACAAACGTAATAGTTTTATTCTAATAGGAATTGTTAACTGTATTATTTATACAACTCAAAGTAAAACTTAAAAACAAACATCTCTAGGAAATTTCGGTAAGTTATATTAGTTCTCAATTATGTAAATTTATTCGCCTCGAATCTTTTAGGTAAGCCGTATTTATAAATGTTTGAATGATTCTATCTCGCAGATTTAAAATACATCTTACTAAAAATGACTTAGCATTGTTAATCTACCTAAATTTCATGTGAAGTGTTTCAGACTTACGTGATGTAATACATCCTTTCATTTGTTATTTACGATTTTTAAGATTCATCTTGACACCAAGCGCCAAAAAACAAATCTCATCAAGGTTCATCAGTTCATATACTTTGTACTTGATCTTTGGTGAAAATGTTTAAGACAAGTAACACTCATTAATGAAAACGACTATTCACTGTACAGATACATGCTCAAAGACTCCCTTTGTATGAAAGGGATATTCATTGTACAGATACACTGTTTAGAGACCCTCTTTATATGAAAGGAATACTTATTGTACAGATACACTGTTTAGAGACCCTCTTTACATGAAAGGAATACTTATTGTACAGATACACTGTTTAGAGACCCTCTTTACATGAAAGGAATACTTATTGTACAGATACACTGTTTAGAGACCCTCTTTACATGAAAGGAATACTTATTGTACAGATACACTGTTTAGAGACCCTCTTTACATGAAAGGAATACTTATTGTACAGATACACTGTTTAGAGACCCTCTTTACATGAAAGGAATACTTATTGTACAGATACACTGTTTAGAGACCCTCTTTACATGAAAGGAATACTTATTGTACAGATACACTGTTTAGAGACCCTCTTTATATGAAAGGAATACTTATTGTACAGATACACTGTTTAGAGACCCTCTTTACATGAAAGGAATACTTATTGTACAGATACACTGTTTAGAGACCCTCTTTATATGAAAAGGATATTCATTGTACAGATACAGTGTTTAGAGACCCTCTTTATATGAAAGGAATATTCATTGTACAGATACAGTGTTTAGAGACCCTCTTTATATGAAAGGAATACTTATTGTACAGATACACTGTTTAGAGACCCTCTTTATATGAAAGGAATACTTATTGTACAGATACACTGTTTAGAGACCCTCTTTACATGAAAGGAATACTTATTGTACAGATACACTGTTTAGAGACCCTCTTTACATGAAAGGAATACTTATTGTACAGATACACTGTTTAGAGACCCTCTTTACATGAAAGGAATACTTATTGTACAGATACACTGTTTAGAGACCCTCTTTACATGAAAGGAATACTTATTGTACAGATACACTGTTTAGAGACCCTCTTTACATGAAAGGAATACTTATTGTACAGATGCACTGTTTAGAGACCCTCTTTATATGAAAGGAATACTTATTGTACAGATGCACTGTTTAGAGACCCTCTTTATATGAAAGGAATACTTATTGTACAGATGCACTGTTTAGAGACCCTCTTTATATGAAAGGAATACTTATTGTACAGATGCACTGTTTAGAGACCCTCTTTATATGAAAGGAATACTTATTGTACAGATGCACTGTTTAGAGACCCTCTTTATATGAAAGGAATACTTATTGTACAGATGCACTGTTTAGAGACCCTCTTTATATGAAAGGAATACTTATTGTACAGATGCACTGTTTAGAGACCCTCTTTATATGAAAGGAATACTTATTGTACAGATACACTGTTTAGAGACCCTCTTTATATGAAAGGAATACTTATTGTACAGATGCACTGTTTAGAGACCCTCTTTATATGAAAAGGATATTCATTGTACAGATACACTGTTTAGAGACCCTCTTTATATGAAAAGGATATTCATTGTACAGATACAGTGTTTAGAGACCCTCTTTATATGAAAGAAATACTTATTGTACAGATACACTGTTTAAAGATTTTCTTTACATGAAAGGAATACTTATTGTACAGATACACTGTTTAGAGACCCTCTTTACATGAAAGGAATACTTATTGTACAGATACAGTGTTTAGAGACCCTCTTTATATGAAAGGAATACTTATTGTACAGATGCACTGTTTAGAGACCCTCTTTATATGAAAGGAATACTTATTGTACAGATGCACTGTTTAGAGACCCTCTTTACATGAAAGGAATACTTATTGTACAGATGCACTGTTTAGAGACCCTCTTTATATGAAAGGAATACTTATTGTACAGATGCACTGTTTAGAGACCCTCTTTATATGAAAGGAATACTTATTGTACAGATGCACTGTTTAGAGACCCTCTTTACATGAAAGGAATACTTATTGTACAGATGCACTGTTTAGAGACCCTCTTTATATGAAAGGAATACTCATTATACAGATACACTGTTTAGAGACCCCCCTTTACATGCTGTGTCAATATTGCGCCTTTGGGTTCCAATCCGTTCGTAATTTTGTCCTTATATAATATGTATTTTCCTACACTTTTGTTTCATTAAATAAAGATAACATACATATACAGTCATTTCTATTGATTCACACATTATTGGTGAAAAATAAACACGGATTTAGCATTATGACAGATAGAATGGTTAGAAACGTTGATGTTCAACTAAAATGATAATACAAACTTACATAATTAATTTTATGTTTTAGTATAGTTTTGGCATTCTTAATAGTTTATATAAAAGATAGATGTTGTTGTTTTGAATTAAGCACAAAGCTACACAATGGGCTATCTGTGCTCTGCCCACCACGGGTACCGAAACCCGGTTTTTAGCGTTGTAAGTCCGCAGACATACCGTTGAGCCACTGGGAGCATATAAGTGGAAAGAAAAGAAAGATAAATAAGCTATTCTTTAGATGGATCGACATCTTTCACTCGTATATGAGAGGCTGAAGTTACAAATAGAGAGATAAGTAATTTTTAATGGTATTTTTCTTTCTATTCACGCTATAACAAAAGTAACATAGAATAAATAAACTTTTTTAAATAAATAATTTATATAAAAATTTAAGAGTGTACAAAAAAGCGAGTGATTGAATACAAATTGTTATTATTTCAAATGTATAGGTTTGAAATAATAAACAGAACAAACAAAGTCAATTTCCTTAACAGAGAATTGCAAACAAAATATTTATTGACTCTTATCTCTCCCAGATTATTTACTATTTCTAAGTGTATTTGTACAAAATTCAAGTCAATTCTCAAGACGTTTATCATAATAATAATTTTACCTGTTTGTAAAGACGAAATTCCGTTATCACATAGTCTCTGGTTGGAAAATTACAACCAGATTATTTTTAAATATCTAATTAAGTCTTATTGTCACTAAGAACTAACTATATTTAATCTGTATAGTGTGGAAAAGTTACACTCACTTTGAAGATACGTGGCTTATCTATTATCTTGCAGTTAATTTTAAATTGGTTTCTACGAATGAAACTCAAGGACTTAATTATTTGAGGACTGCTGTTGTTTTTGAGCTATTATAATTTTTCTTATATATATATTACTCGCGGTTAATGAATATAGTTTTAATTTTGTGCAATCTCTTACAAAGTCTGTAAGTGAAATATTTTTTACATTATCTTGGTGACACACTGCAGGTTACCAATGATTGTGTACCAATAAAAGAACCCTATGTTTTAATTTCTTCCTAGTTCTATTAGCTTTTAAACTATCTACTTCAGTGCCGAAAATAGAAAGTTATAAAATAATTTCACACATTTCTGATGAAATTCTATTTAATCGTGTTACCCCCCCACGCGGATACTACGAGTTGCATTAAGCTGTTAAATTCTATTTAATCGTGTTACCCCCCCTCACGCGGATACCACTAGTTGCATTAAGCTGTTAAATTCAGTATGTATTTCAATCGATATTTATAGCTACAATATTTAACATATTATTTATCAACTCGTATTTAAAATTAAATTTTCCACGGTGTTTACACTATCAATATACCATAAACTACTATCAACGCTAGTTGTGAGATGCACCAGGGGAATTGCTTGAATTAGCTTATGAGATTAGATGAATCTGCCTCTTCGTGATTGGTTCACTTGTAGCATCGAGTTAGCAATGTCAACAGCGCTGAGTTCATTTCTAAACATCATCATAATGATAACAGAGAAATCGTATATCTGTACTTTAACACAAATATCACAATGAGATGTTTAACTAATTAATAATGTCAGACGAAATACGTCAATTTAAATCACAGAAAAACAAAAAACACCCTTAAATGTTAATATATGACTAATTGAAAACTTTTAAACAAATTTGTGTTTACTCAAATACAAACGTGAATACAAAAAAATCATACAAATAAATAGTGAAAAGTTTATATTTTAAATTTTGTAACTTCCTGTGAGCCAAGCGGTATACGAGAGTATGCATAACAAAATAGAAAATAAGTCTTTGATTTCTGAGACTCACTTCACAGAAAGTTTGTTAGATAGGAACTAATAGTAGCTATACTGTGACAAGTAGTGCAAGAGGGACTCGCTGATTAAGTTCATACACTGAAAAATAACTCTTGAGATGGGTAAAATCGATTCTTTAGTCCTTCGATTTATAAATTTCGTTTTGAGATTAACTTTTCTGACGAGAAAATAAGTTTTGAAGGAATTATGAAACAATTTATGTAATATAATAAAGGGTTATAAACTATCCTGTTTGTAAATATAGAGCGGAAGTGTGACCGTATTAATTTAAACATTTTAACTTTAACAAACTTAAAAATCACCCCCAGAGTATCATAAGGATGTCGACTCTGGATCTGCTTGCCTCCGATGACTCTTGAATGTTCCTTGTCCTGTTATATTGATGTCTACTAGCCTTTGAAGACATCCTGAGGACATGTCAAGGAGTGATGGGGTTTGGTGCTTGGGTTAGTCCCCTATGCATTCCTCAAGGGCTCTTACGACTTCCCTGTGCACTAAACTAGTGTGTTAGTTTGTTATATATATCATGTGGCATTAAGTGTTGAAGGATATCAAGTTGTTTGTTATTTAATCAAGTGTCGGAGGATATCAAATTTTATGTTATATAATTAAGTGTTGGAGGATATCAAGTTGTTTGTTATGTGAATAAGTGTTGGAGAAGATCAAGTTGTTTGTTATGTAATTAAATGTTAGAGGATATCAAGTTGTTTGTTATGTAATTAAGTGTTGGAGGATATCAAGTTGTTTGTTATGTAATTAAGTGTTGGAGGATATCAAGTTGCATGTTATGTAATTAAGTGTTGTAGGATATCAAGTTTTATGTTATGTAATTAAGTGTTAGAGAATATCAAGTTGTTTGTTATGTAATTAAGTGTTGGAGGATACCAGTTGTATGTTATGTAATTCAGTGTTGTAGAATATCAAGTTGTTTGTTATGTAATTAAGTGTTGGAGGATATCAAGTTGCATGTTATGTAATTAAGTGTTGTAGGATATCAAGTTGTTTGTTATGTAATTAAGTGTTGGAGGATATCAAGTTGTTTGTTATGTAATTAAGTGTTAGAGGATATCAAGTTGTTTGTTATGTAATTAAGTGTTGGAGGATATCAAGTTGTTTCTTATGTAATTAAGTGTTGGAGGATATCAAGTTGCATGTTATGTAATTAAGTGTTAGAGGATATCAAGTTGTTTGTTATGTAATTAAGTGTTGGAGGATATCAAGTTGTTTGTTATGTAATTAAGTGTTGGAGGATATCAAGTTGCATGTTATGTAATTAAGTGTTAGAGGATATCAAGTTGTTTGTTATGTAATTAAGTGTTGGAGGATATCAAGTTTTATGTTATGTAATTAAGTGTTAGAGAATATCAAGTTGTTTGTTATGTAATTAAGTGTTGTAGGGTATCAAGTTGTATGTTATGCAATTCAGTGTTGTAGGATATCAAATTTTATGTTATGTAATTAAGTTTTGGAGGATATCAAGTTGCATGTTATGTAATTAAGTGTTGGAGGATATCAAGTTGTTTGTTATGTAATTAAGTGTTGGAGGATATCAAGTTGTATGTTATGTAATTAAGTGTTGGAGGATATCAAGTTGTTTGTTATGTAATTAAGTGTTGGAGGATATCAAGTTGTATGTTATGTAATTAAGTGTTAGAGGATATCAAGTTGTTTGTTATGTAATTAAGTGTTGGAGGATATCAAGTTTTATGTTATGTAATTAAGTGTTAGAGGATATCAAGTTGTTTGTTATGTAATTAAGTGTTGGAGGATATCAAGTTGTTTGTTATGTAATTAAGTGTTGGAGGATATCAAGTTGCATGTTATGTAATTAAGTGTTAGAGGATATCAAGTTGTTTGTTATGTAATTAAGTGTTGGAGAATATCAAGTTGTTTGTTATGTAATTAAGTGTTAGAGGATATCAAGTTGCATGTTATGTAATTAAGTGTTAGAGGATATCAAATTTTATGTTATGTAATTATGTTTTGGAGGATATCAAGTTGCATGTTATGTAATTAAGTGTTGGAGGATATCAAGTTGTTTGTTATGTAATTAAGTGTTGGAGGATATCAAGTTGTATGTTATGTAATTAAGTGTTGGAGGATATCACGCTACATCCATTCTGATAAAATGTTGGCGAATAATGGATTATGTGTCATCTAATCACGCATAAATCAACAGCACAAAGTATTTTAAGAATTTAGTAGCGATTTACGATAAACGAAACGTTTAGAATGAAACCTTGCAAGACTGTTTATGATAAGAGAATAACCTTTTATTATAAAATAAAATATTGAACTACACGGGTGTAAGTTAAGAACATGAAGTGATTTGTAGAGAAACATGAGATCCATATTACTGGACAAGGAAAAGCTCTATTCCTCTAGCAATAAATAAATTGCAATATCGAGACAAACAACTGCTATTAAAGGCTCTATTTTGTAATATAATAACGTTCACAGATGACGAGTTATTAATAAAGATCATCCGCCTATATTGTTTTACAACATTACTGAGGTCTTTCAGTTCCAGACGAAAGCCTAAATCAGCAGAACAAAACACTTGTCCGAAAGGCAGAAGCTTTCCACGTAATTACATCCTACAATACAGTCAGATGGTTAGAACGCTCGACTCCAACTCTCAAGTGGCATGGGTTCGAATCCCTATCACACCAAATTGGTGATGGCTAGTACAGATATATCTCGTGCTACTTTGGGAGAAATTGTTTTTAAAAAAATCTCTTATATTGCTCTTATACAGTTTGTTATACATCTTGTTTCTGGTTATAAACCTTAGAAAACCATTATATATTTACCTTTTAATTCATTTGTACACGTATGTTGTGAAACCTAATTCATGTAATTAAAGCAGCTGTAAAACTACAATTATTTATACCTGTCAAACAGAGATATTTTATTATCTGTTTCGAACATTTATTCCGCCCGATGACGACCCAAACACATGTAAAACATTTTACAAAATATCTTTGTTTGCTATTGTAAATAGTTGTGATTTTAAAGATGTGTTACTAATTTTCAAACCCATATTTCATTCACCTTTGGTTTTTCATTGTAACCGCCATATTTAAAAGGCATCGCGTTTGGTATCATTTATCATGAATTGAGTATTACAGATAACATATAATAAAAAAATGCTTTAAGTGACATTTTCCTGGTGCTGTCAAGGTCAAATATTTAATAATAACTGAAGAATAAGAGAGGTATAAATGTTTTTATATGAAAATACGACTTTTCAAATAAAAATACTTTGTTTGTTTGTTTGTTTTTAAATTTCGCGCAAAGCTACTCGAGGGCTATCTGTGCTAGTCGCCCTAATTTAGCAGTTTAAGAGTAGAGGGAAGGCAGCTAGTCATCACCACCCACCGCCAATTCTTGGGCTACTCTTTTACCAACGAATAGTGGGATTGACCGTCACATTATAACGCCGCCACCGTTGAAAGGGCGAACATGTTTGGTGCGACTGGGATTCGAGTCGAAAGCCTTAACACACTTGGCCATGCCGGACCTAATAAAATAGCCGAGCATTCAAAGAACATTTTCGGTGTCTTTCTACAAACCTCTTTACGAGATAATTAATGAGAGTGTTATTTATTGTTCAATTAGGAGAATAATTAATTGGTAGTAGCTTGTAAAACACTTGACTTTCACATATCGAAAGAACAACCGTGTCTTTAAAGTGAAGACAGACTTTGGCATTGCTATCGTTTTGGTTTGTTTTGATGTTTTGAATTTCGCACAAAGTTACATCAAGGCTGTCTGCGCTAGCCGTCCATAATTTAACATTACAAGACTAGAGAGACGTCAACTAGTTATCACAACCCACCGCCAACTCTTTTACCAACGAATAGTGGGATTGATCGTCACCTTATAATGGCCCCACGGCTGAAAGTGTTTGCTGTAACGGGGAGGTATCGTTTTATCTTTAGTAAAGGCACTGTTTGATGACGGTAACATTTCGTTTTAAGTATTTTTTTTATTATCCTAATACTTGAATGTTTACATGGCACTCCATGTTCTTTCTGTTATTGTATATATTTTGAAAAGGAGATAAATGTTTGAGTAATTTTCTCAACCTCCGTGTCACTTCGCATATTTGGGCTGATCTCGAAACTCGATTATATTTTAAAAGTGTACATAATAAATAGACCAGTTATATTGGAGAGCTCCTCACTGACACGGTAATAAGTCCGAAGGCTTATAATGTTGGATATCGGGTTTCCTTTCCCTTGGTGAAGACAGCACATACAGCGCATTGTGTACCTGTACGCCTAACATAAGCTAGCCCTTAAAATAACCGTTATTTTTGTTATTAATCACATAACCATCACAAAAAAATAAATATTGAAAAAATGTTTGCAATGTCTTTCCCGCTATCCCATTCAACAACGAGACATCCATGTATTAATCAATGGAGAACGTGTAACAAAACCAAACAGGCTTCGTTAAGGAGGTCTGAAATATGAAAATATTTACCTGAGATACCTATATCAGTTCTTTTAACACCGCTGCCCGTAACGGTAAATATCTCCATACGTTTTCTTAGATAAATCAACAAGACCGAACGTTGATAGCAAATAACTCTTTGAGTAACAAGCGAGAACAATATTTCGAGAACTTACGTTTCAACACAGAGACAGCGAAAAACTGCTTTTACATGATACCAAAGTGGATCGTATATCAACGTGGTCTTGAATGATGTGTTTGAAATTCGATATTTTGAAACTAACTCTTTAAACATTAAGTGTTAAAACCTGGAGTAAGAGGCAAATACAAATCATTTGGTTTGCAGGTGCAAAAGTTCAACTTGTGTAAAAGTAGTGTCACAGATGTTACAGTTTGTTTTTCTTTGTTGTAAAAAGTCAATGAGTAATGACTAGAAAAACTTATGGTCATAAAACAGAAATGGTTGGAAAAGGACAACAGCACACATGTGTAAACACATTGTTAATTTCACTCTTAGAACTTCAATAAATTCAATTGAACGTTTCAGCAGTTATTCAAAGGCTAACTCAGAAATTTAAAATCCTAACTAATAGTGTTTATTCATCGGTATTCAAAGGCTAACTCAGAAATTAAAAATCCTAACTTATAACGTTCATTCATTAGTATTCAAAGGCTAACTCAGAAATTAAAAATTCTAACTAATAACATTTACGCCACAGAATGTTTTACCTTGAAGAACTATCCTGAAACTTATGATTTATCTGATAGATTTCGATTCATTTGAGTGACAGTTTGGTTTACAGATTTTTAAGTAACTTAGAAAGCTTAAAACGTCTCTTTATGGTGGTTAAAAAGTAATATCCGTAGACGAAAAACACTGTGATCAATGAACACCAATAGTTGTACTCACTTAAATATCTTCATAAAATCGGTCACTGGTAATTTGTTTTTGGCGCAAAGCTACATGAGAGCTATCTGCACCAGTCGTCCTTAAGTTAGCAGTGTAAGACAAGAGGGAAGATAACTAGTCATCACCACCCACCGCCAACTCTCGGGCTACTCTTTTACTAACGAGTAGTAGGACTGACCATAACATTATGACGTCCCCACGGCTGAAAGGGTGAGCATGTTTGGTGCGACGGGGATTTGAACCCGCGACCTTCAGATTACGAGTAGAGCGTACTAGCCACCTGGACATGCCAGACCTGTCTCTGGTAGTAACAAAAATTCTTAGATTATAGCAAAATACAAATGTAGATATGAATATGACATTCATATATTTTTTTTAAATGTAATGTTTATTATATGCATGGGTATAGATATTTAAGCCATGTAATATATTTCATACAAATGTAGTTTGCAGTTCTAATTCAAAAGTAAAAATCCCTCGTTTTCTGTCATTCCAATGAATTTTTAACGAGTTGGTAAATAAACGTCACAGAAATATTTATGAGCGAATTTGATTCGTGAATATCCACTTGTTATTCAGACTCTCTAACAATGTTATAATATGTCTCAATCCTATTTTTCGATGGGAAAGCGAAATGACCTGCTGGATCAGTATTATCGTTGTAATAATAAAACGTTTACACGTATCGCCCTGTTCTTGTAGTTAAAACACTTGTATTCCATCTCGAATACAAAATAGCCCATTATCTCATTGATTTTCTCTTTGCTTAACTTAACAGAAAGACGTTTAATACTATCTTCATAAGGACTTAAATGAATTGGGTTTTAGGCATTAGTCTTGACTTTCAAAACACAACAACAAAAACTTTATCTTTTAAAGTGTTTGAAACATGTAATCCATAAATATATTTGACATTGTAAGATTGTTGCTCTTTGGTCCTTACGTTTACGATGTACAAATCGTTCTCTTATGATATAGTTTTCCTGCCGTTATGTTTTCACCACTATCTTAACACTTATTTACCTAACAGCGGTAGTTTACCAAAGATAGATAGCACGCGTTTGGGTCTCGAGACTCATTTTCATTTGGTATTAGGAAGCAAGTGAAAATAAATTATTTTCAGCTCATGCGCAGATACTCAAATTTAAATCATTTGAAAACCTTTCCTTAATTAGTACTTGTTCAGTGAACGATTACTTTATATATTTTCTCACAGCTATTACATCAATAAGCCAACGTGCTTATGCACATATGTTATATATTTATGTCATTCATCACTTTTACTGTTATTAATTAATTAATTCATACTACCTTCTTTCTTTAGAGGAGCATGCACTAGTTGTTAAAATATCTAACAGAAAATATAACGTAACTTCTCCCTTCAATTCTAGCGAGATCCGGCATGACCAGGTTAAGATATTCAACTCTTAATCTGAGGGTCGCGGGCCCGAAAGCCTGTCACACTAAGCACGTTCGCCCTTTCAGCTGTGAGGACATATAATGTGACGTTCAATCCTACTATTCGTTGGTAAATAGTAGCCCAAATGTTGGCGGTGGGTGGTGATGACAACCTGCTTTCTCTTTAGTCTCAGACCACTAAATTAGGGACGGCTAGCGGAGATAGCCCTTTTGCAACTTGGCGCGAAATTCAAAACAAACAAATAATTCCAGCGTTCTTCATCAGTGAGCGGTAAGCCTACAGACTTAGAATGCTAAAATCCGTGGTTCTGTTTCCCTTGGTAAACAGAAAGCAGATAAATCTATTGTGTAATTTTTGTGCTAGAATAGAGAAATATACTGATTTCCAGGTTATTAAAAACATTATGAAATTAAAAATACTTTTAATACTTTTAGGACTAAACAGTAGGATAAACAGTCGTGCTTCGGATGATATAAATATTTATTCAAGTATCTTGAATTTCAGAAATTAAAAGAAAACCAAATATTTTTTTACCTATATATTTTTCTTTTTAACCCCATGGAAATAAAAAGAAAACAATTAGTTCAAAGTTAGGGACGACTATATACGTATAATATTTGTGTAGTTTTGTGTTAGATTCTCAAACAACAGAACAAAGTACCAATTTTTTGTATCTTGGCCGTAAATAATGTACCAAGTACAGTCGTAAAGACTCAATACGATGATTAGAAAACCTTGGTGTTTAGTGTGTTGTTAAACACAAAACTACACAACGAGCAATTTGTAATTGTCTTACCGCGGGCATCGAAACCCAACTTTTGGAGTTGCGAACATGCAGATTTATCGCTGAACCACTGAGAAACTAAAAATAAAATGAAATAATAATATATTTTTTTAGAAATTAACATTTCATAAAGAGGGCATCAGTACTCACCGAGAACTCTCAGGCTGCTCTGGATCATCTATTTGAATTAGTGGATCCGCTAACTACTGTTATAGCGCATCAACGACATCGAAGAAGTGCAAATTTTGTGACAAAGCGACATGAATCATTAACATTTGAATTTATAGTCGAGGCACGTTATCCGCTATCCACGTATGAAATGAGTGAATGGGTAATTACTGTGTATTTTTATTAGAGCTTCCATCAAATATGTATATATATATATACGTTTGTTGTATATTGTTTCTTATATGTTGGCCCGGCATGGCCAAGTGTGTTAAGGCGTGCGACACGTAATCTGAGGGTCGCGGGTTCGCATCCCCGTCGCGCCAAACAAGCTTGCTCTTTCAGCCGTGGGGGCGTTATAATGTGACGGTCATTCCCACTATTCGTCGGTTAAAGAGTGGCCCAAGAGTTGGCGGTGGGTGGTGATGACTAGCTGCCTTTCCTCTAGTCTTACACTGCTAAATTAGGGACGGCTAGCACAGATAGCCCTCGTGTAGCTTTGTGCAAAATTCCAAAACAAACAAATCTTATATGTTTTTATATTTATATCGAAACAGGTTTAGATAAATCTAATAGCAATGCTCTGTATTCGGGAATTACTTGCAGGATTTGTTATTTATAATACTAGAATGAGAACTAATGATATCGTAAAAGAAACGCGTGAAAAGTTACAGGGTTTCAGCCCCATGGCATTACGAGACATGGCATGGCCTGGTGGTTATATCGCTCAACTAGTAATCTGTACGTCGAGTATTCGAATGCGTGCCACCAATAAACCTTTTGCCATTTCGGCCACTGGGCTGTTATTATGTGACAGTCAATTCCACGATTCGTTGGTAAAAGATTAATGGTGGCTAATGTTCAATAGTCTATCGCTGCAAAATTAAGGATGGCCAGCGCAGATAGCCCCGGAGAAGCTTTGTCCAAAATTTGAACCGTACTAAACCATAATGTTTCGTGTTTAGGTTCATGTATTTAGTTGAATTATTACTCATGAACATTTTCGTCGATGCTTGCAAACATAAAAACAAATAGATAACTATAATAAAACGAACCATTAGAGCTGAGATGAAACTAGACCTTCTGCTGGTCGTCTTTGTGCACATTAGAGCTGAGATGAAACTAGACCTTGTGCTGGTCGTCTTTGTGCATGAGATGTTTTTATGATTCCTTAGGTTGTATTTCGTGGTTGTTCTGCTAGACACCCAGAACTGTCACTAAACCATACTCTTATACCTCAATCTTAATATCACTAAACCATACTCTTATACCTCAATCTTAATATTACTAAACCATAATCTTATACCTCAATCTTAATATCACTAAACCATACTCTTATACCTCAATCTTAATATCACTAAACTCTTATATCTCAGTCTTAATATCACTAAACCATACTCTTATACCTCAATCTTAATATCACTAAACCATACTCTTATATCTCAATCTTAATATCACTAAACCATACTCTTATACCTCAATCTTAATATTAATATTACTAAACCATACTCTTATATCTCAGTCTTAATATCACTAAATCATACTCTTATACCTCAATCTTAATATCACTAAACCATACTCTTATACCTCAATCTTAATATTACTAAACCATACTCTTATACCTCAATCTTAATATCACTAAACCATACTCTTATACCTCAATCTTAATATCACTAAACCATACTCTTATATCTCAATCTTAATATCACTAAACCATACTCTTATATCTCAGTCTTAATATCACTAAACCATACTCTTATACCTCAATCTTAATATTACTAAACCATACTCTTATACCTCAATCGTAATATTACTAAACCATACTCTTATATCTCAATCTTAATATCAGTAAACTCTTATATCTCAATCTTAATATCACTAAACTCTTATATCTCAATCTTAATATCACTAAACTCTTATATCTCAATCTTAATATCACTAAACCATACTCTTATACCTCAATCTTAATATTACTAAACCATACTCTTATATCTCAATCTTAATATTACTAAACCATACTCTTATATCTCAGTCTTAATATCACTAAACCATACTCTTATACCTCAATCTTAATATCACTAAACCATACTCTTATATCTCAATCTTAATATCACTAAACTCTTATATCTCAATCTTAATATCACTAAACTCTTATATCTCAATCTTAATATCACTAAACTCTTATACCTCAATCTTAATATTACTAAACTCTTATATCTCAGTCTTAATATTTTTACACCAGAAAAACATAATATTTTTGCTATATTTTGTTGATCAAAGTGTGTTTAATTTTCATAATAAACGTTTATTTACTAGTTTACTGAAGTTCACGTAAGGGTATTCGAGGGTTATCTGCTTTTGTAGTGGTAGACTAGAGGGAAGGCAAATAGTCAATCATCGCCTACCGCCAACTCTTGGACTACTATTTTATCAACAAATAGTAGGATTGACTATCAACTTATAATGAGCGGGCATATTTGGTGACAGATCTCGATCTTACAACCCACAGGTTGAAAGTCGAACGACCTAGCCATAGACTATTCCAGGCCCAATAAGTAATGTTTTGTCAATACTTTCCAGATTTACAGGTATCTAAGCAACTGACGTTTCCCCCAAGACATTGTAACCTCAGTAAAACACAAATTACGTTTTCTACAGAAGTCTTTACTGATTAAAAGACAGTTGACCGAGATATTTGACTGTACGAATACCTTTCCAGAGGGAGCTGCAAAAAAAAAAGAAGAATAATTATAATAATAAAATTGATGATTTATGTGTTACCAAAAATAAACAAAATCTATAATAATTATCAAAAAATAAAGAACTATTTACCAGGTGAATTCGGGAAGTCTCGAGGTATCTCCACGAGGAGTTTTATAAAAGCGCGCTCTAGCGTAGAACGAGATGAGATCTACTTTTCTTTTAAACGTGCAAGAAATAAAAGAACTTCGCTTTTTAACACGAAACCTTCCGTGGAACTTACTGCCAATAACAACGTTTTCGGTAGATGACCTTTTCAGTTTGTTAAGTAAACACACTTACGTGCAACATGGTGTATGTCCAAGCATACGTTGATTTATGAGTTCGTTGTTTAGTGAAAAGCACTTGTGCACAGTTAATGGTCGCAACCTACCGCTAATCTCATAAACTACACGAATAACTTCTCTCACCTACGTTGGAAATAGTGCTACATAGTGCAAACAGACAAGCTATCGTTTAGAATAGAGTCTCTGCTGTGCTTTTCAGAAGAGTAATATAAAAATATTCATTTGTAGATATGAGTCGGTAGGAAAATTTTTGCATGAAACCCGGTCTTTCCTTGTTTGTAATGTTTTAGTATTGATAATATTCTAATATTGCAAGAACTTTAGGGTTAAAATACACTCAAGAATTTCTAACTATAGGACTAAATTTCTGAACGTTTATTTCTGTACGTTAGTTGTTGTTATTTATTTTTCCTGGGAGTAACATCAGCTGTAATCTTGGCCTTAAGATTTGGTAAATTTATTCTCTATACATCTTTATTTATTCAGTGATATCTAAAAAACCCACTTGTAGAGAAAAATATATTTGTAAAACGGCTCGTTTGGGTTGAGAAAAATTTTCTCAACCCAAACGAGCCGTTTTTACAAATATGTCTTTATTTATTATTAAAATATTTATTTTAGTCTCACTCTATTTCAAAATAATGTCATTTGTATTTTTTAATTCAAATACAAGTTTTTTTCTTTTTTGTTTGTCTACTGCTAGGCACAGAGCTGCACAATGAGCTATCTGTAATGTGCTCATCACGAGTATCGCAACCCAGTTTTTAATGTTATAAGTCCATAGACTTACCATTGGGCCACTACTGAGGATGGCCTGGCATGGCCTAGCGCGTTAAAGCGTGCGCTTCGTAATCTGAGGGTCGCGGGTTCGCGCCCGAGTCGCACCAAACATGCTCACCCTCCCAGCCGTGAGGGCGTTATAATGTGACGGTCAATCCCACTATTCGTTGGTAAAAGAGTAGCCCAAGACTTGGCGGTGGGTGGTGATGACTAGCTGCCTTCCCTCTAGTCTTACACTTCTAAATTAGGGACGGCTAGCGCAGATAGCCCTCGTGTAGCTTTGTGCGAAATTCCAAAACAAACACTACTGAGGAAGGCTAAATGCAAGTCTTATAACACACGTATTTATAAAATACACAACTGATTCTTATACAGTCAGTAAACGGAAGTGTAATACAATCTGTTTTACAAGTAAAGCTGTAACTACCTTCAGATTTTCAATGTGATATTTTTGTTTATCACAAGAAGGATAACAAACAACAGTCGCTCTTCCAGAAGAAATTCGATAACGTACTAGAGTATAAAGATGTTTAACAAAAAGAAAAACATCCAATGGAAATCCTTTATTTCCTTTAACTCACGACTTTATCAGGAAATAAATCACCTACCAAACACAGCCTCGGTCTCAACAGGACAAACAGCTTATGGAATTCAAAATAGTAACAACGAGTTCTTATGTGTCATCATTTATTTCAATTTACGTAATCACGACAGGAGCATAATACACATAATTACACATAAATCAAACGGCATCAGGAGCATTCGAGCCCCAGTGGCGCATTAGTATGTCTGTATTCTATAAATCGGGTTTCGATAGTCATGGTGGGCAGAGCACAGATAACCCATGATGTATCTTTGTACTTTACTTCAAACAAAATATAAAAAAGCATTCGTGTACCATTCAAATATATGTAGAGTTAAACTGTAAATGTAGCTAATACATACATGGTGGTAAACCGTATATGTAGCTAATACATACATGGTGGTAAACCGTATATATAGCTAATACATACATGGTGGTAAACCGTAAATGTAGCTAATACATACATGGTGGTAAACCGTATATGTAGCTAATACATACATGGTGGTAAACCGTATATGTAGCTAATACATACATGGTGGTAAACCGTAAATGTAGCTAATACATACATGGTGGTAAACCGTATATGTAGCTAATACATACATGGTGGTAAACCGTATATGTAGCTAATACATACATGGTGGTAAACCGTATATGTAGCTAATACATACATGGTGGTAAACCGTATATGTAGCTATTACATACATGGTAAACCGTATATGGCTAATACATACATGGTGGTAAACCGTAAATGTAGCTAATACATACATGGTGGTAAACCGTATATGTAGCTAATACATACATGGTGGTAAACCGTATATGTAGCTAATACATACATGGTGGTAAACCGTATATGTAGCTAATACATACATGGTGGTAAACCGTATATGTAGCTAATACATACATGGTGGTAAACCGTATATGTAGCTAATACATACATGGAGGTAAACCGTATATGTAGCTGATACATACTTGGTGGTAAACCGTATATGTAGCTAATACATACGTGGAGGTAAACTATGAATGCGACTAATACATATGTGGAGGTAAACTATAAATGTAGCTAATACATACATGGTGGTAAACCGTATATGTAGCTAATACATACATGGTGGTAAACCGTAAATGTAGCTAATACATACGTGAAGGTAAACTATAAATGTAACTAATACATATGTGCAGGTAAACTGCAAATGTGGTTAATACATACGTGGAGCTAAACTGTAAATGTGGCTAATACATATGTGCAGATAAACTGTAAATGTGGCTAATACATATGTGCACGCAAACTGCAAATGTGGTTAAAACATACGTGGAGCTAAACTGTAAATGTAACTAATATATATGTGCAGATAAACTGTAAATGTGGCTATAACCACACAGATGTATATATGTATATATATACTTTTTAGAAAACGAATAAAATTGAAAGTATCAAGACGTCGAAATTTACATACATAAGTTTACCATTCCACATAACAAACTTCTAACCTCATTGATTGAATATATCTAGAGCTGATGTGAGGGGGCGTCTCGTATTTTCTGTCCAGGAAACCGTGGTATATTTTTTTTTATTTACACGTTAGAAGGATGATTGGTTTGAGCAATCAATGCTTACCAATAAAACGTACTAGACCTGATTCCTATCACATTCGCGTACCATCGTAACACACATGTTCTCTGCCACTGTTTTTGATAGATCTCTCAGACTTAACACTATATTTTTCGCTACAAACACCACAACACATACGGTAAGATATTCCACACATTTTCCCTAAAATTCTAGATTTCCTACCATACACTTTGTTTGTCTTCTGGCAATGATTGTAGAGTTTAAATACTGAGTTTAGAAAATTTCCAGTCTTTAGATATTATTAATTCTCTTATTGTTATCAATAAGTTATACAAGGACTGACAAAAAGTATTTGAAATGCAATTTTTTTCTTAAGTCTTTGTGTCTTTTCTTATAGCAAAGCCACATCGGGCTATCTGCTGAGCCCACCAAAGGGAATCGAAACCCTGATTTTAGCGTTGTAAATCCGAAGACTTACCCCTGTACTAGTGGGGGGCTTTCTTGAGTCCCCCATCCTTTTCATAATGTTATATTTTTATGACACAGTAACAGAAGTTTGAGTAATAAATTAATTTCCACTTATGTTGACAGTGTTAATGAAACATAAAGTACATTTACTTCTACGACGATTTACTTTAAGTAGTTCCAAAATACGCTTTATTAACAACCTGTTGAGTTCCATGAATATTTCACTTTTTTTTGGTTAATTCAAGAAGAATTACGAGGTATTCCAAACTATTATTACAGTTGGTTACACATTTCTTTTATATCCAGAAGAACGTCCAAGTCAGTTATAGCTGTCCGGCATGGCCAGGTGGTTAAGGCGCCCGACTCATAATCTAAGGGTCGCAGGTTCGAATCCCCGTCGCACCAAACATGCTCTCCCTTTCAGCCGTAGTGGTGTTATAATGTGGCGGTCAGTCCCACTATTTCTTGGTAAAAGAGTAGCCCAAGACTTGGCGGTAGGTGGTGATGACTAACTGCTTTCCCTCTTGTCTTACACTGCAAAATTAGGGACAGCCAGTGCAGATAGCCCTCGTGTAGTTTTGCGCAAAATTAAAAAAAACAACAACCAAAAAACCCTCGTGTAGCTTTGTGCAAATTTCAAACCAAACAAACAAACATCAGTTATATCTTGAAAAGCTCACAACTCTGGTGTGTTTTACATTATTGATCTTTAGTTAGATTTCGATCACAGGTTTACCTATTTCAGTAATTTTGTATAGAGTTCGTTCCTGGACACTAATGCCTTTAGCTCCTGTTTTAAAGGTTTTTTGGTTGTTTTTTATCTAAGCTTGTAGAGACAGCTTAACACTGTAAACCCACGAAGTCTAAGCTGTTTGAATGGATTTACTTTAACATAAGTTAGAAATGTCGGAAGGTAACCAGGTCGCCTGAAATACGCGTCAAAAACTCAAAGGACTTCAACAAAACGAGTTCCAAATCCTTCATAGAAGTATTGAAATCCATCTGATGAGACAAATGGATGGCAGTACATATGTTTGCGATCTTTTAATTCTGGTACAGGATGCATTAAAATAGTCTTTATTAATACTATTGTGTTAGGCTTTATGTACTTGACGACGGAAACAGTCAGAGGTTTTGCTTCTCCCCTCTCCCTTCAATCCAGCTATTTCGAACATTTTCTGGAAACAAATTCCTTCAGGAATACTGTGTAAGAAGAAATAAGCCACAGCATGATGTGCTAACTCGAACTTTACTGTTAGAACACAAGTATGTTATACTATCATTGTCGTTACCCAATGATGGTAGGCCTAACAACAGGTGATTGTTGTACATTATTTACACAACAGAATAAACTAATTATTGATGGTAGGCCTAACAACAGGTGATTGTTGTACATTATTTACACAACAGAATAAACTAATTATTGATGGTAGGCCTAACAACAGGTGATTGTTGTACATTATTTACACCTCAGAATAAACTAATTATTGATGGTAGGCCTAACAACAGGTGATTGTTGTACATTATTTACACAACAGAATAAACTAATTATTGATGGTAGGCCTAACAACAGGTGATTGTTGTACATTATTTACACAACAGAATAAACTAATTATTGATGGTAGGCTTAACAACAGGTGATTGTTGTACATTATTTACACAACAGAATAAACTAGTTTATTGATATATTGACTAAGTGTTAACTGGTTGTTTTTGTGTCGTTTGTTTCTGTAGAAAATGTTAAAAACCAGGAACAACAGAAAAAGTCTACACTTCATGACGTAAACTCTTTAAAAAAAACTTTACTTTTTTGGAGCATGTCCAAGTAATCTTTGCTTAGGTTTTACCTTAAAGACAGCAGTCATAATCTTTAAGCACTTGATCATTAAATGGCAAATTTACAATTTCAAGCAATGCCAAAAACTGTGAAAAACTATTAAACGAGAAGTCATTTTCTTTCAAACAAAAAGCTGTTATCAATTTCTCAACTGTCATGCGGTTATAAAACATGGACAATTCAATTTATCTTCCAGAAGGCTGTAGACCAATAAGAATAAAAACGGATGAACTGATTTTCAAAAGCTCTCGGTATTTCTCAGAAACTTATAGACGTTTTATATTATGAATTAAAATGTTGTATTAAACGCCTCTTTTTGTTCATATTCGCTGCCAAGGGTAAACACAAATGCAACATTATAACTGAGTTATTGATTTTGAATATATTTAAGGGTAACACTTGCTCAGGAGTGCTTATCGAAGTCTTAGTGTTATAAGATATATGTTGTTATTACAACGATAACGGTACGTGTTAGCTGTGGCTATAATTTGGTATCTGAGTTACTTTAATAACGATTTAAACTTATTTTTTTTACGCTTATTGGATTGCACATATATGGAAAATCATATGGGAATAACTGAAGAAAGTAATAAAACAAAGGACATAATATAAAACATTGTTGGTAGACCAAACGACAGGTGATTGTTGTATATTGTTAATACAACAGAATAAACTAATTATTGATGGTAGACCTAACGACAGGTGATTGTTGTACATTATTTACACAACAGAATAAACTAATTATTGATGGTAGGCCTAACGACAGGTGATTGTTGTACATTATTTACACAACAGAATAAACTAATTATTGATGGTAGGCCTAATAACAGGTGATTGTTGTACATTATTTACACAACAGAATGAACTAATTATTGATGGTAGGCCTAACGACAGGTGATTGTTGTACATTATTTACACAACAGAATAAACTAATTATTGATGGTAGGCCTAACAACAGGTGATTGTTGTACATTATTTACACAACAGAATAAACTAGTTTATTGATATATTGGCTAAGTGTTAAGTGGTCGATGAAATACATGTTTGACAGTTTATGTGCACTGCTTTGTGTTAAGTAACCACTGAAGTAATTGTTTTGTTTAATAAATAGAGTGTTGTCTGTTACATAATCACAGCTGTAACTGGTAGTCGAAGTAATATAAATTGATAACTCGATTACTATAAATGTTAACACTGATATAATTTAAGATAAGACTAGTTGTGGCAAGTAGGTTCAAAACAAGGATAAAAGTATTCCAAAAGTTGATATGATTGCGTTACGTTTTACTATTAACACTTAAATATTTTATGAATTTGAAAGTTTAATTTGTGTATCATAAATATTTCTACACTGGCAAAATTTTATTTCTTGAACCATAATGTTCAAATGATAAAACAGATATGTAGAGTTTTGACTGATATAAATAAGTTGGTGTTGGTTGATGGAAGTAAGTTGATTACTTAGATAAATGGATATCAAAAGTTGAGTGTTAGAAACATAACAATAATACGTGTAAACTTGTACTGGTATAAGTTGTTGTTGGTTGATGAAAGTAAGTTGATTACTTAGATAACAAATTACACATGTAAACTTGTACTGGTATAAGTTGGTGTTGATTGATGGAAATAAGTTAATTACCTAGATTAATGGATATCGAAAGTTGAGTGTTACAAACATAACAATAACACATGTAAACTTGTACTGGTATACCTTGGTGTTGATTGATGGAAGTAAGTTGATTACTTAAATTAATGGATATCGAAAGTAGAGTGTTAGAAACAGAATAACTTTTTTGCGTTTGCGTTTCTTACAGCAAAGCCACATAGGGCTACCTGCTAAGCCCACCGCGGGGAATCGAACCCATGATTTTAGCGTTGTAAATCCAAAGACATACCGCTGCACTAGCGGGGGCACAGAATAAATAACACGTGTTTGTTTTCAAAGAACGAGAAGCACTTTGTACTAATTCATCAAAACAGTAATAAAATATCAGTACAATAGCACAATAAATATTAAAGAATCAACAACAGGCTAAGCTTGACATTCTTAAGAAATGGAATATAACGGTTGTCAGCGCCGTGCACGTCCATGTTCAAAATGGTCCCAGAAGGGTCAAAGTTCTCTAATGAGAGTAGAATGCAAAAAACTAAGTTGAAAAGCACGTCCCTCAAATAGGGTTGAGTTCAAGCCTCCATTTCATTATTGAACATGTGTCTCTGTTTTTAAATATTTCTATCGAATCTTTAAAGTTGTGTTGAAAGAAGAACATGGATTCTGCAACGATTTTTGATTGGCTGAATTTCATTTCGTGGTTGATTGTGTGAACATGTATAGCTAAAGGTAACTTTTCAACTTTATGTTTCAACGGCCCGCTAGTGGCTCAGCTGTATGTCTGCGGACTTACAACGCTAAAAAGCGGGTTTCGATACCCGTAGTGGGAAGAGCACAGATAGCCCAGTGTGTAGCTTTGTGCTTAATTCAAAACAACAACAATTTTTCACCGTCGGAAATTTTGTTTCTTTACGCAAATTGTTTTGTTTCACCAATATAAGCAGGATCACAAGAACAAGGAATGGGATTCCCTCTATGTGATGAACTTATATCTTATCATTCCCTTTGTTAAAATGAATTGGAAGATTGTTGACAGACTTATAAGTTTGTTTACTTTTACTATGTGTGTTGGGCACTAAAATGATTTGATGGCGAACGTTGAGTGTGGGAAATAGAACAAGCATCATGTTTTGATATAAGTTGGCGTCTGTTTATGATAGTGAGCTAAATAAAATACTGTGGCAAATAACGAGTTTTAGTGTAAATTGGCACTGGTTTACATCAGTTGGTTAGCTACGTTAATAAAACAGTATGAGAACAAGAGACATGTTCTGGTATCATTTGGTGTTGCTGTCGAAAGCACGTTTGCTACGATAATAAATTCACACTCACACTGAAAATTGAATGAGAAACAAGAGATTTCGCTTATGATACAAGACATATGCTTGTATAAAGTGACATAGATAATTTCACTGCATAACAATTTTTTTGAAAAGTTTTGCTTCCTGAAAAGTTTCTGCTGATTGTGACAGGTACCTGGTGGGTATGAACAAATATAGTTTTGGTTTTGCTTCATCATGTAGGAACTCTGAGGAATAGACAGTTAACTGTTTACCGGCAATAACGTATTTAATTGCGTTTATGTTTCTAATACGCTATTAAGTTCAACATAATTAAAGTGTTTTGCTCCTGATTTTCGTTTCTATTCAATGTCCGGTGCATCACGTTGCAGTGTCCAACAGTAGTCAGCAACCATTGACGGATTCCAGTTGTCCTGATATCGTTTTTCCATTGTAGCAAAACTGAAGATTTCGATGAAACGGAACGTGATGGGAAAATTTGGATGTGATTTTCGTGATCAGCAGCCAAAAATCTATAAGGAACACCCAACAGTGTTCAAGAAGCAAACACTTTGTTGTGCGGTGTTATTATACATTTCCACGAATTATAATGTCGTGGAACAAACTATTCAATAATCTTGTATTTAGATAGATAGACTGTATTACCTTATAATTCCTATAACTTGAGCTCTTTCGAATAAGCCTAAAGGTTATGAAATAGTATTTCTCAAATCCATGTTTTGAAAAGCCTCGAACCAGACTCACACAAATCCTATAGACGTTTATTAAAATCTCTTTATTTCCATACTTTCATACCACGAGCTCTAGCTATCAATTCTTCCTTTGTTTCCATGGCAATATTTTCACACTCACTGTCGTCCTTGCGTGCTATTTACAAAATTTCGCCTTTGGTTCTATAAACATGAAGCATGCTTGACTGGTATTTCGAGTTACGAAGACGAGTCAATATGTTTATTGTGAAAAACGGGAGTCGTGTTCTAGGAGTAACTTCCCATGCACTGTATCCATAAACCACAACTAATGTAAGTTAATTAATAATTAACATTCATTAGTTTGTCGATTTCATTTTCACACTTCTACATCGCGCCATAAGAACATCAAAACGAATTTTTCTTAACCTCGTTGATTTGAGTAAAAAAAAAATCTGTTTTGATTTTCGCCCAAAGCTACAAGAGGGCTGTCTGCGCCGTCCTTAATTTAGCAGTGAAAAACTAGATGAAAGGCAGCTTGTCATCACCACCCACCGCCAACTCTTGATCTACTCTTTTTACCGTCGAATAGTGGGAATATAACTCCTCTAGGTCGAGAAAGTTTCGTGGAACGGGGATTCGAACCTGGTCCTCGAATTGCTAGTTGAGCGCCCTAACCATTAGGCACTGATTTGATAAATACGGACCAAATCCTTATAATCTTATTATGTTAGTACGTATTTCATAGAAAATGTTCTCAAAGCTAATTATATTAAATTTTTTATATGTCTGTGTATGTGTTTTGTTTTTCTTTGGAACGATCATATTACCCATAGGTCTTTGATAAATTATATGGAAAACTAAATTTGACAATGTACAAGGAACCGCGACAGGTTGACGGCGTATTTTCCAACGTTCAACCCTCGATCACGGAATATTTCCATATAAATTAGAATTGTGAAACTCCACATGGATATTAAGGACATAAGTACTAAATATTAAAATCTTTTCTGTTGAGATTAAGTTAGGTTTACGATATAAATATGTGCATGGCTCCAGCTCCTATAACTACTTGGATATTCAAGTAAAATGAATAACTGATTGTATTTAGTTTAAAAATAAAATAAAATATATAAATCACATTTTATATCTTTATCGTTTTGTTGCGAGAAACTTTGGCTTATAAATGACGAATTCCAGTCGTAATGAATGCAAAGGTGTTTTTTTTCATTTGAAAAGGAAAGAAAACAAAAAAAAATTATTAGCCTACACGCTTTGGTATGGATTGGGTGCCACCATTAAAACATCAGAAACTATAAAACAATAGCATAGTACAGGTTAAGACAATGATACCTGAAATTTTCAAACTTTCAGTCCTCCGAGGCCTGAGTTAGCCAGGTGATTAGGGTACTTGAATCGTTATCTGAGGGTCATAAATTCGAATCCCTGTCACTCCAAACATGGTCGCTCTTTCAGCGGTGGGGAGATTATAATGTGACGATCAACCCTACTATTCATTGCTAAACGTGTAGCTCAAGCGTTGGGGGTGGGTGGTAATGACTAGCTGCCTTCCCTCTAGTCTTACACTGCTAAATTAGGGGCAGCTAGCACAGATAGCCCTCGTGTAGCTTTGCGCGAAATTCAAAACAAACAAACAAACGACCCTAGCTTTAATGCTATTTCTATTTATCTGTATTATAAAATTCAAATAATTGCATTTAACCGAAATCTGACACAGTATTTATAGTCAGTTTTACAAAAAATAAATGTTGGGTGAAAATCACATTATTCGTTTTCATAGCCTCTATTTCAATTCGCGCATGTTTATTGCTCGTTTGTTTATGGACCGGCATGGCCAGTTGGATTAAGGCTTTCGACTCGTAATCTGAGGGTCGCGGATTCGAATCCCGGTCGCACTGAACAAGCTTGCCCTTTGAGTCGTGGCGACGTTATAATGGGACGGTCAATCACAGTATTCGTTGGTGAAAGCGTAGCCCAAGAGTTGGCGGTAAGTGGTGATGATTAGCTGCCTTCCTTATAATCTTACGCTGCTAAATTAGGAACGGCTAGTCCAAACAGCCCTCGTGTAGCTTTGCGCGAAATAGAAAACAAACAAATTTTCAGTTCCCTGAGAATACAGCGATGAGTCTTGGAAATTTTAATGCTAAAATTCAGGATTCGACTATCCGCGATGTACAGCGAAGTTAGTCCAATAAGGTTTTGCAATAAAACAAATCAAACTTCATTTTATTTCCACATATAATTAAGTGTTATTTTTGTAATCGGTTAAGAAGGATAATACGTGATTAGAGTGTTTCTACAACTCTCTTCAAAATTGCACCCCGCTAGTACAGCGGTATGTCTCTGGATTTACAACGCTAATATCAGGGGTTCGATTCCCCTCGGTGGGCTGAGCAGATAGCCCTTTGTGGCTTTGCTATATGAAAAACACACACACACACACACTCTTCAAAATTTGGTTTACCGTTGTACAAATCCATGCTCATCTTAGAATCTATCATGACAAGGTTAATCATAGTTATAAAATTTTGTAAGTAGAATTAAAACGTACAAATATCTAGCGTAATTCATTCGAAAACCTAAAATTTATATGTAGAACGTATAATTGAAAATAAATCCTGTGATATTTAGAGTCTGGGAAACGTATTTAAATATCTCGCATCTTTAATAATGAGCTAACGTGAACAACATAGGTGAGGCGAAATAATGTAGGAAAATGTAAATAAATTATTTAAAGGTGCCATAAAAAAATAATAACTGTTTTCAACGTTTCGATAAACCTTCAACAGGTACAATGAATTGTTTGTTTTTTTTTTTTTAATCTCGCACAAGGCTACTCGAGGGTTATCTGTACTAGCCGTCCCTAATTTAGCAGTGTAAGACTAGAGGGAAGGCAGCTAGTTATCACCACCCACCGCCAACTCTTGGGCTACTCTTTTACCAACGAATAGTGGGATTGACCATCAATTATAACGCCCCTACGGCTGAAAGGGCGAGCATGTTTGGTGCGACGGGGATGCGGTACAATGAATACTGGCTGGCTGATACACCGTTAATCATATTGTTTCTTTTATCTTCTTACTAGGTATCCTTTTTCTTTCTTTAGAACGAGTTAATTCGTTTGTTTTTATTTACTTAATAAATTCGAGAAAAGTGCCAAAATAGGTTTCTATATCTATACGACAAAGATCGAAGGTAAAAGTATAGAAACAATTATTATTACACAAACAATTGTGTCTTACGTACGAATGAAGTTTGACAAATTTAGTAAAAACTCATGAAAATCCCTTGCGTGTGTTTCTTTTTGTTGGAAGTATCTAGGTACATCAGTGGTTTATTTAACCATATTTTAAGCTTAAGCAATAGAGGGTAAACACAGTCCGCGGCATGTCTGCAAGTCACCGGGTTTCGATACCCGTTGTGGGCAGAGCATAGATAGTCCTTTGTATAGCTTTGTGCTTAAACCACAAAACAAACAAGCAAATAAAGAAGGTAAGAAATAACCTCTACTTATTTATTTTGTTTTTGTATTTTGCGCAAAGCTACCCGAGAGCTATCTGCGCTAGCCGTCCGTAATTTACCAGTGTAAGACTAGAGAAAAAGCAGCTGATTATCACCGTCCACCGCCAACTCTTGGGCTACTCTTTTACCAACGAACAATGGGATTGAGCGTAACATTATAATTTCCCATGGCTGAAAGGGCGAGCATGTTTATTGCGACGGGGTTTCGAACTCGCGACCGTCATATTACGAGTCGAGCACCCTAATCACCTGGCTATGCCAGGCCTTGTAGATTTTCGTCAGACGCCCGGCATGGCCTAGCGTGTTAAGGCGTGCGACTTGTAATCTGAGGGTCGCGAGTTCGCATCCTCGTCGCGTCAAACATGCTCGCCCTCCCAGTCGTGGGGCGTTATAATGTGACGATCAATCCCACTATTCGTTGGTAAAAGAGTAGCCCAAGAGTTGGCGGTGAGTGGTGATGACTAGCTGCCTTCCCTCTAGTCTTACACTGCTGAATTAGGGACGGCTAGCATAGATAGCCCTCTGGTAGCTTTGTGCGAAATTCAAAAAAATAAACAAACAAACAAACATTATCGTCAGGTGGTTGGTAATGCCACCACAAGGCTTAACTGATTTCCCATCGTCAAGATTCTGCTGTAAGTAAGAAACTCAACTACAAATTCCTCGTATAGAAAAAACAGCAAAATTTCAAGATATTAGGCATAGATAACCAGAAAAGTGTTAGCATTATTTAGTGTTATATTAATAATTACCTAAACTGTTACGTATTACAATTTCAAATAACTGTAAATTTTAATTTTAAATTAGAAGTTAATTACATGTTAATATGTATTAAATTTTCAATACATATTTACAATAAATTTACATATTTACAATACATATAGAAGTTAATTACATGTTAATATGTATTAAATTTACAATACATATTTGCCAATAAATTTACATATTTACAATACATGTAGAAGTTAATTACATGTTAATATGTATTAAATTTACAATACGTATTTGCCAATAAGATCGAAACACATTTTTATTTCTTAACACAAATATATTTTAATACACAAACAACAATACAATTTATAATAACAGTCATTACTAATAGTAATTAGAAATGATGGTTTATTTACAACAGTTTCACAAACTTACAGACAATACGAAATCTTATATCCCGTCTGCACCTGAATATTGTATTCATGATACAAGTTCACGACGAGCAAACTAATTATGAGTTGATGCTGTTGCGCTCCTAACTTGATTGGTCTGACACCGCTGGGTTTTTTATCGATGAAGATATTTAATGTTCTAGTAGAAATACTAACGTACACAGTTAATTCATTGAAGTTGAATAGTTTTTAATGTTCAAAATCTAAAACGTTCCTGGTCAAATTCTTTAGTTTTCCGATTAACAGACGTTAATCACAATTATAGCTTCCGAAGCCGATATCGCATTGAATGTAGCTGACTGATAATATTCTACTACTGTTTCTCGGCTAGCTGCTTCTCTACGAATCATGCAAGTTTCTCGAAGTTTCAACAATGTTCGAAAACGAGCTAGTGTTTTCGTAAAATAAATATTGATGATTCTTACTCTCAAGAATCTTCCACAAATGTAGAAAATAGGAGGGACTTGCGCAATACACATCCAATAATATGTCGGCTTAAAAACCAGTAACACCAGAAGGCCTTTCATGTATATACATAGCTGTACAATAAGCCAGACAAATATTTTTAGCTAAACCTGATACTAAATGCCAGCTATATGAGACAAATGTATATGTTTATAAAACCCTTTTTACCTCATCCAGACAAATATGAAATATGAAATATGTTGAACATAGCCAAATATTTCTAACATCCTTATATGGAATTAAAATTGGAACCTGTATTTAATTTTATAAGTGGAAACGCCACACCCTGAATTGGGTTGTTTCAAATAATACTTTATTCCGCACGGCCCGCCGCCAGAAGGCGCCAAACGCGTATCGACGTCGTGTAGTGGGCAGTAGAAACGATGTCGTCTACAAAGTGGTACCAGAGGGGGTAGTTGCTAAAGGCACGTTCTTAGGCCGCCATGACAGTCGGAAGTTGTTTAGAAAAGCTACCACGAAGTGGCACCAGAGAGCATATTAGTAAGTTGTAGATGAACATGGTATTATAGTAAGAAAGTCTTAAAACTAACAATTTAACCAAATTCATAACCCTGTGTTTACTGCTTCTCTTTATAAGTGAATAATTAAACAAAAATTACAAAGAGTGACAGTTTAGTTTGGCCACCAAAGTCCAGTTTATAACCTGACCACTTTTCTCTGATATTGTTTTTCTCAATGCTGATTATTGCTCATCAGGAGGTATTTTGAAGGTATAGAGGTGGGTGTGAAGTTCACATCCTTGGGCAAATTCAGTGTGTGTGTGTCCAACGAAGGGAATCGAACCCGACATTTTCAGAAAAAAAACACTTTTAAAAATCCCTATCTTCACGACTAGATAAGTTATAAACATAATTAAACTACTATTGTATGTGTTTTCACATATGAAAAACCCAGTTATGATACTATTTTTCTGATGTTCTGTGTATACATGTGCAAAATCAAACATGGCGTCTCAAACACCCTCAAAGTTCACTTTTGTCTTACATATGTATGAATTTAAGTGATTCCAGATTAAAATGATATGTGCCTATCATTTTGTAAGATAAACAAATCATTATACAAATTTACTAGCTTTGTTACTGGAAGGCTCATTTAATCACATACGTCTACATCATCATCTGACAGACATTGTGACAGGAACAAAATAATGCACATGCAATACTAGAATTTGTACAGCTACAGTGTTGTGGTATGCATTGACCCTGAAATATTATGGTAGAGTGAATGGAATGTCATCTTATACAAGAATTAAAACCATTATATTGTACACAGGGGCATTTGACCATCCAAAATCTGTGAGATCTAAAGTAAGTGGAGATTTCTTCAGAGCATTAAGCCAAACAGCTGCTTGAAGGTGAGCCATGCTTACATTCTGTCAGAATGCTTCACAAGCGAGAGGAAAGAAACAGACCATCGAAGCACAAACCTTACTCCTGCTGACTTCTAACAACCACATGTTTTTCGTGCTTCAGACATAAACCAACATTGAGGTTCACTATAGCATGACAAAATTAAACAAGTAGCCTACTTGATAATATCAGAGAAATTTGCATTAGTGTGCTCTGGAGGTCAAGTGAAGAATTTTCAGTTTTTAGAACTGTAAAATTCTCCAGCTTGCCAACACCAAACTGTGATGTTACATTATCATAACCTACTAGACTATGTGCAACCAACAAATCCGGGACAACAGAGCTGTACTTTGGTGCAGCTGCATTTGAATCAAGAACAGCTCGTCCTTTGCACAATATTCTTTTCTGATAACAGAGGTGCAGTAGAAGGACATACACGTCTGTGTCATCAACAGTCACAAGGACAGTGCTAGTCTCCACTCGTGTGACTTACCTCTCATTCATCTCAACTGGAACAGGACTGCTACCAGTGACATGTTTGACAGTTATTTCTGTGACACGTAATGTCTTCAATAATTAGATTGATGAGTTGGACTTTGTTTTCGTGAATGTGTGAATGACCTTCTGTGATGGTTACAGATGTATTCTCAACTAGCTGGTTTTACTCTTTAAGTTCGTGTTGATTCTTTTGTTCTCGATATACCTGGAAGTACAATCATACATGTTGATGGCTTATTAATAATTCATTACCACAGCGAAGTACAGTACATAGAACAGACATTGTCATAACGAACTTTCACTGGTCATATTTTAGGTGCACATTACTCTGTTTCAGATGGTTTATGAGATACCATCAGAAGCCATATAGACAGTATTTTACAGTCCCGGACGATGGTCATGGTATCACTGAAAGAATGACATATCCATCCCAGAATATTCCATGCATTTATTTGTCTTGTATGCAATTATCTTGGATACTTCGTTTATGAGGCTATATTTATTCTTGGCATCCCTCATATTTCTACTTTCATCGAACTTTGATGTTGAAATAGGTGCAATTTCGTAAGTGAGGAGTTCATCTGTGTTTGGATTCCGTGTACTTGAGTGTAGGTCCATTGCTCTTACACATATAGTCTCTGCGTCGATGATTTTGACTTCACTTACTTTGAAAAATGTACATGAAACTTTCATCGTAGTAACATGTTCGAATATGGTGTCGTGAAATACATCAGGTCAGCTGTCATCAAATTTCTCCATTTGGGACTTTCCAATCGAGAGTGCATTATTAACGACGTTCATTGAAGATTAAACAACAATCGTAGCACTAATTGTATTCACCATCCCTGATGGATGGTGACGTGGTTGTAGTAGATATATACAGATATCTTATTTGTCTTGCAAAGCTTTTCTGTCGCTTGTATCAGCAGTGATTCTTGCTGGCATTTCTTCTTTGTGTAGGTTTCTTCCAACTGCTGCTTGCAGCTCCGCATGATGTTCAAACAATTGATTATGCTTTGGCAAGTGTGCTAGCTGTAACCCCAAGTTTGTAGACTTACACTGCTAAATTAGAAACAGCTAGTGCGAATAGTCCTCGTGTTCTTTTGCGCAAAATTGAAAAAAAACAACAACAATAGGTTTTATGTGTTTATAACTCACACGGATTTACACTTATTAGTTCACTTATCAATATACTCAATGATTCTCTCAATTTACATCCAACAATACTCAAACAATACCAAATCCTAACTTACCGAACTTAATTTTCTACGTTTTCTTAAAACGTGTTCTGGGAGTTAAATATATAACAATTCAATAGTGAAATGGCTGTTAGAAACATCAGTAGATTTTTGTACCTCTGTTGTTTCGGAATAGATAAAGTAGCGACTTAATCTAGAGATCTGAAGCAGTAGTTTCGTTTTAACTAAAATTTTTATAAAAACTAAACACAATTAAAATTAGACATAATGCCTCAAATATCACTAGAGAAGGACTACAGTGTCTTATTCATTTGAACTAATAAGAACTAAACACAATTAAAATTAGACATAATGCCTCAAATATCACTAGAGAAGGACTACAGTGTCTTATTCATTTGAACTAATAAGAACTAAACACAATTAAAATTAGACATAATGCCTCAAATATCACTAGAGAAGGACTACAGTGTCTTATTCATTTGAACTAATAAGAACTAAACACAATTAAAATTAGACATAATGCCTCAAATATCACTAGAGAAGGGCTACAGTGTCTTATTCATTTGAACTAATAAGAACTAAACACAATTAAAATTAGACATAATGCCTCAAATATCACTAGAGAAGGGCTACAGTGTCTTATTCATTTGAACTAATAAAACTAAACACAATTAAAATTAGACATAATGCCTCAAATATCACTAGAGAAGGGCTACAGTGTCTTATTCATTTGTTTATCTTAAATTTCGCGCAAAGCTACAGGAAGGCTATCTGCATTAGCTCTCTATAATTTAGCAGAGTGGCATTAGATGGAAGACAGATAGCCATCACAACTCACCGCAAACTCTTTGGTTACTCTTTTACCAACGAATAGCTGGATTGGCCGTCACATTATAACGCCCCCACGGCTTAAAGACGAGAATTACGAGTCAAGCGCCCTAATCACCCTGGTGGGCTCTTATTCGTTGGCTTTTAAATTAACGAGGATAATTGCGCTTCCTTGTCCAATACAAATAATCCAGTTTGTTTTTAAGGCTTATAAGTTTTTCTATAATTTTTTTTACAGTTAATAAACGCTTAACCCAAAGTATGCTTGTAGAAATGTCATACCTCTCCTCACCAGATCTGTTCATGCGCTTATAAAAAGTATTGTGTAACGTATTAATTAACAAAACAAATATTTTAAATCTTTTCTTCATGTTTAAATACTTGCCACAAGACGGTGTTGAAATACATAATGCATGGAAATACAAGTTTAAAATTTTAAGAGATAATTCCACTAAAATGCTAAAAAATGTCTTAAGTCTTCACGTATATTGTTTTGCAGAAAAAATAAAGTAATAGAATATTCAAGCTTTTATATGTTTTGCCTCAGGTTGGTGAAATGACTCCTGCAGTTGACTTGAGCGACCTCAAGCGACGCTACTGTGGCCGTCTTCTACACTCGCTGTTTTTATCCCTGCTAATGATATGTTTGTTGTATGGTGCTGGATTCATGGTTGTCACCCAAGTCGTTTATGATCATGTAAGTTTAATCTCACTATTAATTTATCACTGTAAGATCTTGTAAGTTCTAGACTGTATGTATTTACGATGTGTGTGTGTGTGTATGTATACATAAATGTGTCTGATTATAACAGAGCTTGTGATATATAATTCCAAAAGTTGGATCTCGGAAACTATCGCGCCGATCATCACCAATCATAGCTGGATAATAATTGAATAACTAGGAAGTATTTTTATAGCTGAGCAATAAACAAAGTAATTGAAATGATCCCAAATCGATATGTTTCAGATTTAATCAATAAAAATTACAAAATGAGTAAGTTTCAAATATAAAAAGAATAAAAAAACAAACTTAGAAAAATATTTGCTTTTCTACAGTGAAATTCTCATGAGCGTTGCAACTGAAAAGAAACATTAAAATTAATAACTGTGTCTACAAAGGAATATTTCATTGAAATCTACTCCGAGACGTAATGCTGTGATGACAGCTCATTTTTAAACTGAATTTAAGTAAAATCCTTATTCTCATGGAAGGTGAACAATATTGAATATCATGTAGGAGTACATTGTTGTAGAACAATTCGAGAAAAGTCTGCAGGCCTAATAGCCTTCCGCAGGATCTATCAGTTATATCTGCCCGGACGGCAGGTATTTCTGCGAGTTTTTATAATACGAGTTCTTACACGAAATTTATTATTTATGGTGATTTATTTTAAGTAAATATGCTGATGTATTTTGAACGAATGCTTTCTGTAGATTTTTTTGTTTTTTTAACTGTTAATTAGTGTTACAAACATTTAATTAAGACTGGTATCGGTTTATGTTGAGTTAAAAAAACGAAACAGACAAAAACCATTCTTTCAAATGTTTATGACACCTTGGTATACACTTCTTTATTCATTACAATATTTTAGCTTTTCCTATGCACTTTTTCTCTTTCTTTTGTTATTAATTAAGCAGTTTGAATTCATATGAAAGAGCAACTGCTAAAATTTGCCGATTTAAATGAATAACAGTGGTATTACTGCACGTTTTTCCTCAGAATTTCATTAAGATATTTTTTTCAGTGTTATTGAAATTTTCGGTTTTCTTTCAATCTTATAGACTTTTATCTCTTTCATTTTACCTGTTGCGTTTGTCTGTTTCTAATCAGAGCTATGAACGTTTCTATCAAAATGTTCTTATTAGCATTCTTATATTTTCAACAGAACTTTTGGGATGATTTTATTCGATACCTGACGTTAGTAACTACGTTAGGTTTCTTGTTGGTTATCCTTGTCTTCCTACTGCCGATAGAGGGCGTTGCAGAACATCTTCGTTGGCTGTTAGGGTTTTTGGTGTGGACAGCAATGTTGGTGACGATCTCTGTTTGGTCCTACGTCAGGCCCCTACAGGCTAGCACAGACAACCTGTTGCTTGTTTATGTAACAGTATTCTGTACGAACACCATGTTACCTTCGCCGAGACTACCAGCACTCATTATGTCACTTGTCACAGCAGTCTCCCAGGTGGCGCTGTCTGCAGTCTTGGCGAATTTTGAAACCGAACATCTCGGAAACCAGGTAAGTACAAAAAAAATTTCTTTTTACGTCAATGTATTGAAATTTAACCATCGGGAAAGTGGGCTATTAGGGGATTCTATACATCAAATATTCAGTTTCGTTTTATGAAATAAAACTGCGTCTCTTTCAACTTAAGGTCCGACATGGCCAGGTGGGTTAAGGCGTTCGACTCGTAATCTGAGGATCGCGGGACCGAATCCCCGTCGCACCAAACATGCTCGCCCTTTCAGCCGTGGGGACCTTATAATATTACGGTCAATCCCACTATTCGTTGGTAAATGAGTAGCCCAAGAGTTGGCGGTGGATAGTGATGACTAGCTTTCCTTTAGTCTTACGCTGCTAAATTAGGGACGGCTAGCGCAGACAGCCCTTAAGTAGCTTTGCACGAAATTCAAACCAAACCAAATTTTTCAACTTAGAAACTTCCATTTAAGCTGTAAGTACCGTTACACCGTTTATAGAATGCACAAAGTTTCAGACTAAATCACATTGTGAAAGCTACTTACGAAGGAGTCAAACAGATAAAAGTTAAACTTGTTATAGAAGTCAATTAGAAAAATTAATTTAAATGTTTAAGTTTTTTTTAATATCTAAACAAATGTTAACTTTGACATTACACAATAATTCGAATAATAAACGTATTGTTCGAGTTACAATGTTTTAATAACAGGTATGTATCAAATAATTAACGAAACAAAGCAATCTCGGACTAATAATCGAAAGATAAAACAGAATCTTAAATAGCCTAAAACAGAATGTTTAGTACACACCAAATACAAATTAACATGCGCTTGCGACGTAAGCCAACCTATTGTTAAATTAGTAACATTTCTGCCTTTTAGGAGCTTTAAACCGTAACACCAATATTAAAACTGTTTTCAACAGCTAGTGATCAGTGTACTTCTAATCACTCACAGTACAAAACTTAACTCGTATGATCGTGTGCAAAACTCTTATGTGTGACGAGGAATGAGATTACCACGTAATTAATAACAAAAAATTTCCATAGTTGAACGAAAGGATCAACAACAGATTGTTCTGAATTTCGCGCAATGCTACTCGAGAGCTATCTACGCTAGCCATTCCTAATTTTGCGGTCTAAGACTAGGGAAAAGGCAGCTAGTCATCATCACCCATCGCCAACTCTTTGGTTACTCTTTTACAAACGAATAGTGGAATTAATCGTCATATTATAACGCCCCTGCGGCTGAAAGGGCGAGCATGTTTGGTGCTACGGGGATTCGAGCTCACGGCCCTCAGATTATGAATCGTATACCTTAACCACCTGGCCGTGCCGGGCCGCAGTTTCGAGAATGAACTTTTGTAATGTTTCCTATATATTTCAGTCGCTGTTTCGTACAAACTGATGAACAAACTATAGGGCTTCCCCCCCAGTGGCACAGTGGTATGTCTGCGGACTTACAGACGAAAAATCATGTTTCGATACCCGTGGTGGACAAAACATAAATAGTCCATTCTGTAGCTTTGTGTTTATTTCTAAACAAAGAAACTATAGTAACTCACTAAACAAACTTGAAGTCATTATAAGGTACTGTACGTTATACGTGCTTCTATACCACAAGTTTCGAATAAATGTATATCGTACTGACTTCTATAAAATATTCAGAAACGTCATTTCATATCAATGTTGTTTTATCTAATCACCATTCCAGTGACACAGCTTAATATCTATGAATTGGCAATGCTAAAAACCGGGTTTCGATATCCGTGGTAGGCAGAGCACAAGCAGTCTTTTGTGCAGCTTTGTGCTGAACTACAAACAAAAATTATGTCGTCGTTAAAATATAAAATTGGTTTTTTACCGTTTAATATGAATTACTGTCAAATATTTATTACCACGTTTTTCTTTACAAACTATTGTACACAAAAATGTTTGCTGGAACTAAATACAAAGCTACACAATGGGCTATACGTGCTCTGCCCACCATGACTATTGAAACCCGGTTTTCAGCGGTGTGACTCCGTAGACACGCCGCTGTGCCACTGGTGGCACACAAAAATGTGATAATAAAGTTTCTACGTTGAAGTTATTTATATACTGGTGCTCAAGTAACTATAAGGTTCGTTTCTTGTTTGTTTTTTTAATTTTGCGAAAAGCTATACGAGGGCTATCTGTGCTAGCCGTCCCTAATTTAGCAGAGTAAGACTAGAGGAAAGGCAGTTAGTCATCACCACCCATCGTCAATGATTAGGCTACTTACTGTTTTACCAACGCATTATAAAATTCCCACGACTGAAAGGGGAGAGCATGTTTGGTGTCAATGAGATTCGAATCCGCGAATGTTGCGAGTCGAGCGCTCTCATCACCTGGTCGTGCCAGGCCACAATTAGGCGAAGAAAAAAAAAACCGCAAGTGTAACAAACAAGCAAGTCCACCAACGTTTATTGATTTCTAACACTTAACTTCCGAACTACCATGTGGAGTTCGATTTACTACATTACGAGGTTTGTTTTTACGAAACGTGTGTTAGCATCTTTCTCAGGAAGAATTCGCATATTCCTTGTTTTTTTTCGGGAAATAAAAAGTATATCTATACTCCCTGTCCCCAGAAAACATATGTCTCAGGAAGAACACGTTTGCCCCATGCCCTCAAGGATCATATATATCCTTGTTGTCATGATTGCATATACGTACGTGTACTCTTGTTCTCGGGAATATTATGTGTATCACCTGCGTTTGCAGGCTATAAAACGAGTTCCTTTTCCTGATTATATATCCAAGATAAAAAGGCAAATGAATTGTTTTTCTCTCGTTGTATATCTATTTAACAAATATCAAAAAATATGGTTTAATTAATGAAGACTGTAATATTTAAGGGTATATATGTATAATATATATATATATATGTCTGAAATTGAGAATAGCTTTTAGAAACTCCTTCTGAACCTTGTGAAGTAAGTCTAAGTTAAATTGTTGAAAATAAGACAATTGTGAGAAACAGAATCGCATTATTTTCACGGAATCATCAGGAAACATTTTTTACTTTCATTCAAATCCAGTTGGTGCACCGCACGTTTATCATTATTACGTCGGGGTTTTCAAGTGGTACTCTTTGTATTCAAACACCCAGTCTGATTGTACCAGAAACATTTTCAACGAGGCGGCATATAATGCTGAAAAAGTCCTTGCCTAAAAGTTTCGATAACTTTCACATTAGAAGAGAACGATTTCAATTACATTTTGTTTTTCTGAAGGAAACGTGGCAAACGAGGTTTTATCCTAACTTTCAGATTTTCAGGCTGTCAGTTAGTGTATTTAACAAATTGTCTATAAAGGTAACAAATGAGACATGTTACGTGGTTAACAATAATAATGTAACATGTTATATAGTTAACAATGTTATTGTAGTATACGTGACATGTTACGTGGTTAACAATAATAATGTAACCTGTTATATAGTTAACAATAATAATGTAACCTGTTATATAGTTAACAATATTATTGTAGTATACGTGACATGTTACGTGGTTAACAACGATAATGTAACATGTTATATAGTTAACAATATTATTGTAATATACGTGACATATTAAGTGGTTAACATGTTATATAGTTAACAATATTATTGTAATATACGTGACATGTTAAGTGGTTAACAATAATAATGGTTTTCAAGATTAAACGGTATCATGTGTAGTTAATTTGTTTTTGTTTATTATCGGATTTTGTGCGTTAAGCTACACAGGGACTACCTGCGGTAGTCGTTCATAATTTTGATAGACTAGACTGGAGAAAATGCCGACAGTTAACAGGGTCACTTCCAATAGAAACTGCTAGAATACTACAGAGCAATAGTTGTTTTACAATGAAAGTTTGGTTATTATATTTCATCTCAATTATTTTTCTCAAAAAGCAGGGTGTACGTTCTGGCTGGGTAGTTAGAGCACTTGAGAGTCTAGGGTGTGAATCATCGTCACACCAAACACGCTTGCTCTTTCAGCCTTGGGGGCGTTATAATGTCACAATCAATTCTATTATTGACTGATAAAAGAGTAGCCCACGAGATGGTTGTGAGCGGTGATAATTAATTGTCTTCACTCTAGTCTTACACCGATAAATTAGGGACGGCTAGCGCAGATAGATCTCGTATAGCTTTGTGTGGAATTCAAAACAAACCAGAGGATCAAGCATTATGCGAATTATCCTTAACCGACTGTAATAAATATCATGTAACAACTGTGACAATGGCAACTAGGTTTATCCACGTAGTTCCATTAAATGTGTTCCAGTGATGTAATTTATCCACGAACTCGTGTGTTTGTATGTGTATGTATATATATATAATCAAATGAATAATACAGAATGCTTATAATAGTTTTCTCGGACTGCTAGAAGTTAAATGCAAATAACACATATTGTAGATCAAACCAATTCCTCCTGCAAACCTGCGGCTTGAAAAATCCCTTGTCTGAAACGACCCATAATAAACACAATGCATTTAGTTGACACTAACATTATATGTACATAAATACATGTGTATTGTTCTATTTTTATTCGTAGCAGCTGAACAGACGTTTCTTGTGTGTAATGAGGTTCCATGCATTTTAATAACACTCGCCAAGGTTAAAAGGTTTAAAATCGTAAATTGAAAATACCACTGACAGTGAAGTGTTATATATGTATATAGATTGTGCTTTAATATGGTAAGAATGAAAAGAGCCATCAATCCATATAAAACACTTTGTTTTTAATAGAGTCTGTCACCACTAAATGTTCCATCTTCGTTACCTGATCTTTAAATGTTTTCATTATCGAAAGGTTCATCGTCGGTCAGTGTTGATATTACATACAGTTTTCATTTTATCTAGATTCAAATAAGATTAGGGTTTACTTTTAGGGCAAATAGAGCGGTGTATTTATTTATTTATTTCAATCAAGATATATTACAATGTACAGTTAAGGACTAGGTTATGTGTGCGGTTAATGCAATCAAATGCTATTTTAGTTTTACTTGTGTCGATATACATATTAGGGTTTAGGTTACTTTTAATAAAAACTTCTGAGTGAAAACAAACCACAGAGAAAGAAATTATATTATTATGTTACCAACTCTAAGTTTGTTATATCCAGTGCCAACACGGCCTCTCGTTTAATACCAGGACTCTTCAAGTTTAAAGCCAATATATTACTAAGTAGTTTCCATTTTACCTAACCGGCATGGCCAGGTGGGTTAAGGCGTTCGACTCGTAATCCGAGGGTTGCGAGTTCGAATCCCCGTCGCACCAAACATGTTCGCCCTTTCAGCCGTGGGGACGTTATAATGTGCGGGTCAATCCCATTATTCGTTGGTAAAAGAGTAGCCCAAGAACTGGCGGTGGGTGGTGAAGATTAGCTGCTTTCCCTCTAGTCTTACTCTGTTAAATTAGGGACGGCTAGCGCAGATAGCCCTCGTGGAGCTTGGCGCAAAATTCAAAAACAAACAAACCATTTTACCTAAATCTAGAAAGGATTACAGTCAATACATCAGTATATTGTTTTTGTTTTACATAACCTTAGATAGAAATAGGGACCAAGATATGTTTAGGGTGAATATATGTTAGTATGCTGTTTCATTTTTAATTGAATGTTGACTGAGATTACAAAATAAACCGAGTTAAAACAAAAAATAGTATATAACATGATGTTAACCGCACTATTCACACTGTATTCAGTTAAAACTAGGCCTTTTCGTTCAACAGAAGGATTCTTAACGTTTATTACCAACATGTCGGTATGTTGTTTACGTCTTACCTAATTCTAGATTGTATTATGTTTTAGGTTATATTCAGAACAAGTATAGTATTTACGATTTACTTCAATAAATACGATGAAGTTTCAAACCATTAAAAGTCCATGGTAATGTTTTATTTCAAAATTTTCTCACCAAAACACTAAGAAAAAGCTTTTGTTTGTTTGGAAATTTTGCACAAAGCTACTCGAGGGCTATCTGTGCTAGCCGTCCCTAATTTAGCAGTGTAAGACTAGAGGGAAGGCAGCTAGTCATCACCACCCACCGCCAACTCTTGGGCTACTCTCTTACCAACGAATAGTTGGTTTGACCGTCACATTATTTACCCCCACGGCTGGGAGGGCGAGCATGTTTAGCGCGACGCGGGCGCGAACGCGCGACCCTCGGATTACGAGTCGCACGCCTTACGCGTTAGGCCATGCCGGGCCAAGGAAAAGCTAACTGCTAAAGTTAATTTGAAAACTTCAAACTTTCTTCCAGAATAAAAAAACATAAATATGTATGATTATTTATGAAGCCACACCCAAACTAAGGGTAGTGACGATTTGTTTATATACTGTTTTAAAAAATATGACTTATTTAACTTTCGTATTGAGAAACATAGGAAGTTGGTAGGGAGTATACAGGTCGAATTTATAGAAAAACAAAATTCATGTTTACACTCTACCTTGAAGAATGAAGTTCGTAGAGAAAATTGAGAAACTAATACGTTTAATCTGTGATTATTTTTAGACTGAGACATATGATAATATCAAAAGTATCGTGACATATACAAAATTTTTATTAAGATGACAGATATGAAAGTATTTCGTGACCCAGTGGTTAGCACACTGCACTGTATACCTGAGGTTTAGGGCCCGCTCTCCGTTACCGGAAAAACAAACTTGAAAACAAAAATTGTTTTCCACACATTAAAGCCGTGAGTGCGTTTATAACAAAGACTGTAAAATCACACTAATTTGTTAACCCTGTAATTAGCACTAGATGTTTTCAATTAGTTACCTTCCCTCTAATTTATAACTCAAAATTAGGGACATCTAGTGTATATATATATATATATTGTTGTTTTTTAATTTTGCGCAAAGCTACACGAGAGCTATTAGCGCTATCCGTCCCTAATTTAGATAGTGTAAGACTAGAAGGAAGGCAGCTAGTCATCACCACCCACTGCCAGCTCTTAGGCTACTATTTTACCAACGAATAGTGGGATTGACCGTCACATTATAACGCCCCCACGGCTGAAAGGGCGAGTTACGAGTCTAGAGCCCCTAACCATGCCCGGTCTAACTACTGTGTAATTCAACAAAGACATAAGCATACTTTATTTTATTATAAAAGATTCACTGTGTTTGTGTGTTCCAACTTAATCGTTTAAAAAAAAACACTGAAAATTAACTTTTAACATTGATTTCTTCTTTTCTATTCTTTTTTTCACTAAACCAATTTCACTCCAAAGAGTTTTCAATATTCTCTCTCCTTATCACGCCCTATTCCAGATGTTAATTAATTTATCCACTGAAAAGTCTCCTTTGTAAACTGAATGACGGGAAACTAATTAGTTTCCGTCAATTGATAACATAACAGATAAATTATGTTAGAAGCAAATTAAAGATTTTATTTATATTGAATTCTACAAGTTAAATTGTTCTAAATAGGTTGATGTCAAAGAGACGTCTGAAAGGAACGTTTGTTTTGTAAGCGCTTTTTCTAGAAATAAAATCATATAACTAAAATTATTTTACAAATAGTTTATGCAAACGTTTAAAGACCACAGTATTCATAAGTTTCTTCTTGTAAATAGAAGTTTGGAAAAAGATTCATTAACTAAATATTTTATATTAATTAATATAAAGTTTATATTTTCTAGAAATTTGACGGTATGCCCCCTCTAACCTAAGTAGCTCAGCTGCAAGCTTGAGCGTTTATAACGCTGAAAATTGATGTTCGATACGCGGTTTTATGATTAGTGTAAAGCAACACTTTTCTTGTACTTTTTATCTGTAGAACAGACACAATAAGTTTAGAGAAACAGGAGAAGTGTATGTGTTTGGAAAACGTTATTTCAAAGTTCACTGTTCCCTGAATGCAGTTAACGATCTATAAGCTTACCGTGCTCATATGATTATTTCTGAAAAATCATTGTAAAGTATTGTCTAGCGTTTATTGTGATATGGTTTGATCGTAAGGGCTCTGCGGTACCTTAGATTATTTCTAATGCTGAAAATCTACTTTCGATATCTGCATTTGGTGGCCTGTTGTTCAGTTTTGCTTTTAAATATAAAATAGTAACAATAAATTATTCCACGAAATAATGGTTATAATAAAATGACCGAACTGTACTCCAAACTACTTGAACACAATTTTTGACCAAGCTTATTTTAACTAAAATACATATAAGTTTAATATGGACTAACAACAAGCGATTTTGCCCGGCATGGCTAGGCGTTTAAGGCGTACGACTTGTAATCCGAGGGCCGTGGGTTCGAATCCCCGTAACACCAAACATGTTCGCACTTTCAGCTGTGGTGGCGTTATAATATGACGGCTAATCCCACCATTCGTTGATTACAGAATAGCCCAAGATTTGGCGGTGAGTAGTGATGATTAGCTGCCTTTCCTCTAGTCTAACACTATTAAATTAGGGACGCCAACGCAGATAGCCCTCGTGTAGCTTTGCGCGAAATTCAAAAGCAAGCTAACAAACAAAACAAGTGGTCGGAAATATCCAGTTTAGTCCTAAATTATAAATTTATAAGATTTAATTTAACCAGACCTGGATATATGTTGTCTTTTGTAATTCTTATAACTATTTTTACTCTTTTTTTAACGATTGACCGCCTCAAGGTAACTCGAAATGTCTAAAACTGAAACGTGGAAAAAAATCTCCAGGATAGCTTATTTACAAAAAGCCTGAAACGAAAACCTTTAAAACAATGTCGATCAGACAAAAGATATTGTTTATCTGCTCTTTATTCTTACATGAATTGTGTTGTAAATTATGATGATAAAATACTTTATACAATGAAATCTGTTTTACTATAGACCCACATTCTGGTATCGTCCACAAATTCGGTGTTGCTGTATAAATTGGAAGGCAATCGGTTAGCAGCACCCATTATCTGCCCAATGTTTCTATTCTTACCGGCAGCATGGCTAGGTGGTTAAGCACTCGACTCGTAATCCGAGGGTTGCGGGTTCGAATCTCCATCAAACAAAACATGCTCGCCCTTTCAGCCGTGGAGGCGTTATAATGTGATGGTTAATCCCCCTATTCGCTGGTAAAAGAGTAGTCCAAGAGTTGGCGGTGGGTGGTGATGACTAGCTGCCTTCTCTCTAGTCTTACACTGCTAAAATAGGGATTGCTAGCGCAGATAGCTCTCAAGTAGATTTGCGCGAAATTCAAAACAAGCCAAACTATTCTTAGCGTAACAATTAGGTTTACTTTCACAATTATAACACCATCAGAGCTCACAGGGTGAAACATGTTCTGTGAAACATCATCGAACGTTTTGATTAGCAGTAAATAATGCTAACAACTTAGGCATGAACCTTCTACGGATACATTATGACATTGTCTTGTCATGGTTCGAACACTATTCGTTAATACTAGAAAATATTTTGTTGTTGTTTTTTTAATGTAGTTCTAACGTCCTAGTGGATATTGCAATGAACTGAAAAACTATATAATATACAACCAGTTACCCATAATAAAACATACGAAGTAAGTAAAATGAACACGTCTCACAACATACTAGTTTTGTAAATATTATTCTGACAGAAATTTACTTAATCTCTAAAACTTAAAAGGTGTTTCATTTTAAATTTCGCACAAAGCTACTCGAGGGCTATCTGTGCTAGCCGTCCCTAATTTAGCAGTGTAAGACTAGAGGGAAGGCAGCTAGTCATCACCACCCACCGCCAACTCTTGGGCTACTCTTTTACCAGCGAGCAGTGGGATTAACCGTCACATTATAACGCGCCCACGGCTGGGAGGAGAAGGATGTTTGGTGCGACGGGGATTCGAACCCGCGACCCTCGAATTACGAGTCGAACGCCCTAACACACTTGGCCATGCCGGACCTCAGCTTGTGAGAGTTGTGTAACAAATAATGAAATATTTATTAGTTAGATAAATTGCAAGATAAAAAGGTTAGTTACTATTAAGTGACTTCGATCAAAAACAGACTGAGTTATCACTGGTTTGATACAAGAACCCATCAAAGAGCAAAAGGTAGACTTAATAATAAAAATAAATAAATAAATCTAATCATCCTTGGAAAGGAAATAGAGAAGTCCAGCCACTTGTTGAAAGAAATGAACGAAAATAAAACCTTTGAATGAGTGAGAAACCAGAAGCTTAAATATTTTATGGTGAAAAGAAGAATACGAACCTTCAAGAAAAAGAAATAAAATATCAAATTTGTCCTAATATAAGAAGTGAAACATTTTGTTTTAAAATGAGAAAGAAATTGTCATGTCTAACAGGTTCATAGAAGGAAAATGTCTAATCACGTTCAATTAAGAAATAAATACAACTACTCTAGAAATATGGGGCGAAAGAATAAATATTTTACACTTTTCCTTTCTGTACAAAAAATATTTTTCTTAAAGATAAACGATTCTGACCAACTCTCGTAGGAAAAAAACAAAAATTCATCTATTAATGATGAAAGAGTTGAACAGTATTGTTAAAGAACTACACTAAAAACATGACAGAATTCATACTAAGAGAGACAGAGAGAAAGATGAAGAGCAATACTTTCTCTTCAAAAAGAAACCAAAACATCTTCTAGACAGAGGAAGCAAGCTCACGGTAGAATAGTTGTAAGGAAAAGTATATCAAATTTTCTGGTTAGCTGAGCTGTAGAAAACAGAGTAGGTGGTAATCCCAACTTTGTCAAGTTTTGTTGATGTTGAATATTGTGAGGCTTGTGTTACTGACTGGGGATCATCTGTTAATTGAAAAAGACTACGTGCAAAACGTGGAAGAAAAAGAGGCAGGGACGACGTTCTGAAAACATACTTGTTTTTGAGCTAATGTCGCTTATTTACTTGTCTATCCGGTGATTTGTACTTTAATTCGTACAAAAGAGACGAGTGAAAAACAGTTGTGTAATAAATCCTGGTTAAGTGATATTGACGCATCAATTACTTAATTTAATTGTACTAATCACATCCCATTATCATTACTGGCTACACAATAGATCTTGACACAGTTTGTTTTCCTGCTTGGTTCATTGTACCTCCAAACCTGAATATGTAGATTTGAATGAACGACTTGTGCGAACGTTTTCATCACTGACATCACTTTGTGAAAGAGATAATCAAATATAATGTCTCTCTTCTCAACGTTTCGTTACCTCTGAATTATTTTAAACAAAGTTTTAAAGTAGAGTTATTATAACTCTATCTAACATTTTTAACTTATACTGCACGTGACATCGTAACCTCAAGTAAATTTTCAGAAGTTTGAATAAACGAAATAAACGCGGCAGTTTATCTCCCAACATGTGCGGGCCCGGCATGGCCAACCGTGTTAAGGCGTGCGACTCGTAATCTGAGGGTCGCGGGTTCGCATCCTCGTCGTGCCAAACACGCTCGCCCTTTCAGCCGTGGGGGCGTTATAATGTGACGGTCAATCCAACTATTCGTTGGTAAAAGAGTAGTCCAAGATTTGTCTGTGGGTGGTGATGACTAGCTGCCTTCCCTGTAGTCTTACACTGCTAAATTAGGGACGACTAGCGCAGATAGCCCTCGTGTAGCTTTGTGCGAAATAAAAAAAAAAATCCCAACATAAAAACACTATCGACATGTTTTGAATTTTTTGTCTATAAAATAAAATATTTGTTTTTCTGAACGGCTGAATCGTAACTAATTCATCAGTTCTCATTCATACTAAAAGTGAATCGAAAAGAACAAACGTTTCAAAAAATTTAACGTAGTGTAGAAAAATGTCTGTATGGATAACTGGAAATATCTGTTTGAGTAGCTGAAAATGTCTGTATGGATAACTGGAAATATCTGTTTGAGTAGCTGAAAATGTCTGTATGGATAACTGGAAATATCTGTTTGAGTAACTGAAAATGTCTGTATGGATAACTGTGCGAAGTTAAAAATTATGGATGAGTGAAAAGTGTAATTTTTCTTAATTTTTCTTTTCTACGTAGGTTATGGCTAATTCAGTGTTCCTGCTGTGTGCTGTAAAGGTAGGCTATTATCACAGACTGATGAGGGACCACGCCCTTGACCGGACGTTCACTGGAACCAGAGGAGTCATCGAGTCTCGTATCAAACTAGAGTATGAAAAAGAGCAACAGGTAAAAGAAAAACGAATAAAAATTATTGGCAAGTCATCAATGACTCATTCAGTTATCTTACAAGTCATCAATGTCTTGTTAGTTTTCGAATTTGGCGCAAAGCTACACGAGGGTTATCTGCGCTAGCCGTCCCTAATCTAGCAGGTTTTAAGATAAGAGAAAAGGCAAATAGTTATCGTCAACTCTTGGGCTACATTTTTTCCCAATGAATAGTGTGATTGACCGTGACATATAAATGCCCCTACGGTTGAAAGATGTGACGGGGATTTGAACCCGCGACCTTCAGATTACAAGTCGATCGCCCTAACCACCTGGCCATGCCGAACATTTGCTGCTTTTGTGAAACATTTTCGTTACAATTCACTCGTTTTGCTGTCACTGTGAAACATTTTCATCATTCATTAACGCTTACTCATATTACTGTCAACAAACATGAATCAATGTCTCCATCACAGACGCTTCTTATTGTCACTGTGAATTTTTTCTCTCGTTTCCATGGATACATATTTTAGTCATTACAGTATTGTACGTTTCATTGTGTTTGCTATGCGTATTAGCACAGAAACTAACATCTTTGAGAGATACCAAAACTTAAAAAAAAAATTTTTAATGAGATTCTGCGAAGGGTTGAGTACGTTACATTAAAACTATTGTGGTTAAGCAAATCAGTAAGTCACGTGACAATCACAGCCGATATAAAGTCGCGGTGGAATGTGATGTATCAGAACTACATTCTGAAATCGTTCAGCATTTTCCCAGGTAATGTGATCGATCGCTTTTCATTCATACCCTTCCTGACGCACGAAATTCATAAACTCAAATAGTAAAGGTAAGCTAAGACTGGAGACTTGGAATTATTTTTAATTCGAAAATATCCCTTGTACTTAATGGCATTGGAAACTAAAGGAATATATATCAACGAATTATACTCCAGATATGGTTAGCAAACTGCAGCGTGTTGTAACAGGTGGGACTCCAAAAACACAAAGATTAGTGGCAAAGTTGCTCACGTGCCTCATGCGACGTGAGTCACGTGTCCATATATCCGTTCAGTCGTTGCAACACCGACTTAAGTAGATTTCTGTGTGATCGAACTGTTAAGACAGGTGCTGGGAAACCGTCGTATTTGTACTTTAGTTGAATTATAGAAAGCATATGAATTGATGTACTTTAAACATGACGGAGGTACTTACAATGAAAACTGTGCTGCAGGTCTACTCTCAATATGCAAGATCGGAAAATAGAACATAACTGGATATAAAATGACTCCAAACTCATTTCAATATAACGTACTTTAACACTGTATGTCATAGAATAACTGTTTCTTAATCGGGATTTTTTTAACACAGTCGTCTTAACAAAATGAACTGGTATCAAACACTAGATTACATATCAAATAATTTATGAAAATAGAGTAAGCAGTTATCAATGACAGTAAATATAATGTGAAAGTAATAATTCGAACTTTGCTAACGTAAGTATCATTCCAAAGTGTCTGTAATCGATTTCTTAAACTTTCTCCTCAAAAACGAAGGAAACAAACATTTAAGGTGTCACTTAAATGAAAACTTATATGAGGTTGCAGCTCTACATAAAACCCCAATTTTTAATGTTTGTGAAAACGCGTGTTATCTCACTGAAGCATCCATCTCTTGAAACATTACATTATAATATAATACACTATAAAAGTGATTTATTAGTTCGAGTTTGTTTGTTTATTTTCAGCTTTTGAAAACATAAAAGAAAGTGTATATTGTGATATCTCTTACTCGCTGCTAAATTATAAAATTAAATTATTTATTTTGGTACGTTTCTTTTACTTAACTAGTTATAAAACCCAATAAGATTTAAAAAACTAAAAACCTTTGATGCGTGCCTGTCTGTTATTTAGACTATAAAATGAACCTTGGGCCGCATGAAGAAAACATTGTCTACAAATCTAATTAATACAGAACATGGAACGTTTTCATCATCCTATGATTTCATTGCTAAATAGAAAACTTGTTAAAAGAGATGTGGTTATACTTGTTTTAATCAGATTAAATACTTTCGTTTGTTACTTTGGTCTCGGTGGATCAGATTGAGAAATAACAAAAAAAAAATGAATGAAAGTTAAATTAAATTACATCACGTGACTTCTCCCGCTGTTACAGCAGTAAGTCTACAGATTTACAACCCAAAAATCAGGGGCTCGATTACCCTCGGTGGACTCAGCAGATAGTCGATGTGGATTTGTTATAAGAAAACACTCACACACATAATACTCGACAGTATCTTTATTTAATATCAGTCAAAATATTTGATATCGAACGTTATTGAAGTGCTTGATTTGTTTTGAACTTCGTGCAAAACTACACGAGGGTTATATGCACTATTCGTTGCTAAGTTAGCGTTGATAAACTAGAGGGAAGGCAGCTAGTAAAAAACACCCAACGCCAACTCTTTGGCTACTTTTTTACCAATGAATAGCGGTACTGACCATAACATTATAACGTCCACAAAACTGAAAGGGAGAGCATGTTCAGCGTGACGGGGAATCGAACCTGGAATTTACATATTGCGAGTTGAGCGTCCTCTAACCACCAGACCTTACCGAAAGATAATCTCATATCTTTCGTCCCACGCTGGCAAGCCTACAAATTTATAACGCTAAAGTCAGGAGTTCGATAAGAAAACTATGAAAACTTTCCCTTTTTAATGAATCTTCCAGATCTTTGTTCGTAAATAATTTGAGAAACATTAGCTAAAGAATCCTGCTTTGTTTCATAATACTAAATTTAATAACACACTTCACTGGAACTGAATTTATTACACATTTATTTAAACTTCTATATCGTTTTCTCCTCTTGTAAGAGTGTGTGTGCGTGTTTTTCTTATAGCAAAGCTACATCAGGCTATCTGCTGAGTTCACCGAGGGGAATCGAGCCCCCTGATTTTAACGTTGTAAATCCATAGACTTACCGCTGTACCAGCAGGGGAGTCTTGTAAGAGATAATGAAAGCGTTAGTTAAAATCTGTTTTATAATAATCTTATCTTACACCAATGAAACCAAACCGTTTTCATATAACATTGTTTTCTTATTTTTTGCTATTCGTTCTTTGCAAGAAATGATAAGAACACGAGGTAAAGAATCACACTTTATTCTATGACAGTAAAATTGCTGTTAACACTCGGTTGATGCGTTATAAAACTTGACCTGAGACAAATGATTTGGCTCTCTCATCACCACAAATCCGTATGTTATGATATTTACACAGTTCATGGATTTTTATTGGAAAGTTCTGTCCAGTAACCTGAAAATATTGCATAGCTGAGTTTTTGTAATCGTGTCTGACAAACCATTCTATTGTTATTCAAAGCTGAATTCCCCAAGAATTTTTATATGTCATACAAAGTACTTTGAAACTTGGAAGGGATATATTTAATTTTCATTGATATTTTAAAGTTTTATCTTTTAACATTCTTGTCAAAGAATCTCAATAATAATGGATTATAAAAAAGCAGTATTTGAAATGTATGACACGTGGATGTCAGAGAAACAAAAATGTTGTAAGTCGTACGTAAAAGTAATGCGTTCATCCGAATATATCAATACGTTAGAAAAACACAACTTGTTTTTAGTTTAAAGGTTTTTTTATCACAACCGGTTGTTTTCATTACGTTAAAGCGAACTTCAAAACCGCTTATTCGAATGTTTTAAATTATCGTATAGATGACGTAAGCCGAAATAAATACTTTTAAATAACGTGTTACCTTCTTCTAGTGAGTCACCCAAAAACGTCACAGGAAAGTAAACATCTTATACATATATATATACAGGTAAACACGTGATGGCGAAGGTTTCACCAAATTATATTTTTTTTCTGGTTTGTTTCTTTGTTTTAAACTAGAATGTGGTTTGGCTCAAACTCTTTATATTTGGATGGAGCACACACATCCATAGCCCTAATGGATTATACTAATTTTTCTTCAACAAATTCAACATCCAGTTTGCGAGTTGGTGTGACCGAATGTGGGAGCCAAAGAGAGAGATAGGGTCATGGTTTTTAGAATTCACGTTAGAACAAAAACACAAACTCCGATGAAGGCTTCGATCTGTTAATTTACAAACGCAACAACGCTTCGCCGAGAAAGGAACTCACCTTTCTATAGTATTAAGGCACAAGGGTACAGAGTTTATAAAACTGACCTGGATGTGTTCAACATAGTACACGTGTTCAAGTCCAGACAGGTACCACACATAACCTACTTATAGAGGCAAAATAGTTTCACTGAGCTTTTTTTTAACTACCTATATCGAAAGAACTCGCGAAAATTGCGGAGAGAAAGGTTTAATGGAACTGAGAAACCGGATTGTGTGTTGCGGAATATATACAGCAATATGTTTTGTGGGGATCTTTTTTTAGCATGTAAATATGAGTTGCACTCCCTCATAGCCTTGAAATCAGTGTAAATTCGGCCACACTGATGAATAGGTCAGATTCCAGCTGTCGCAAAGAGTACAAATGGGCCCGGCATGACCAGGTGGTTAAGACGCTCGACTCGTAATCCGAGGGTTGTGGGTTCGAATCCCTGTCACATCAAACATGTTCGCCCTTTCAGCCGTTAGGGCATTATAATGTTACAGTCAATCCTATTATTCGTTGGTAAAAGAGTAACCCAAGAATTGGCGGTGCATGGTGATGTGTAGCTGCCTTCCCTATAGTCTTACGCTGCTAAATTAGGGACGGCTAGCGCAGATAGCTCTCGTGTAACTTTTCGCGAAGTTCAAAAACAAACAAACAAAGAGTGCAAATTATCTTTATGTTTGACACTTTTATTATGAAAGAAAAACATATTTATAGGCTAATTTAAAACACTAAAACATATCGATGTGCAAAGCTACACGAGGGCTATCTGTGCTAACCGACCCTAATTTAGCAGTTTTAGACTAGAAGGAAGGCAAATAATCATCACCACCCATCGCCGACTCTTGAACTACTCTTTTAACAACGAATAGTGGGATATATCATACATTATAACTCCTCCACGGCTAAAAGGGGATCCTCTTTGGTATGACGAGGATTCGAACCGTCGGTTATTAGAGTACAAGTCAAGCGCACTAACCACCTATCTATAACGGGCCTAGTCTTTTACCAAATGAGTAACTAATATTTATAATTATCTAAATGTAACATTTAGATAAATGACAAAACAGCACTTCTGTTATCGAGAATCCAATAACAGTCCTTTTTTGGAAATGTATTTTGGATATCAGATAAAGAAAGAGATAGAATTCATTTTAGTTATTCATATAGCAGATAACTAATTGTGTTGCTTTATATTTTTTTAATATACAGGAACAACTTCTTCTTAGTGTGATCCCAGCATACATTGCGGCAGAAGTGAAGCGAAAAATTATGCTCAAGATGGCGGACGCTTGTCAAACACCAACAACACAGGCTAAACAGAGATTTCACGAACTTTACGTTCAAAGACATAATAACGTGAGGTATGTACATTCAAACATAAAATTTAAGCCTATCTTTTATTTTAAGTGGAAGCCGAAACGTTATTATGACCCATAACATTGCGAACTGCAGTAGTGCATTATCACGACTAGCGAATCAATTCAACCTACGCACGAAAAGTTCCATATTCGTTGCTTATTTCAGATTGTAAATCACGTAAGTCATCATTTATCTTCATTTCAGCTTTGCTATAAAATCGTTCAAAGTAAAATTTAATATATATCTTTAACTTGCATACACATGTACCTTAGTCTGTAATTATTCTACTGTTGTGTTCAGACATCAACTTGTACGGTTTCAATTTCAATTCTCTGTTGGGTTTCCTATTATTCCGTAAACATTCAGAGTAACTATTCAATTAATTAATCATTGTGAAGCCATACCTTAAGGTATGTGGTTTGGTGTATCCATCTGGTTTATAATTTGTGAAAACAGCAGCAACAGAATCACTTGGTATTTAACAGAAGAATGTTGTAAAAAACTGTTTTATTGACAAAGATTTATGATATACGATTACAGCAAGCTGTTTCGCTAATCCACTTTTAATCTGTGATAGTGTACAAATTGTTGTAATTTACTGCCATTTATCACTATGTTCTGTGTTTTCCGAAATCGTTCCTTTCCAGATAATTTTGGTTGAAAATTCGCTCGTGATCTTCTCTTAATCAATGCATAACAATGTTAATTTATACCAAGTAAACACGTGGATTTAACATTAATCTTGAATCTTAATAATTTTTAACAATGATTATAGTTGTAGATGTGTTTAATCATTGATTGTAATGTTTAGATTGAATGAAGTTAAATATGTGAGTGATATAACTGCAAATGCCTTAGGCCTAACAAATAGGACATAAATATCCCGTAAATGTAATAGTAACAAATATATTAAGTTGAATGGATCGTAACGACCGAATTATTTGTGCATAAACAAATATGTTAGCTTTATAAATAAACTAATATTAATGAAAAAAGGCCTAACAATGTACACACAGGTTGAATCTACCTCATATAAAGATCGTGTCTTACCATATTTCCTCATTCTTCCATATTATTTAGTTGCTTTTAAAAACAATAATATGCAGAGACGTCTTTAGGGACTGGCACACGGGTCGCGTGCTCCAATTCTATTTGACAGCATCTAGAATCCCCAGATGGTGTCTTGAAAAATTAAAATAAAAACCCATGATCAATGTCATATCAAAACAGCAAAAATTTCCGCTCCTATGGACACGAGCTCCAAATCTTTTAATCACCTAGCGACGCCTCTGCTAATGCGTTTAGTGTTTGAATCTTAACTGTAAGAACAACAGTCTGTTATATACATATGTATTGTGTATTCTCAGCATCCTCTATGCCGACATAGTGAACTTCACCCCTCTGTCCGAGCAGCTTTCAGCGTCTGACTTAGTTCAGACTCTCAATCAACTTTTCGGACGCTTCGATCAAATAGCACAAGTAAGTTCAAGGTTTTAGTTAAAATGAAGTATTTTATGGATGAGTTAATAGTTTGTAATAATGACTGTAGTGTTTGAATAAGAGATATTACATTAGCTTTGGGTTACCCAAGAATATTTACAGTCATTGGAGTTTTTTCGTTGTGTAGGATAATTATTCGAGACATTTCTTTAATCTTAACGCCTTAACTTTAAATATTACTGTTTTTTAAATCACTTCAAACAGTGATGCAAGAAAACATTTGATATTTTCAACCTATACAGCTCATGCGCAACATCATTTAATCAGCCATGACAGAGACTCAAAGGTTCAGGCATAGCCAGGCATAATTTAGAACTGCTGACCAAAGGAAGGGCAAACTGTCCGCTACACCAGTATCATATGCATATACACTCAAATGAAAAACAACCGGGCAATGGCCTCATGGTTAGTGTGTTTGGAAACCGGATCTGAGAATTCATGGTTCCCAACCCATTATCAAAAAATAACTCCCAAAACTCTGCCTTTTAATGCTGGAGTTGCGATATAAGAGTAACTGTCAAATCCCACAACTTGATAAGATAATAGTAGTAGCCCAACAGTCTTCTATGGGCTCTGTTGACGAACTGTCCTGTCTACCATTCTAAAATGAGGGTCGTTGTGTAACTTTGAACGAAATTCTTAATCGAACAGTTAATTAGATAAAGCGATTGACTTTCACTTCCTGACAGTGTAAAGTGTCCAGGGACAACTGGACCCTTGGAACTTCAGATCTGTATCCAACACGGCATATTTTATCAAGAAACTTGTGATCAGACAAAGGAAGTTAATTAGATAACATGTTCCCATATTATTATTATACGCTCAGGAAAATACATATACAAGCATTTTTTGTACTATTTAAATAATAAGTACAAAAACAAACACAACTTACAGTAAAATACCATGAATTATGCAAACTAACATTTCTAATTATATTAATGAAAAATAAAAAATGGAATTTTAAATGAGAAACACGTGGTGAGAAACTTTTACTTTAATTATGAAAACTTTATTCCAGAGTTATATAGCATTAACTTAATTAAGATTTTAGTACGTAGAGCATATAAGATAAATACCACTTTACCTTTATTAGATTAGTAAAATAATTTAATGATATTAAAGAGTTCCTAATTAGAAAATTATTTCTATGTAAAATTACAGATGAAGTCGTTAAGTACTGTTGGAACAAAGGTGTGTGTGTTTTCTTCCAGCAAAGCCACATCGGGCAATCTGCTGAGCCCATCAAGGGGAATTGAACCCCTGATTTTCGCGTTGTAAATCCGTAGACATACCGCTATACTAGCAGGGGACTCTATTGGAATAAACACTAGTTGTTTGTAGGGACGAAAAATACAGTTAACAAACAGAAAGCTTTTAGTTCTTTATCTTTCATAAGAACCCCGTCTTCTGATATTAAAATAACAGCTTGATTGAATATTTAGAATTGAATAACCACGAGCTAAACTTTAAGTCAAAACCGATATGAGGAACTCGAGATTTCTTTATTGTGGAAAGTAAAGTTCGTAAATTACTGTTTGCCAGTATAGACCTAATTCTACGTAAGTAGATTGTGTTATGAGGACCTGAACAGTAAAGAACATGATTATCAGAGTAGTCACGTGTTATTAAGTAACATTAAGTTACATTCGGTCCTGAGGAAGAAAGCTGGTAACTGTTGCTCATCACGGCAGATTCCGATTCGAAATGCGAGTGCATTTTTGGTTTGAATCTAATCACCTTTATTCTCGCTGGTTCTGGAAATAAAGATCAGCTCAAAATCATATGTGATCATTTGTTGTGCTCCAACGTACCTATATAAGTTAATGGCAAACTTAGGATCATTAACGCCATTTTGTAACCACGTCTCCTAATGATTTCTCCACTACAGTAATGGACGCCACCAAAACGTGTATAGAATATGTTATTTTTAAGTCCAGACTGAAAGGGCTTTTACGACATTCATCTTGCCTGACATAGCCTGGAGGTTAGGATGCTTGGCTCGCAACCTGTAGATTAAGGGATCAAAACCCACTAAAACCCACAATTCAACATGTTCGCCCTTTCAACCGTAAGGTTGCTAAACAAGTACTGTGGCGTTGACTAGCTGTCTTCCTTCCAGTTTATCTCTTCAAAATCACGGACGAATATCACAGATGAATACTGAGCATTTCTGCGAGAAATTGAACAATCAATTATTTTCCAGTGTTCCACTTGTACATGCTAAATACTAAATTACAAAGCATTCTCTCTTAATATACTGTGCCTAAATTACTGCACAACTTAGGACAATTGTGTCTTAACTGCAAAAACGTTTACCTTTCTGCGTGTCATAAACATATATATAATGGAATATGATACAAAAATTGTCCTGTCTTTTAAAAATAAAATTCAACTTAATATTAAACATCTTTTATTTCCCTATGCTGGGTAAACGATGAGGTTATTAGCCGCCACATAGTGACCTATATCGCTCTGACTTTGTAGCCGCGACATATCGGCTGACGCCCTGAGTTTTCAGTTTCGACTTAGCGGTTTATACAATGGACCTGAGTTGTTGTTGTTGTTTTTGTCAAATACAAACTTTTAGCTCATAGCTGAATTTCGTTATCGATGTGAGATCTTATTACAGCTGCGGATACTGAGGATATCTCCTTGTTACGAAGTTACAGCCGTGAAATGTGTTTCAGTTCCATCACAGAGCGCAGAAGGCTCATTGTATAGCTCTGCACAAAAACAAGCAAATTTTTTGTTTGTTTTGAATTTCGCGCAGAACTACTCGATGGCTATCTGCGCTAGTCGTCCCTAACTTAGCAGTGTAAGACTAGAGGGAAGGCAGCTAGTCATCACCACCCACCGTCAACTCTTGGGCTACTCTTTTACCAACGAATAGTGGGATTGACCGTCACATTATAACGTCTCCACGGCTGAAAGAGCAAGCATGTTTGGTGCAACCGGGATTCGAACCCGCGACCCTCGGATTACGAGTCGAACGCCTTAACACGCTTGGCCATGCCGGGCCCAAACAAGCAAATACACAGAACTTCGCTTTATTAAGTGGTATTAGTATTTATATAATTGCGTACCATTCTATACACATTTCTTATCATACATAATACTATTAACTTTTGGTAAAATATTACCTCAAGATATAATTTGGGAGCTAATTTTGAGCAAAATATAAAATATGACATAAGATTAATATTTTAAGTAATTCAGTACATTTTTGATAAATTTCACGTAATATCTGCTAACGTTTCCACATTTTCTGATTTCTTTTATAAATGTGGCATATATTGTGTTGTTTGTTTATGTGTTTTCAGTGGTCACTTCAGGGATCGAACGCCAGATTTTAATGTTACGGATTTTCAAAGCATACTGCTGAGCCATTGTGTCTATATGTGGCAGAAGGTGGGTTGCGTCCATTTCGGAAAACCCTCTTCACTTGTTTCTTTATTTCAATGGCTTTTAGAACTACGTGACGTAGCTCTCACGGTACCCAATCAGATAATTTTCTAATCCTTAAGAGTATGTATGTGTGTTTGTGTTCGTGTTCCTATATCAAAGACACGTGGGGCAATCTGCTGAGTCCATCGTCCTTAAGAATAGGTTCATCTGCTGGGAATTTGTTGAAAATCAAATTATTAAAAATTAATTATTTTTATTGTAGTTTTCTGTATTGTTTCGTTGTTCTTTATAAATAAGAACCGACGTTTAATAACTGTTAATAATAAATAATTCCAGATCTTATCCTTAATTACAAGAGGTTTTCTTTATGATAGTGCTTTCGTTTGGGAGACCTAGTTTCAATATGTATGACTTCCATATTTTCTCCCCGGAGGTAGAATTCTTATTAACGATCTACATTTCCGAATTAATCTAAAGGATATTATATTTTCATTTTAGTTGATTTATTTTTTTGCTGTCTGTTAAAGCTAGTTTCATTTTGGATACTGTTGTACTGAAGACTTATCATGATTGTATATTGGGCACTTTCCAGAATTTTCTACAGCCACGAGGCTTCAAAATAGCAATAATCATAATGATAATAAATGGATATCATAATGAGTTTCTGAGTTTGTTATACTTAACAAAGTATTATTGTTCTAAATTTATAACTGATCTTTTCAGTTTTATAAAGTTTTAATACCCAAATTTTGTTTAGTTTTGAAGAACATCATATTAATTACGTTAGGCTTAACTGAAACATTAATATTATTATCGACCCGAGCTGCTCAAGCAAAATTTATATTAATAAATTCCAAAACACGTTTCAACATATTCCCTCGTAAAGAAGGAAGTGAATGTATACAACACTTTATGTCTTTATGTTATTAAAACACCAGTGGTCGTAGAATAAAACCATTACCGCTCGTAAGCGGGATAAAATTTTATATCATCTTGTTAGCACATTTCACCTTGGAGTGAAGAGAAAAAAAAGAAAATCTTTAAACTTTGAACTTCAATGAGAAAATTCCAATCCTGCCTGTGGTAAACATCTGTTTTCTTCGTGTGGAAGGAATTTAATTTGTTGATGTAATCTGCAAGTTGGGCACTTCAAGCACTTGGTTGTCCGTGGGGAAGCTAATGTCTTCACACTCCATCACTCACTAATAAATCACTTTCTTCTACGCCCCAAGGCTTAATGAACAACAAGCTTACGATACTTTGTGGAAGAAACACCGCGCGATTGACGAATATTTCCCCGTGTGTGTTGTCGAGTTCGCTTCCCGAGAACTTCAACGGGGTACTCAAAGGCTTATTTCATTAGGAGGTGTATCTTTCTTTCAATCATGTTCCTGCTTAGACCTGTAAACTATTTGCTAAAAATAACAACCTCACACATAGAAAAGAGTCTATAAATTAAACCAGTAGTTTCCTGAAAACAATATATATATATATACATATACGTATACATATTTGTTCGTCCAGATTAAATCACATTCGTTAAGTAAAAATTATGCAATTTCAGTTTTTTGCTGCGAGCACACTGAGAACTGTGATGTGTTTTGATGAGAAACCCATTCAACAGAGAAGTTGATACTTAGACACGTTTGTTTGTTTTTGAATTTCACGCAAAGCTACACAAGAGCTATCTGCGATAGCCGTCCCAAATTTAGCAGCGTAAGACTAAAGGGAAGGCACCACCCACCGCCAACTCTTGGGATACTCTTTTTACCAACGAATAGTGGGATTGATCGTCACATTATAACGTTCACACGGCTGAAAGAGCGAGCATATTTGGTGCGACGGGGATTCGAATCCGCGTCCCTCAGATTACGAGTCGAACGCTTTAACCCACCCGGCCATACCAAGCCTACTTAAACGCACCTAAACGAAAAGGCTTAGACTGTTTTCAAATATTTAATATACGTAAAAGTTTTAAGGTGTTAATCAAAAGTTTAAAATAAAAGAATTATGAGCATTCGTTCCTATCTATACTAAAAACTATTATTCACAACGCGATTTAAAAAAAAAATGAATAACCTATTGAAGTCGTTTTTCTTTTCAGACACTATGGCTTTTTCATAAAAATAGAACTAAATTTTCACCCTGATATCTTAAAAGAACAAAAAAAACGATTATTTTCATTGTTTAATTTAGGTTTCATTGTATGGATTATTTATTTACCCTTTACAACCGTTTCTAACAAACGTACAGCTTACGTTAAGCATATTTTAAAAGTTTCGTCTGTTGGTGTTAATCATTTACTAAGACCTTGACTGCGTGAAATGGACCATCCGCTCTGCTCTTGGGGTTCACGATTGTCCTCCGAATGGATATGATGATTCCACTGTCTCAAAGAGGAAGAAAAACTAAACAGAAAACAATAAATATTCTTCTGTGTTCGTCACTCCTTCTGTTTACTGTGTTTAATGTGGAAAAGTTTGGTAGCTATGTGAATCTTGAGAGCATTTGTATCCATGTGAATGTTTAATGTTGAGAACATTTGTATCCATGTGAATGTTTAATGTTGAGAGCATTTGTGTCCATGTGAATGTTTAATGTTGAGAACATTTGTGTCCATGTGAATGTTTAATGTTGAGAACATTTGTATCCATGTGAATGTTTAATGTTGAGAACATGTATATCCATGTGAATGTTTAATGTTGAGAACATGTGTAGTCACGAGAATCTTCAAAGTTAAGAAGAATTTATGTAGTGTGAAAAAAGAAAAACTTTCGAAGTTGAAATAAAATCGATAGATAAAGTGAAAATATCGCAAACACGTGAAAATATTATTTAACAAAATGAGTTTCACGATGTGAATCTCAACAAAGTCTACTTTAATTAATTGTATTTAGTTTATCAATGTTCAACACAAACAACAGAAACTGATAGCATGTCAATATTTTGATGACACTTGCAACTTTGCTGTTGTTGCTAGCAGTGTAATAAGGAAGTCGTTAAGTAACAACTTAATGTCGCTTATTTTCTACCCTTTTCTAACCTCACAACAACAGTCAATCTAGTTTCACACACAGTAATAAGTATCTACCTTTGTCATTTCACAGAAAGGTAATACTACTTGGTCTATATGGATCAGGTTTATGTTTTTCTCATTACTGTTTAACAAGTATCAGCATCATTAATATCACATGTAAAAATAGCATCAACAGTATTATAAAAAATTATAGGATGAACACTAGTTTCCTTAATATCTCTGTAACAAAAGTATCAATGTTAATCTCACCAACGATGGTATCAGTATTCATATTACCAATAACAATATCAATATTATTCTCACCAATGATGGTATCAGTATTAATATAACCGGAAACAATATCAACATTAATATCATTTATGATGGTATTATTATTAATATCACCAATAACATTATCAAAATTATTCTCACCAATGATGGTATCAATATTAATATCACCGAAAAAAATATCAAAATTAATCTCACCAATAATGGTATTAACCTTAATATTACCAATACAATATCAAGATTAGTCTTACCAATGATGGTATCAATATTAATATTACCAATAACAATATCAGCATTAATTTCACCAATGATGGATGGTATAAGTATTAATATTACCAATAACAATATCAATATTAATCTCACCAATGATGGTATCAGTATTAATATTACCAATAACAATATCAACATTAATCTCACCAATGATGGTATCAATAATAACATCATTAATAACAATATCAAAATTAATCTCACCAATGATGGTATCAGTATTAATATTACCAAAAACAATATCAACATTAATCTCACTAATGATGGTATCTGTATTAATATCACCAATAACAAGATCAACATTAGTCTCACCAATGATGGTATCAATATTAATATTACCATTAACAATATCAACATTAATATCACCAATGATGGTATGAGTATTAATATCACCAATAACAATATCTGCATTAATCTCACCAATCATTTTATTAATATTAATATCATCAATAAATATATCAGCATTAATTTCACCAATGATGGTATACGTATTAATATTACCAATAACAATATCAAAATTAATCTCACTAATGATGGTATCAATATTGATATCATCAATAACAATATCACATTAATGTCACCAATGATTGAATCAGTATAAATATTACCAATAAAAATATCAAAATTAATCTCACCAATGAGGGTATCAATATTAATATTACCAATAACAATATCATCATTAATCTCACCAATGATGGTATCTGTATTAATATCATCAATAACAATATCAGTATTAATCTGACCAATGATGGTATCAGTTTTAATATCACCAATAAGAATATCAAAATTAATCGCACTAATGATGGTATCAATATTGATATCATCAATAACAATATCAACATTAATCTCATCAATGATGTGTCAATATTAATGTCACCGATAACAATATCAATATTAATCTCACCAATGATGGTATCAGAATTAATATTACCAATAACAATATCAAAATTAATCTCACTAATGATGGTATCAATATTGATATCATCAATAACAATATCACATTAATGTCACCAATGATTGAATCAGTATAAATATTACCAATAAAAATATCAAAATTAATCTCACCAATGAGGGTATCAATATTAATATTACCAATAACAATATCATCATTAATCTCACCAATGATGGTATTAACCTTAATATTACCAATACAATATCAAGATTAGTCTCACCAATGATGGTATCAGTATTAATATCACCAATAACAATATCAAAATTAATCACACCAATGATGGTATCAATATTAATATCACCAATAACAATATCAAAATTAATCGCATTAATGATGGTATCAATATTGATATCATCAATAACAATATCAACATTAATCTCATCAATGATGGTATCAATATTAATGTCACCGATAACAATATCAATATTAATCTCACCAATGATGGTATCAGAATTAATATCACCAATAACAATATCTGCATTAATCTCACCAATCATTTTATCAATATTAATATCATCAATAAATATATCAGCATTAATTTCACCAATGATGGTATACGTATTAATATTACCAATAACAATATAACATTAATTTCACCAATGACAGTTACATTATTAATATTACCAATATCAATATTAACATTATTCTCACTAATGATGGTATCAATATTAATATCACCAATAACAATATAAGCATTAATTTCACCAATGATGGTATCAGTATTAATATTACCAATAACAATATCAACATTAATCTCACCAATTATGGTATCAATAATAATATCATCAATACCAATATCACAATTAATCTCACCAATTTTGGTATCAATATTAATATTACCAATAATAATATCAACATTAATATCACAAATGATGGTATCAATATTAATATTACCAATAACAATATCAACATTAATTTCACCAATGATGGTATCATTATTAATATCACCAATAGCAATATCAACATTAATCTCACAAATGAGGGTATGAATATTAATATCATCAATAACAATATCAGTATTAATCTGACCAATGATGGTATCAGTTTTAATATCACCAATAAGAATATCAAAATTAATCGCACTAATGATGGTATCAATATTGATATCATAAATAACAATATCAACATTAATCTCATCAATGATGTGTCAATATTAATGTCACCGATAACAATATCAATATTAATCTCACCAATGATGGTATCAGAATTAATATTACCAATAACAATATCAAAATTAATCTCACTAATGATGGTATCAATATTGATATCATCAATAACAATATCACATTAATGTCACCAATGATTGAATCAGTATAAATATTACCAATAAAAATATCAAAATTAATCTCACCAATGAGGGTATCAATATTAATATTACCAATACAATATCAATTAATCTCACCAATTATGGTATCAATAATATCATCAATACCAATATCACAATTAATCTCACCAATTTTGGTATCAATATTAATATTACCAATAATAATATCAACATTAATCTCACCAATGATGGTTTGAGGATTAATATTACCAATATCAATATCAACATTAATATCACAAATGATGGTATCAATATTACAATAACATTAATTTCACCAATGATGGTATCATTATTAATATCACCAATAGCAATATCAACATTAATCTCACAAATGATATCAATATTAATATCATCAATAACAATATCAAAATTAATATCACTAATGATGATTTCAGTTTAAAATCATTTCTTTCACATTGAAATATTACTTTACGCGTTATTTTTGCTTGTTCCAAAAACGAATTGTGTGTATATATATAACCAATAAACATACTGCATTTTAACAAGATTCTAGGCCGGATGTGATAGGAAACATCTGTAAATATTCTTTATAACTCCCTATAAATTACCTCTCACCTCTTCGTTTATGTAACAATTACACATAAAAGTTCTTATAGATCATACCTTGTATTTGCTATTTGACAATGTCTGTAGCATGCACTAAATGTAAATATATTTGGTTTGGTTTTAATGTCCTGTTAATTACAAGAATGCGAAGTTTAAATTCTAACTCCAGGAGAATACGAATCACTGAGCGATGCTGCCATGTTTACAAATTACAATAATCAAGGTATCAGTGTTATTTGGTTTGATAATAATTCTTATATACAAACAACTAACTATGTTATTTTAATTTTATGTGTGATTCTAAATGCGTGGTATATTCACATGAATTTGATTAACTTCAGAGTGTAGACTTTTTCTTATTCTTCATGTGTCAAATCTGCGGCAGACATGGACGACCATGGCATGCCAGACTTCTCTGTTGTCAATCCTCCTTATCAACTCGATGTTGCTCATTGAGTTCTTGGTAACATAGTTATTGAGGCTGTCGATATATTTAGTTCTTTGACACCCTCTACTTTTCCTCCCTTCTATTTTTTCACATAGCATCTGTTTCTCTATCCCATTCTTCCTACAGATGTGCCCTAGAAATTCCATTTGTCTCTTCCTTATAGTTTTCATGAGGGACCTTTTGTATCCTGCCAGTTCCATGACTTCCACATTTGTTTTTCTTTCAGTCCATGATATTTTTATCATCCTTCTAAGGAACCACATTTCAGCAGCTTCTAATCTCTTCTCTGTATCTTTGTTCAGTGTCCAGCTCTCACAGCCATATAAGAGAACAGATTTTTTAGTTTGGCTTGCCATAGGTTTTTCTTTGCAAAATGGTACCTATAGTAGGTTGCAATTACTTGCTATAGGAGCAGTGTCCATACAGGACCGTTCTGCCCAGCCATCCTTAGATTGGAGTCATCTGCCTGGCCAGATTGAGTGTTGCGCCATTAATGACACTATGTCAATTGCCTCGAACTCCTCCACCACCTGCCTTCCATGACTTCATCGTAACCCTGGCACGGGGGGCTAAATGGGTACTCGGTCTTGCCCAAGGACCTCCCATGGGCTAGCTGAGGGAAGGAGCGCCTTACTGTTCCTTTGTCAGAGCGTGCTCTGACCCACTACCCATAAGTATAGACTAGATCCACTTATTACAAGCGATCTGACAAGATACAGTATCATGCGACAGTTCTGAATATATACCAGCTACGTTTAGGTCTAAGATTAACTGGACTGAACAGAAAATATAATACTCTAAGATCACAATCTTTATCCACCTGTAAAAAGAAAAAATTATAACCCACATAATCGTAAACTATTTCTGGATATCCTTATTTGAGGGGGGATTCCTGGACTGAAAAACTAAACACTTCGAGAATTAAAAAAGAACTGTCTTGAAACCAAGTTTTGGGTTGCGTACCACATCAGTATTCAATCTCTCTCAACATTCATAGTTCGGGACAAGACATTGCTCAATCAGCCAATGGCGAACCAAAGTACTCTGTAGTGTTTTGACATGGCCAAAAATGTGACATTATAGAGTATAGGGAGAACAAAAAATTCACAAAGCTAATTCGAACGATTTTTTGGGACATGTTTTATATGAACTGGAACATGTTCAAAGCTATTGAGACAGTTTGTATCAGTTGCGCTCCATCCACTGCGAGAAACCGAATCTCCAACTTTAACGTTGCAAATTTTGCAAGTTTATAAGCTCACCGCTAGCTCACAGAAGAAGGCAACACAAATTTAGACGTAATATCAATACTAATCAAAGAAAGAAATCGATCACATTTCTTACATTCATTTATTCAATCATTCAATCATGTACGCATCTATTCAGTTATTTAATTAATTACTATATTTTCCTTAACGTTCGCTGCAGTAACAATGTACATCACGTTTCCTTGAAATCAAAACAAACTGTGTAGCAAAGAAAATATATTTGACAGATCACTTCTGTTGTGTTTCATGTTTCGCTTAGAAAATTGAAAGTGAAACGTCCTTGATATAAGAACAGACAAAGACAGCAGGTACAGTAAGGGATTTACCACACACAACAAAACAATCACGTATCCAGAAAAAAAAAAAAAACTGAATAAATGGTAACTTGATTATGCCCTTCTCATAAGAGACCATTACCAAGGGTAAATAATCATCGACTTTATAGATAAAAGCTATTTAGTTGGTGTGATTTTGAGAAAGAAATCCGGAACCTCCAAGTTATCCTTTTATCCGGTATTATAGTCGTACGAAACATAGCTAATATCATTTTATCGTTTACGTGACAGCGGTAGAACCAAAATAAGATTACAGAATTACCCAATAGAGGTTATTTGGGTGACGTTTGCTCAACTTTTATAAGCAAATAAAACTTTTGGTGCCAATTTACTGAGGCTATAATTCCTCAAAAGATAATAAGTTGATTATATATTTACTGGAAGAAAAAAAACAAACAATATCGTACTAAGACACTGATTAACGAAAATGTAACAAAAAGAGAAACGTAACAAACCTGTTTGTCATTTCCAATACAAACCTGTTTGTCATTTCCGATACAAACAGAAGAAAAACCGTATTTCTCTGTCACAGAGAGTTACCGTACCATAACAACGTTGCTCTTCTGTGATGGCATAAGTAAGGTTAAATAAATAACAATAGTTTTCCACTAACAAAAGAAGCGTTGAAGATAAACCTACAATAAGAGTGATTGAGTAATAGCTTGAAGACTATGTATCTTAAATTCTGTAAAATACGACTGTATATTAAACTGCCACGGCTTCTATATTGGAGAAACAAGTAGAAAAATGGAAACCAGATTCAAAGAACACAAAAAGTCACCTTCACACGTTTTCGAACACTGCATATCAAATGAACACAACATAACCATAAAAAATAACCCAAATACTAAATAAAGAAACAAACACAAACAAACGCAAAATTAAAGAAGCCTTACTCATACAACAACTCAAGCCCAAAATAAACCAATATAAAGGAACACCTTTATACCTATATTAATAAATATAATCGGACATCTAAGCGCGCCATCTACATTCCTACATTCAATTACACAACCCCCTTCAAACATGTAGTCAGCTGTCGGTCACTTACCTCTTTCCTTCTTTGTAAACCTGACGATGACCGAAAAAGGTCGAAACGTTTTTCGAGTCTCTGCATAAAAAAAAAAATATCAACCCATACCAGCCGTTTCTACGTATGTACGTATATTAAACTTTACTGTAACTGAATAGAAAGGTTAAGTTTAAATAAACCTAAAACAATCATTTTGACACCATTTGACATTTTGTTCTGTGCAATGCGCGTGAAGAAGAGGTAAAGCATTTTTCTTGTAAAGGTATACCTGATAATTATCCGCAAATTTACCCATCTATATTTCTTTCTATCTATCTATTTATCATAATTCCGAGATACAGGCTGCATATTATAATTGCTGATGTACCTGGCTGGCCATTAAAAACATTCTAATCATAATAAGTTTCAAATTTATTTTGTATATGTGTGTATAAATCGACAGTCCTAGAGATATCAGATACACTAATTGCAAATAGACGATTTTAAGTAAGCACTATAAAACAATAATAATTTAATTAATATGAATACAAATTGCAGTAGGAATCATTGTGTATTTTATTGGCTAAATCAAATTAGCAAAAAATAAGGTGATTGGTTTATGATTTGAAATTGGTTACCACGTTGGCTCCTTTTACACGAACCATCAGTAAATGACGCTATACTTACTTTTTAAAGGGCCACTTATTGACTGGAACACAAAGGCTACATGTTTAGATGAGTGTGGGACATCAAAACAGCATTTCTTTTCAAAGTCCGCCATTTTTCTAAAGTTTTTTTTATGTTTTATTGACTTGATAAAATCGTATATTGTATATAATAATAAACTAAGCAAATAACTTTATTTAGACATAAATAAAAAAAATAAATTTTTAACAACACTGTTATTTTGACATAGTTAATATAAGAAAAGCATAACAAATATTTTTAAAGCGAAATGCTATATACATTTTTCTAACATACTGCGTTCAAAAAAGATAATAAACAAATAAATTATTTCACCATGAAAATAAAAATAATGAACTGTAGAAAGCAATACAAAGTCACAGTCATTATTATAGGTATAATATGAAGTTATATGACCTAATGTCTTCACATTCATCAAAGTATGTGCGAACGTTTTAGGTCTTTTCGTCCACTTCCTTCGCAATCGTTGTCTTTCTTATTTAACTGTAGCAGCCAATGTATCTTTCATAAATTATTCTGTTACACTTGTCTCTTCAATGTAAGTCTTCATAATGTGTTGTGTGTTGTCTCTTCCTGCTGTTGTCCTTGGTGTTACTGCTGCTTGAGTATTTACTTGACACAGTGTTTCAATGATTGATTTTCGAAACTCACGCATTTGTAGTTTGTGTGTGTGTGTGTGTGTGTGTGTGCTTTATTGAATAACACCAAAGCATTCTAACCGCTGCGCTTAGAAAAACTTAAAGGCAACCTTATGATCCCATCTAACACTCTTTCTAAGTGACGAGAAATAACTGGACATTTGATCAGATATGTCTATTCTTTGCTTTACGATATTGTAATTGAGAAATATTTCTGGACTTTTGACACCCACATCATTGAATATCTGTCCAGATTCCTTGAAGCTCGGATCATGCTTCGTTGACAACATAAGAACATCACATTTGACCTTCCATTTTGTAATCATAATTCCATCATCTTATTGGCGACCTAAAGTTTCCTCCTTCTTGAGTTTCGCATTTGTAATTTCCTTGGGTTTACCATTTTTGTTCGTTCGTAATGTCTCCACAAGGTGGCTTTGATACTTTAACGGCTCCTTTGCCAAATCGATTGATGTAGAGAAATTATCTGCAGCGATTGTTCTCCCTGCATCTAAATAGTCTTTAGCAAGATCAAGGACTATTTGAGTTGCATGGATGAATCCATCTAAGGGACGCCGTCACTGTTGCTGTGTGTCATATTTTCCAGCAAAAACAGTGTTGCTACAGATGTAATCTTGGGGATCACATACTTTATACACTTTCAAACGATATTTATGTGCCTTCACAGGATTATATTGATGAAACACTAGGTGAACTCGTAATGACACTATTGTTTTGTCTACTGCAATACGTTCACCTGGAATATTAGCTCTTGTAAATTTTTTTACAAGAATCACAAGTAACATTTACAACGCTAAAATCAGCGGTTCGATTCCCCTCGGTGGGCTCAGCATGCAACCCTATGGCTTTGCTATCATGAAAAACACACAAACACTCATCATAAGTGTTATAGATTACAAATTGTATGAATAATTCTTCTATTTCGTTATACTTTCAAAGCATAATATGTTTTCTCATTGTTATAAGTTATTCAATACATTACTATAGATATCAAAATAATTTGTTTGTTTGTTTTCTGAAATTTTGCTCAAAGCTACGCGAGGGCTATATGCGCTAGTCGTCCCTAATTTAGTGGTGTAAGACTAGATGGAAAGTAACTAGTCATCACCACCCACCGACAACTCTTGGACTACTACTATTTTACTAACGAATAGTGGGATTGATTGTAACATTATAACGCCCCCAAAGCTAAAAAAGCGAGCATGTTTGGCGTGACGGGAATTCGAAACCGCCACCTTCAGATTACGAGTCGAGCGCCCTAACCACCTGGCCATGCCTTGCCCAAAATAATTAGCAACGTGTGTTTCTTTGTCATTGTTAATAATTGTTAGTGTTTGTTTAATTTCAAAATTAATCAATGAATGTCTTTAGATTTATTTGGTCTGTTACCACATTTCTAGGTCTAGCCACGTGTAGAGCAGTATAGAACTAAACAATTTGGAAGTATGTCTTTTATCTATCACTGTGTAATAGATTTCTTTTTTTACAGGAAAATCAGTGCATGAGGATAAAAATTCTCGGAGACTGTTACTACTGCGTTTCGGGGTTACCTGTTTCTAGGCCTAATCATGCTTATAATTGTGTTAGAATGGGCCTTCAGATGATTGAGGCTATCAGGTAAAAACACATGAAACAAACTGACTATCAATAATCAATCATTAGATTAATTTTAAATAGTAACAAAAATCATGATGGTTCTCAAAATAAAAAAAAAAGAAAGCCTGGATTACTTATAATATTGTCTTATAGAAACTAATGTAATTACAAACTTACAGCATGCTCTATCAACTGAAACTAGAAAGATTTGCCACACGTTTAGAACACATTGAAAACAGTAATTTTGTCACAGTCTTTCTACCTGTACACCAGTGTATTTTCATTAGGCTTAAAGACACAAGAAGTCTAATTAAAAGCAGAAATTTTAAGGTGAAATTGGTCGAACAATTCTTATTTTCCAATCAGATAAAACATTCGTCGCTATAAACTTTTATCTTTCCTTATCAGTCAGAAGAAGTAAACATTGTTCTAAACAAAATATATTTCAATTCAATTATGCAAAATATTATAATCATGATAAGAAACTACTTTTCTTCTGAGGAGAAAGACGAAACTCGCATTCCTTCTACAGTCAGGCGTAATGATATTGATTGCAAACGATTTTTTATTTAAGCAAGAGCTGTCTGCGCTCACCATCCCTAACTTAGCACTTTAAGACTGAAGTGAAGGCAGCTAGTCATAACCACCACCATCTCTTGAGCTACTTTTTTTTTACCAACGAATAGTGGAACTGACCGAACTATATAACGTCCCCACGGTTTAAAGGATGAACATATTTGTTGTAAAAAGGATTCTAACCCACCACCCTCAGATTACGAGTCGAGTGTCCTAACCACCTGGCCATGTCGAGCCTACAAACAGATGAAACAGAGGGTTGAACAAGTGATATCAAAACCAGTTTGAACTTGCACGTGACAAACCCAGCCAATATAAAATGGAGAAGGAATGGATTACATGAAAACTACATCGTGACATCGCTTGCTTTTTATCGTGGAATAATGCCACCAAAAATTAATATGTTTCAGAAAAGGTATGTAAAGCCCTTTTCGACCTTAACTTTTCATACATTCAACTCACAATGACGTGTTTCTATCGAGGAATTAGAATTTCCAATACAGAAATATTCGTTGTGCCTAAAGACAATGAAAAACAAAGTAATATGGATCAACTTTAGGATCTAAGAGATTTAGAAAGAGACCTGCACCAAGCTATAAATCTGCCATGACAAGTAAATGGCGACGACTTGTTACTTGTTAGAATCCATGTCAACAAAGTTCAGTGAAAAAAGCCCTCCTAAAAAGTGTCCAAGTGCGGTATGAACAAAATCTCCGTCTCAAAAGCTGTGGTTGTTGTTCTTGTTTTGAATTAAGCACAAAGCTACACAATGGGCTATCTGTGCTCTGCCCACCACGGGTATCGAAACCCCGTTTTCAGCGTTGTAAGTCCGCAGACATACCGCTGAGTCACTGGGGGCGTCTCAACAGCAACACAAATTACGTATAAACAAGTTGCTTTTACAACATATCCGTCAAACCACACATATTGAATTATATGTGTATTCATGTTATTTCATAGGAAAACGTCCCCAACAAGTCGCCAGATGCGGCAACCATCGATTTCTGGACAGTCGGACTGCGTTTGGAAAGAAAGCACAGAGAAGTGGTGTCTTTTGCAATGACAACCTTACGGCAGATCCAACTGCACCAGAAACAACGAAACAAACACGGCAATTGCAAAACATGGCCGAACATTGTGATGTGAGTTGTAATAAAGTCGTGAAGTTACGAAACAAATATGATATAATGTATCTAATCATTTAATCCCTATGTCGAACAGTTTTTGTTTTTTGAATTTTGCGCGAAGCTACTCGAGGGCTATCTGCGCTAGCCGTCCCTAATTTAGCAGTGTAAGACTAGAGGGAAGGCAGCTAGTCATCACCACCCACCGCCAACTCTTGGGCTACTCTTTTACTAACGAATAGTGGGATTGACCGCCACATTATAATGCGCTCACGACTGGGAGAACGAGGATGTTTGGTGCGAACGGGATTCGAACCCGTTACCTTCGGATTACGAGTCGAACGCCTTAACCCACCTGGTCATGCCGGGCCCAATGTCGGACAGAAAACCATCACCAAAAAACAATTTTTTTCTGTTGAAGTATGTATAATGTGACTTTATGTATTTTGTTTATTACGTGAACGTGTTTACTCGTAAATTTCCTTGAAGTAGTTCACCAAGTGGCTAGAGCACTTGACTCGTAATCCGAGGGTCGCAGGTTCGAATCTCTGTTTCACCAAACATGCTCGTCCTTTTAACGTAAGGATGTTATTATGTGACTGTCTCTGTGTTGAAACGTAAGTTATCGAAATATTGTTCTCACTTGTTACTCACAGAGTTATTAACGTTCGGTCTTGTTGATTTATCTAAGAAAACGTATGGAGATATTTACCGTTACGGGCAGCGGTGTTAAAAGAACTGATATAGGTATCTCAGGTAAATATTTTCATGTTTCAGACCTCCTTAACGAAGCCTGTTTGGTTTTGTTACACGTACTCCATTGATTAATACATGGATGTCTCGTTGTTGAATAGGATAGCGGGAAAGACATTGCAAACATTTTTCAATGCTTATATTTTTAAGATGGTTATGTGAATAATAACAAAAATAACGGTTATTTTAAGGGCTAGCTTATGTTAGGCGTACAGGTACACAATGCGCTGTATATGCTGTCTTCACCAAGGGAAAGGAAACCCGATATCCAACATTATAAGCCTTCGGACTTACTACCGTGTCAGTGAGGAGCACTTCCAATATAAATAGTCTATTTATTATGTACACTTTTAAAATATAATCGAGTTTCGAGATCAGCCCAAATATGCGAAGTGACACGGAGGTTGAGAAAATTATTCAAACATTTATCTCCTTTTCAAAATATATACAATAACAGAAAGAAAACGGAGTGCCATGTAAACATTCAAGTATTAGGATAATAAAAACAATACTTAAAACAAAATGTTTCCGTCATCAAACAGTGCCTTTACTAAAGACAAAACGATACCTCCCCCGTTACACCAAACACTTTCAGCCGTGGGGCCATTATAAGGTGACGATCAATCCCACTATTCGTTGGTAAAAGAGTTGGCGGTGGGTTGTGATAACTAGTTGACGTCTCTCTAGTCTTGTAATGTTAAATTATGGACGGCTAGCGCAGACAGCCTTGATGTAACTTTGTGCGAAATTCAAAACATCAAAACAAACCAAAACGATAGCAATGCCAAAGTCTGTCTTCACTTTAAAGACACGGTTGTTCTTTCGATATGTGAAAGTCAAGTGTTTTACAAGCTACTACCAATTAATTATTCTCCTAATTGAACAATAAATAACACTCTTATTAATTATCTCGTAAAGAGGTTTGTAGAAAGACACCGAAAATGTTCTTTGAATGCTCGGCTATTTTATTAGGTCCGGCATGGCCAAGTGTGTTAAGGCTTTCGACTCGTAATCCGAAAGTCGCGGGTTCGAATCCCAGTCGCACCAAACATGCTCGCCCTTTCAGCCGTGGGGCGCTATTATGTGACGGTCAATCCCACTATTCGTTGTTAAAGAGTAGCTCAAGAGTTAGTGGTGGGTGGTGATGACTAGCTGCCTTCCCTCTAGCCTTACACTGCAAAATTAGGGACGGCTAGCACAGATAGCCCTCGAGTAGCTTTGCGCGAAATTCAAAAACAAAAAATTAAATTAGTGAGGGTTAGCGCGAAATTTAAAAACAAACAAACTAGCAATTCATGACAACCACTACCCTTTTTATCTCACAAGTGTGTTTTTGTTTCCTCTAAGTGTATTATTTCCTCTTTAAGTATATGTTTTTTATTTTCTCTAAGTGTATTTTGTTTCCTTTTTAAGTTTATTTCTAGATTTCTTGTGAGTGTATTATTTCCTCCTTAAATTTATTTTAGCTTCCTTTTTTGTATTTTTTGCTTCTTTTTTAAGTAAAAGAAATTTTCTGTTGATTTTTTGTATCATTGTCTATTTATTTATAATTTGATATCTAAAAAATTCTTTAAAACAAACTCAATTACGTCACTAATTTCGAATTTTTCTTCGTTTCTGGTTGGTGTGTTTTTGTATATATATATATATATACCCCTTTTATCTCATCGATGTGTTTTTACAGTTTTCTTCCTTCTTTTTTTTACTTTTTATGTTTCCGAAAGTCAGATCTGCGAGTACGTTTTATGTTTACACAAGAACGTCTTCTGCCAATTCTTCTTTAGGCTTAACAACAGGATCGACGACATTAACTTTCCTTTCTTGTCTGGTTAAGTAGCACGTGACGAGATATTTTCCCACAGCTCGAGTGACAAGATTTTGAAAGGTTCAAACTGCAAGAATAAAAAGGCAGATCTCGTCGAAAATGATGATAACTTCCACTCGATCGACATGTCGATCATTTATGAAAACTTTGAGTGTCATCTCAAACTTCACGAATTGCTATCATAACACAAGGTATTCAAGAGTCTCGGCAAAAAGTACGCTATCACGTTCTCTCTGAATCAAAGACAAATTATGACAATTTTCGTAGATCGCAGGGTAGTGTATCACATCCCGAAATCCGTAAGCCTAATTGCTGCGTAAGGAATGAGTTAGAAATCATTTTATTGCGTTATTTTCCTTGTATCGAATAATCGTAAAGGTGTTTTTACTAGTCAATCAGTCTCAACAGTCAACCAAGCAGTGTACTGTTACTAATTGTAGGGTAAATAGAATTTTAGGTTGTATCTACAAAACAATATTAAATACAAGTGTAAAAATGTTATAATTTAATTGTACAGTTCACTGGTTAGGCCACATTTAGAATATTTTGTCCAGTCTTGGGCTCCTTACATTAGGAAATACATCAAGCTGTTGGAAATGGTTCAGAGAAGGATTACTAGAATGGTGCCGGAATGAAAGGGTTATCATAAACACCTAAAAAAGTTTGACATATTTCAGCCTCTCCTCGTATGAGAAGGAAATTGATAGTGTTGATCCATCGTCTTTTTTTCATATTTAACAGTGAGGATAGTCGGACTAGGGGACACAACTGTAAATGTTCACAGGGTAGGAGTCATCTCAGCTGAGACAATTTTATTTTTCTAACAGGACGGGTTCCCTTCAGATGTAGTGAAGGGAGCAAATTTAAGTGACTTTGAGAAAAGCTTGATAAGTATATGATTTATAAGGGATGGCTTTAAGGTTTTCTAAGTTTGTGTAGGATGTGGAACGGTTTAGATAGACCAACAAGTCCAATGTTGTCTCAAAACGTTATGTTATGTTATCATACCAAACTAGGCCAGTCACAAGCCAAGTTTAAGCCATCTTGCTATTACTTTAGCTGTCCTCTTTTCCCTTATACTGGTATTGTTCATACACATACCTCATAGGAAATCTTCATATTTCCCCTTCTTCACCAGATCGTCAGTACTTCCTCACGCTCACATTATCAAGATAAGCTTTACACAGAATAATATTCGCTTTTCTCTCCATTTTATGGCAAGTCGTTGGATACACTCGTAACTTTATCGCTCCTGTAAGAGGACTTACTTCTCTGGGGCACTTGACAGCAACTCATGTGATGTCTCTTATGTCAAACTTGTTGTTTGATGCGCCATTGTGATCGCATCTACACCTGCTACACTTATAACACTTTGGACATTTTGCTACTTTACATTTGTAGATTACTTTTAAATTCAACCTCAGTTCCATGTCAATGAGACTAAACTGAGCTAATTGTCTCAGTAGTTCCTAACGGGTTTCACAAGAAGTTCGGAAATGGTTAGTTTTCCATAAATAGTGTTCTACAACAGTGCTATAACCATTGTCTGAATTATGGTAAAAAAAAAATCACCCAAATCTACTTCAAAGAGAAACTATCACAACTTTATTAGATGTTATTCAGTTATATATCGACGTACATTTCTGGATTTCTCATTAAAAATATATATAATTCTGTAGACTTTTAGATAACAAACACAATTAAGATATCGGATATGGTTTCTACAGAACGCTCTATCATTTCTGTTGTCTTTGAGTCAGAGATTTCTCATTAAAGAAATCCAGGATGGTGGAATGTATTATACAGCGCACGCTCTCTATTATTTTATTTATTAGTGAAAATGTTAATTAATAGCTCTTTTAGTTGTGCTAAACCTTAACTTAAGCGTAATATTTTTGTTGTTAATGTGAAAGAAACGACATAAAAAACTAAAACATATCATTTTAAAGTTATTATAAAAATATTTAGTCCTTGTCAAAACTGTGGTATAAGAAATTAAAATAATAATTATGTTCTTATGTGTTGCAGAGTTGTACGTGAGGCTACTGAAGTAAATGTGGACATGCGCATTGGTATTCATACAGGAAATGTTCTTTGCGGTGTACTGGGTCTCCGTAAATGGCAGTATGACGTTTGGTCTGATGACGTCACGCTAGCCAATCACATGGAATCTTCAGGTGTTCCAGGGTAAGATTTGATGTCAAATTTGTAAGCGTTAATATGAATAATATAGCAAGAACTCGCTGTAACAAATAATATTTGAAATAATTTCTATTGTAGATATAAATAGTTTTATTCTTCATTTCCTACAAAAGAGGCTAATCTTTCTAATCGTTTGCTTTACTACAACTGTAATATATATATATCATTCGAATACCCCATTTTTATGTATTTCCATACCAGCCATAACTTGCGCTTGCCCGCTTCAAACGACTATAAAAAGAAATATAAATCTATCTATAACATAAAGAAAATGACGGCCATTGTAGGAATGTCGTAAAAGACGACAATATTAGATACAGTGCTGTATTTTACTGCGTTTTTTGTCATCTATACAGAAAATACGACTCCTCACTTCCAGATAAATTGTGTATCTTTCTGTATCAGACCCAAAGCTACGTCTTAGTGATACGCTAACCCGATTCCGTCTAAATTTTACCTTTTAATACTAATCTAAACTAACGTAATCATAAAGGAACGTTGTTATCATATATTTTTATAGGCATGTTTGATCAATTATAAAGTGCGATAAGATATGGAACTTACATACAAGGACGCACGCACGCGCACAAATACAGACTCACATAACATTCTTTTGGAAAATAGGCTTACTAACTCATATAAATGGGGTAATTTATTCATCAACAGATATAATAATAACAACTCTTTATTCAACTATGCAATTTTTATCTATTCCTACACATCTTACGACTATTTATCCATCTATTGTGTAAGTACAATTGAAGACAAAATGACAACAATAAGAATTATTGGTGTGGTTTATGTGTTATGTAGGATCCTAGCAGATACTTAGCTACCTTTAACGTTAGTATTTCGTATGCATACACTAATGTCAACTGAACAATCCTTGTAGTCATCTACCTTTAGTCTTTCATTAATGCCAATGTCTGGTAGTCATACACTAATGCCAACTGAACAATCCTAGTAGTTAGCTACCTTTAGTCTTTCTTTAATGTCAATGTCTGATAGTCATACACTATTGCCAACTGAACAATCCTAGTACCGTGTTTCTCCGAAAATAAGACAGGGCTTATATTAATTTTCACTCCAAAAGATGACACTAGGGCTTATTTTCGGGGGATGTCTTATTTTGATATATTAAAAAAATGAAGTTACAAAGTAAAACTATTAAACTAACCATTTAAAATAAACTATTATTAAACTATTAAACTAACTGATTAATACTTAAACAAACTAATTAACTAACTATTAAACTAATTAATAAATTAATTTTTTTTTTATTTCTTTCCTCTTCCTGCCACTCTTAACTAGGGCTTAATTTAAGGGTAGGGCTTATATTAAAACTATCCCCAAAACTCACACTAGGTCTTATTTTATGGGAAGGTCTTATTATCGGAGAAACACGGTAGTTATCTACCTTTAGTGATTCAATAATGCCAGTGCCTAATAGTCTTACACTAATGTAAACTGAACAATCCTAGCAGTATCTACCTCCAATTATAATTAATATCAGTGTTTCTTATTAATATACGAATGTCAGCTACTTCGTGACAGATTTTAAAAACTAATTTTCACACCAGCGAATGTTAACTTATTTAAAATTAATTATACAGCTTGTCTGACATGTCTGATGATCATATGAAAATTAGAAGTTATTACTTGTAATATTTAACTTATTTACAATGCGCTGTTTAACCATAAGGAAGAAAAACTATGTATTATTTGAATGTACGAACATAAAAAACACGAAAAATATTTTATTTATTTATTATACAAAGTTAAAGGTTTATTTCCGGCTTTTATTATGTTTCTGAATCTCACGACATCAGATAATTGATCAAACAGCAGCAACGGACACGTACGTGAGCGAGTGTAGAAAGTTTTTATTTACTTTGATGTCAGAAGCTATTCTCACATCTAGATCCGAGTGTAAGTTAAGGATGGTTGGAGTTGTCCAGCGTTATTGAATTATATCAATGAACTTATATTGTTTATCTTAGCAAAACACCATTATATCTCATTAGCCCAGTTAATTAGTGATTTAAGTATTAAGACAAATATTACTTCGAACACCACTGATTGCAGAGGCCTGCTAATTTGAGCTTCATAAACGTTGGTTTGTTTCAATCACAGATTTCGATAATTCAGCTTCGCAGATTTTGAAATTATTATTATTTTTCTATCAAAAAGGTTTTTTTTTTTTTACCAATCGGAAAGAAATAAAACTTTTACTTAGAACAAATTATTATTTCTTTTGCCACAATGAATATTTGTTATTATTATGTTTGTTAACAAAAATACAAACATGCTTTAAAAAATGAAAGAACATTGATGTGAAACAAATACACATCCTGTTGTTGTTTTTTTAGTGAAATCTACATCTTTTAGTCTCAAACCTACCTGTTGCGGTCTTTCTTTTATGTACTGCGTCGGAAGCACCTAGTTTCAATGTCCAATCTCAATGCTGATTGATGTCCAGTCTTCACTGATGCATCTTCTCTATTTCTCTGATGTCCTGAGATTCCCCTTTTTTCTTCTCTGATGACATCGAGGTGGTCAAGGAAACTGTTAATATGAGAGTGTAATAAATGAACTTCCCAAATCATATTGCAACCCAACTCTATGATTTTGTTGAGCATGTTATTGACAATGTTTTCGTAAATTGGGTACTTTGGAGGATCAAAGTCTCTCACTAAATCAATAAATTCAGCAGTAATCCACCAGACATTTCATACTGAAAATAATCGCTATCATGATGTCTATTAACATTAGATTCAGGATCAGACGAAACCGTATTGAGAATCTGTGATGGAGAAGGACTATCAGAACGGTAGTGGAATGAATAGAAAATATCTCGAACTTTGGAGTACTAGCAGATAAGTCTGAGGACTCACACCGCTAGAAACCGGATATCAATATCCATGTTGGGCAGATCATAGCTAGACTATTGTGTAGCTTTGTGCTTAATTTCAAACAAACATATATATTAAAAATCGTTCACTGAAAACTACATAAGCAATTGATACTTAATATGTACTCTTATCACTTAGTTTGTTTGAAGCAATAATTTTAAATATCAATTTGATCTAACGTGTTGTTATTTTGACACAGAAAATTAAATAATCACTATTTCAGTGATGTCAAGAAAAACCCACTTGTAGAGAAAAATATATATGTAAAAACGGTTCGTTCACAAACAAAAGGAACCTGACGATGACCGAAGAAGGTCCTCCACGTAAAAAAAAAAAATTCTCAACCCAAACGAGCCGTTTTTACATGAATATTAATCACTGTTTGTTGTATATCAGTCAAAACCACGATATAAATGACAATCAACCTTGCAAATTTAGAAAATTTTAATATAATTAGTAATTGTACTACGACTCTGTATTTCAGAAGGATAATATATACACATAGTGAATTATTTATGAATAATATTTGCAGGAACAACACGTGCCGAACATCTGTTCTTATGCGTTATCAGGACAACGACTGACATGTTTTCTGAGTTAGGGATTTGCTTATAAATTCAGTGAGAGTCGGTGTGTCATAAATCCTTGTTGCCATAGTAACATAATGACTCTAAAATATTGAAAAAGAACTAACGCTTATTATGCGTTTCTTGTGACCGAGGTATCGGTATCCATATTTAATGAGATATGTAATTGTTTTCATGGCCAGCTTTACAAGTCACAAGTATCGAGCTGTTGAACCGTATGCTTAATATTCTACCATTATGACGTTTTACACAAAAACGAAGAAACAGCGTGGATTTTATTTCAGACGGCCTGGCATGGCCGGGTGGTTAAGGCACTCGACTCGTAATCGGAGGGTCAGGGGTTCGAATCCCCGTCACACCAAACATGCTCGTCCTCTTAGCCGTGGAAGCATTATTGTGTGCGGTCAATCTCACTATTCATTGGTGAAAGAGTAGCCCAAGAGTTGGCGATAGGTGGCGATATATCTTGAACTATAATCATATATTAATGCGCAAAATTAAAAAGTGATACACAGTAACACGTATCTTTCAGTGGTGTATATATATTGATCTTTTTTCATATATTATATATAAATAACTTACTCTGGCATGGTTAATTTTACTAATTGAATGAAATCTATTGTACTACAACGCTTCTACTAATTATATAGACGCGGCATGGCCAAGCGGATTAAGGCATTTGACTCGTAATCTGAAGATTGCGGGTTCGGATTCCCACCCTACCAAACATGTTCGCCCTTTCAACCGTGGTGGCGTTATATGGTGACGGTCAATCCCACTATTCGTTGATTAAAGAGTAGCCCAAGAGTTAACGGTGGGTGGTGATGACTAGCCGCTTTCCATCTAGTTTTACACTGCTAAATTAGAGATGGCTAGCGCAGGTAACCCCAGTGTAGGTTTGTGCGAAATTCAAAAACAAACAAACTTATTATATGATAACAAATCATTCAGTAATAGGAGCTAGTTGTCGGTAGGTGGCGAATAGAAAGGTTTGTTTTTAGGCAAAATGGTAGACCTTTTTTTAGTTTTGCTTTTACTGTGTGTATGGGGGTCATTTTTTTTATTTCGCGAGTCTATTTTCTTACGACAGTTCACGAAGAAAATACTAAGTATAACCAAGATAGTTCAGTTTTCTACCTACATACAATATACTGACAAAATTGTGGAAAAACGTTCATGTGTTTGTTTGTTTTGGAATTTCGCATAAAGCTACTCGAGAGCTATCTGTGCTAGCCGTCCCTAATTTAGCAGTGTAAGACTAGAGGGAAGGCAGCTAGTCAGCACCACACACCGCCAACTTTTGGACTACTCCTTTACCAACGAACAGTGGGATTGACCGTCACATTATAACGACCCCACGGCTGAAAAAGGGAGCATGTTTGGTGCGAACGGGATTCGAACCTGCGACCCTGGGATTACGAGTCGGACACCTTAACACGCTTGGCCATGCCGGGCCAACGTTCACGTTTAATTTTCATTAACAAATATATATCTGATTGACACTGAACTACTTGAAATTCTATCAGTATATCATTTTCTGTAATATTTTAGCTACTCTATTCTCTTAATAAAAACACAAAGTTTTCGATAATTTGAATAAAGTAAATATTTGAGTTGAAGGAAGATTGAACTGTTCAATCACGGATCTCAACATTCTACATTTTGTATGAAATCGATAGATTACGTTACACACCTTCTTTCCATCCACCCACCAGCGGAGTCTGCAGACTTACAATACTAGAAACCTGGTTTCTATCATTGTAGTGAGCAGAGCACAAATAGCATATTGCTTTGCTTTGTGCTTAATTCTAAACAAACAAACAAACATGCCCTAAGTTGTCTTGTATTAAACACGTAGCGACCACAGCATACAATACTGATCAAAGAGGCTTAAAGATTTCTGTCAGGTTTTGACAGTTAACGTATCGCAAGAAACACTAAGTAAATGAGATAATAAACTGAGAAGGCGTAGAAATAACCGAAGACTCATTATAATACTTAGAATACTTATATTTTCGAATGTGTTGAAAGATATAAGAAGCATACATTTTCCTAAAGTTTCTAAAATATTCATGTTAGATATTTTTTTCTTTGTGTGTTTTGAATTTCGCGCAAAGCAACACGAGGGCTATCTGCGCTAGCCGCCCCTAATTTAGCAGTGCAAGACCAGAGGGAAGATAGCTAGTCATCATCACCAATCGCCAACTCTCAGGCTACTCTTTTACCAACGAATAGTGGAATTGATCGTCAATTATAATGCCCTCACGGCTGAAAGGGCGAGCATGTTTGATGTGACGGGGATTCAAACCAGCGACCCTCAAATTGCGAGTCGAATGCTCTAACCCCCTGGCCGTAAGTGCTTTTACATTTTTCTTTGACAGAGAAAGAACCTCAGTTATTTATATACTCAGACCACAGAATGATTTTCGGAAACTATATTCTATCATCCTTATTCGTGAAGTTTCATCACGTTTATAGGTTTTCGATTACTATATTTGGCAAACATTTGATTGAAAGTAATGTAATATCTATCACACTTATCGATAGACTATTTTGAACTTTGCGTTAGGTTCAAAATTACCTTTCAGCCCCTCTCTCTCCAGTAGCTCAATCGTGTGTTTGCGGACTTAACAGTGTTAGAAACCTGGGTTCGATACTTGTGGTAGGCAGAACATGCGCAGACCATTGTGTAGCTTTGTAATTGACTATAGACGAACAAACAATTAACTTTCAAAACAAATTTTTAGTCGATAGGTGTTTGCTATAAATATAAAAACAAGGTGTTGAATAACACTTTCTTTGTTTTAAAATTAACTTAACGACCACTCTGATTTTCAACTACATGGCTGGGAGGCAGCAAGGTAATAATAGAGCACACAACAAATCATTGAGATGTGAAACAACTCGGAAACTGAAGTAAACTGCCATATGTTAGTCACATATTTGGCAGGGACCATAACGGCGTAATTTTTTTTTTTGGTTTTATGTGAAAATGTTCAGAATTCTAAAGACAACATATCAGCACGTTCGCCACTCTCTCTTTGTAACGAGGACGTTTGGGCGTGGCCTCTGGTCAATTAATTATTCTATATGCAGAAACATTGAATGTATATTTCCATATTCTACACATTAAATCCCGGGAGATAATCCTGTCTGCAGTGGCAGGTGCATTCTACACACGGAAATACTGGTACGTATTCACAAGCTCTCTGGACAAGGAACTCCTCTTGGATGATTTATGATAATTTTCTGACGCATCCATCCACAATGGGCATTACCTATTTAGATGTATGCTTGATATTTCGCATCACATTTAGAATTTCAAATGCTTTACGTGATAATGAATAATTACATGATTTTAAAGATAGAAAAATAAGCAGAACAGTTTTTCTAAACTATTTTAGTTCGTTTTTCGTAACATTCGACTGTCTCCCCAGTAGCATAGCGTTATGTGTACTGACTTATCCTCCTGCCACCTGCTAGTACAGCCGTAACTCTACGGATTTACAACGCTAAAATCAGGGGTTAGATTCCCTTCGGTGAGCTAAGCAGATAGCCCGATATGGCTTTGCTATAAGAAGAACACACACACACTTATTCTCCTAGATACCGGGTTTCGATATCCGTGGTGGATATAGCACAGATAGCTCTTTATGTAAATTTGTGCATAATAACAAAAAAACTGACATTCGAAAATGTCTCTAAGTTTTCATTGAAGTTTTAATAGTACTATTGACTAATTAATTGATACTAGATGCTAAAATTAATTGACTACTGAAACACTGTTTAGGAAAAATAATTCGAATTTGGATATAAACGTGATTGAATTCCAGATCTCCTTCATACGAAACGTGTGCTGTACCATATGAGCCGAAACCTAAATATATTTTCCATATGCAGAGCATTCTTCAGAGGAATGTTATATAAGGATATGAAAAAGTTATCTATTTCACACAGATAAATCCTTTAAATGACACTGTTGTTATATTATATAGTTGGGCGTGAATTAAACAAAAACATACTAGGCAGAATATTTAGAATTTAAGTAAAGAAATCTAAAAGCATGTAATTCACTATAAACAAAATATATCTTAGTGTAAACACCTTGTCCTTGTGGACGATCGCTGTCTTTCAGCAATATATTGTTCTCCGCTGGTACAGTGGTAAGTCTAGGGATTTACAATGCTAAAATCAGGGGTTCGATTTCCCTTGGTGGACTCAGCATTAGCCCAGTAAGGCTTTGCTATAAGAAAAAACACACACACTAAGATATTAAGATATATTTTTTATTGATCGAACTCTTAATAAAGCGACATCATAAAATAGATACAAAAGTGTGCATTTTTACAATTATGGTATGAATAAGTGTGAAAGTCTTCGTTTGTTTCTATTTCACGTTTTTAACTTCTTTAAAGAATTAACAAAAAGGCCGGTGCACTGATACGAATAATAGATAAAATGATGTGATATGTTATTCCCCTAGCGAGTAAACTCGTTATTCGCGTATGAAAAGTATTTAGACTCTAGGCCTAACTGCCGATTTTGAGGCGGCTGTATTGAAATAGTTGGAAGTGTGTGATATTTATAAAAAGGTGAAATTTTAAAATTATGGTATCAAGAAGTGTAAAAAACTAACTGCTGCGATATCCTTTGTGTGTACATTTCTGTGTACATATAAATGTATAAATCGCATTTATATATCACCTAAAACCTGTGATTATTTACTTTCGCACAATGTACTAGCTGTAGAGCATTGAAAATAAATGAACTTGTGGTAGCGATTGTTAAGGATAACTGACGTATATTATATAGCGGTTAAACTAGTGCTTCGTATACAAAACCTACTTAAACTTTAAGCATGATTGTCGATTGTTAATTAAGTGCTTGCTGGAACTTTTATTGAGATTTATTGGTGTTGTATTATTTATAAGAAGGGGAAAGGTAAATAATTAAAGTATTTCCGTCTTTGTTTCTGTTTATAAAGTAGTTGTCTTTAATGTTAGAAACGTCGTAGTTTTCTATTCGTATAAACATAAAAGTACTGCTTAAGGATTATTGAGTTTCCATGTGAGCCAGCACACATACACACATATATTGACCAACATATATTATTCTTTTCATTACATAGATTGTAAACAACATCAATTGATTTTAATCTATCTTCAAACATATCTAATCTGCAATGCAAAGCTATTTCCAAACTCTTCTCGTGCCTTAAAGTTGAATATTGATTTTGACTGTTTTATAATTTTCCTGAAACTTTAACTTAAAAACTGTAATTCTGATATCTTTAAAAACATTTTACTCATCTTTTATCTAAAGCAAATCAAAATAATACTTATATCAAAATACTTGAACTATTATAAATAAGAGTGAACTTAAATTAGTGACATAATTTATAATTTCTTGAATCTTTGCAGATATAAGCACGTAACTTTTATACTTCGAGTCTTTCTAACGCTGAAAACAGAAAACATATTTTGTTTTTACCTAATTTTTGTTTTAGGGATTAGGAGGGATTTTAAATTATAATGGAACGATGAAAAATATGTTTATTAATAAGTTAATTGGCCGGGCGTTGCTTAGTGGCTAGCGTGATGGACTGCGTGAATCTGACAATATATTGATTAACTGTCTTTCTTGTAGTCTGTAAGTTCAAAATCAGGAACATTAAGTAGGAGTAACCTTTGTGTAGCTTTGTGCAAACTTCCAAAGCAAGCAAACAAATAATTGCTGATTTTATTTTTATTTTTTAAATAAAATGAATCATACATATTCCTGATGTGAGAGTAGTACATTTGATCTGTGTTGGGATCATTTGATAAATTACCTTACATTAACATGTATTTTGGAGCGAATATTAACCAACCATTAACAGCTTCGCGTTTACCACAAACAGTCGAGTTTCCACAACAGATTAATTTTTTTCTTCCTAGATAACGTGGAGAACGACCACTTCAGTTATTTTGAAATGTGATAAAACAAGTAGAATCATTTAATAAAAATATAAGTTCTTAATACCCCAAATAGACAACAGAAAAGTCTGAAATTTTTTAAAACACAGACATTATTTGTAACCTTTCTAAGACAATTAAGTTTCTTAGTGTTTTTGTGATAACTTTAGATTTTCTAAATAATCTACAGAGAATGGTATGTGATTAGTATACGCCAGTTTCATTACAGCTTTGAAGACGAAGTGTGTCTTACTGGACTAGCTGTGAATCTGGCATTACAGGTTCATGTTCCGTTGCCGCGATTCGCTCTTTGGGGTCATGGGTACGTTATAATATTGATTACTATTTGATCAGCAATAGTTGTCCAGCTCTTGACTACCTGCCTCCTTTTAGTCTATCAGTTCAAAAATAGAGAGATTTGGTGCAATAGCTTCTGTAAATGTTTGTACAAATGTCGAAGAACAATAAAAAGAACAAAACAAACAAATAAACTTTAGTTTCTTTAATAACCAATAACGACAGATTTCACCTTTCTTTTGTGATAAGAGTGTTACACCGAGCAGCGTGTTTTTCTTTCCAATCTGTTGTAAGCTTCAGAGATTAAAAAGTTTATAAGAAATATTTAAGTTTTCCGAGTTTAACAAAATTAATCAGATCCATATTTGCAACTACGTTTCACATTGCCTTGAAAGCTCCAGAAACGTTTTCAGTCGTTCTATTTTCCTGGTTGGATTCAACATTAAGAAATTTACTCACAGGTCTGCATATTCATTGTCGCTCAGGTTCGTAATCTATATAAAGTTTAAAGTGTTTCAGACAGTTCTAGTCATGATGCACAGGTTTGAGATGAGAGAAGACCATGACGAATTCTATGGTAATTGACAATTTACCAATTGTATATTCTTTCAAAGAAAGTTGGAACTTCATCAGGAAATACAAACCCAAAACCATAGTTCTTGTGGTAAAATCGAACATTTTTATCACAGCGAAATCCGTGTTCAACAATGCTCGACAACAGACTTGTGTTTCCCTTAGAACTCACTCAGAAATTCGTATGGAATGTCATCCATTAATAAGCAGCTCCAGTTTCTTCAGCGCTTTCCTGGAGATAGTGTATCTATCCATTATTACTGAAGAAATCAAACAAATTCCTGATGAGGACATATCCCCGAGATGCATGCTATCCATAAAATCACATCGACAAAGACTGGGACTACCTCCTTTATTAATGTAGTAGTCACTTCCCGCCAGTTACTCAAAAAAAAACTTTCTCTTGCTGTTGTTGTTTTTTTTCTATATTGCTTTCATCGTATGTCGAAAAACCACAACAAAAGAGTAGTTTCAACTCTACTAGCCCAACACCTGGTGGCCAAACTTGCAAATATCCACAGGAACTACTTACCAAATCTGAGCCTCACTAAGCTCAACTCTGCATCGAGACTAATAAATCCAGACAACAGTAGAAGAAGAAACAATTCCCTCAACACACATGATGAACCCACTGACATTTAATCGCAACACCCAGACAATAAATATAAAAAAGAACAGTCAGACAGTCATTACAAGAAAACTAGATTTTCAGACTCAGAGTCCGAAGAAGAAAAGATAGATATCACAGAATGTTAATGCACTTGGTTTAACTCATCTCCAAATGACATCCACATAAGATGGCAAGACTTTCTGAAGGACATCACCGAATATTAAAAATACATTTCTCAAATAGTTTCTCATATGTTTTTCTTAAATTATTTTTATGTTAAAATACATATAAAATAATGATCTCTAACAGGTTCATGTTGAACCTACTTAATATTAATAATACATAGGAAAGAATAGCCGTTTTTTTATTTCTTTTAGTTAAATCGACAGATATTAAACAAAAATTCTTAAGAAGTAATTGCCAAAATAAAAATATAGCAACAAAGAAACTTTTAACGTGTTTATGCTATAAAAAAACACGAGTAAAAGGTAATAACGATACAAGAAACCTGATATTGTGATATCTTTAAGAACATAAGTCATTCTTTCTCACAGATGGAACTACCTCTGTGGATGAACAATATACCTTCCCAGAGTATTCTGGCTATTGAATTTGTATATATATTAAGCATACATTCTCAAAATGTTAAGAAAAATAATAACAATGCATAACAAACAACCATACCCAAAATTTCTATATTTAATATATCCAATAGCAATAGATATCAGACAACATTGCTTTGGGTCTGTATTTTTAAGAGACTCAATATAAAACCTCTATTAACGATGTTGAATAATAGATATCTTTCACAAATAACATCAAATATGAAAAGTTAATATAAGGTCGCAAATATGCATAGGCCACACGCTTACCTGATCTGATGTGTGTATCTAAATGTTAAAGATATTGAAATGTATTGATAGCCACCATTGTATCTGTTAGTAATTCAAGAGACTAGAATTCTATATACGTTACTTAGTAACTAAATAAATAATGCATTCTGTGAGAAGTATGTTTCTAAAGCTTTGTTCCATAGTAATATCTGACAGGAAAAATGTTCATGGGCTACTGGGTGGAGAATACAGAAAGGCGAAATGGACTGAACAAATCCATTATACTAACGAATTCCTGTATTGTATGCCGTATGCATTGTTTGTAATCCCAAAAGAACTTAGCTGTCTTAGTTCGCCTGTAACGTAGTCATTAGGTAAGAAACAAAATTGAAGATCTCTAAGGCAGTGCGATAATTAATCTCATTTATAAGGCCCTGATATTATAAATATAATTATTTCAGTTTAGCTTGGAAAAAATAAAGGTAATAACTAGTTGACAAATAAAAATAAACTGTGTGTTTGCAATAGAAAATAAGCATATGCTTCATCGATAAGAGGATGATATGAAGTGAGTTAATGGACATTGAATACGTAATACATCAAGAAAGTTTTGATCTTTCCTTTCACAAAGTCGAAAACAGTACATAAGCACAGCACATAGACTTACGAAGGTCTAACATCAATTTTATATTAATATAGAAGTGTGTCTGTGTAAACAGTACATAAGCACGTGGCACATAGACTTACGAAGGTCTAACATCAATTTTATATTAATATAGGAGTGTGTCTGTGTAAACAGTACATAAGCACGTGGCATATAGACTTACGAAGGTCTAACATCAATTTTATATTAATATAGAAGTGTGTCTGTGTAAACAGTACATAAGCACGTGGCATATAGACTTACGAAGGTCTAACATCAATTTTATATTAATATAGAAGTGTGTCTGTGTAAACAGTACATAAACATGTGGCACATTGACTAACAAAGATCTAACATCAATTTTATATTAATATAGCAGTGTGTTTGTGTAAACAGTACATAAACACTTAGCACATAAACTAATGAAGGCCTAACATCAATTTTATATTAATATAGCAGTGTGTTTGTGTAAACAGTACATAAACACTTAGCACATAAACTAATGAAGGTCTAACATCAATTTTATATTAATATAGAAGTGTGTCTGTGTAAACAGTACATAAACATGTGGCACATAGACTAACAAAGATCTAACATCAATTTTATATTACTATAGCAGTGTGTTTGTGTAAACAGTACATGAACACGTGGCATATAGACTAACGAATGCTTAACACTGGTGAAAATCAAACGTTTTCAACACAGAATAGATTTAAATGCTGGTTAAAACTTAGACCAGTCTGTTCGTGGACGCCACCCGCTACTACAGCGGTAAGTCTACGTATTTACAACGCTAAAATCAGGGGTTCGATTCCCCTTCGTGGGCTCAGCAGATTGCCCAATGTGGCTTTATTATAAGTAAACTCACATCTTACTTGAAGACAACCCTGCAAATATTAGTACACTAGAAAACAATCGATACGGATCTGATCAGAGGTTTAATAATGTGGTTCATCTTTTCACTGCCATCATCTATATTCGTGCAATATCACTCATAAGAGAACCAACCCTCTGTATTCAATGTCAGCTTTTGTGCTGCCGCACGATTTCTAGAACGACTGCGACTCGTGATCTTGTACAAAGCTTCATTGATAGGCAATACCAAACTTTCTTTCATCTTTTGTAATGGTCAACAAAAAAAAAGAAAATACAATTTTGTGTAGAAGCTCTTCCGATTAATTCTGCACTGTGTTTGGGGGAGTTCGTCGACAAAATTATATTAGAGTTGTGAAACCGAAATAAATAATAGAGGGATTTAAGGTGAATTACTTACACTGCTGCGTCTCTCTCATCCATTCGCTCTTTTTATATGTAACTCTAAAATTGTCCAAGAGAGTTTTCCACAACTGACCAACAGGTTACATCATTTCTTAGGATTATTAAAATAATATATTAGATCTTCTAAACTACATTCCTTCTAACAATAATAATAATAAGTTCAACATTTTTCATTTCAAATTTCGTATTTTATTTTCAGTGCTGTTTTATTTTTAAATGAAAAATTTAGAACTGCAGGAAAAACCTCTCGATATATATTTTCAATATATATGAAAAGTGCCTAAATTTTTTATTTCCATTGCACAATTTTTCAGACGAGTACATATCACCATGGCAACGTTGCACCAGCTGGACAATCAATTTGAAGTTGAACCACGTCAAGGTCTTCTGAATGACCAATTTCGTCTTGATCACCAAATGGAAACATTTCTTATAATTCCTCCTAAGGTGAGCTGCCTTTGACTTTCTATCCATTCTAATAATAAGTTTCAGAGCTGAAAACCCTCCCCCAAAGTATTGAATGCTTGCGTAAATAAGCACCAGGTGTCGTAACTGACATTATTAGCTACAGATAAATTAAAATTATTGCTTTTCTACGATAATACTTTTCTTGAAAAAAAAAGGATCATTTGAAATTATTATAGTATGTTTAATTTAATGAATATTTTTGCAAAGATGTTTAACAGGAATGCATAATATTTTCTTGACATTTTCACAGTAATTAAAGTAATTACTCACGATAATTATTTCCCTTGTACGTAACACTTTCATTAAAACAATTATTCCCTATTTGTGATTTTGATTGTTAGGTGTTATATTTCATAATCTCATTTTTTTTTTTCATAGGAAGAAATAGACGAGACAAAGTTAAAGAATAAAGGATCTGATACTTCCACTAGGTGTCGCACTTCTTCCAAGATGAGCAAATATGTAGAATGTTGGGGAGCGGATAAGCCATTTGCAAATATCTCGGAGACGACCCTCGCTAAAAATATTGGCTTAACGGTATGTATAGAGTGTTAAGTACACCTTAGAAGCTGTTTTTGTTTTAGTTGCTTTTCCATAAAACCGAGGCGAAAATTGTAGCAGTCTTTTTCTCATCGGTTTCCCCTTTATTTAGTTCTACAATGACCATATATTGTGCTAAACAACCGCTACAAAACTGAACACCAAAGACAACGAAGAAGCTCAATAGAAGTTCTGGAAGAGATTCATAGTCTTCAATATAATACAAATTTCTCAGAGAAGCGCGAGTGGTAATAAAGTAGAAGTTAATTGTTCAGAATACTTTGACCTCCCGTAAATTACAAAGAATCATCTGATAAAAAGTAAAGCTTTGTTGAATGTCCAAACCCAATTATACAGATTTCCTACCTATAATAGCTCAGCGCTGTTAAAAATTTTCATAACGTTCCAATACTAAATTAATTTCTAGTAACTTGTTTATGATAAAGTTTATTTAAAAATAACTCTTTGTTTATTCACTGTTTTGCATAACAACTCGAATTTGCAACAGAAATTTTAAACAAAGGTAAGAAAATAAGTAAGAAAAAATTCCCATCGGTAAAACACAGTTAACAAATAAGAAATGTATATTATTAACAAAAACAAAATTTTTACGTTATGTTCATCCAATCGCTGAGAAGGAGAGTATGTTTGGTAGGAGGGCGGATTGACCTTCGGAGGAGCAGAGCAGCGTTTTGACTACCTGGCCATGCCGCGACGGTAGGAAACTTAAAATAGTATACAGCACTAAAAATCCGAAGTTTGACAGCCCACTGTGTAAGTTTTGCGCTTAAAAACACGTAACTGAAATAATATAAACATAATAAAATGACGATTTCTAAACGTCCAGTGAATCTTACTTATAAAATGCTTAATTACTTTTAAATGAGAATGAATCACTCTGGTGGTGAAATTTCCAAATTGTAATTGCGAACTAAATATTAGCGAGAGAATGAAAACTAATCATTGCATTCACTGAGAAGTCGAACTAACTAATTAGTTGGGAGTTTGAATAAAGTTTCTATTTCAACAAAGTAATCCATTCATAAGGTTGTCAATAACCAATAATTCCAAACAAAATTACTTTGTAATTTACTAAAGTACCAAAATATTAATAACAAAGTTGTTGGTTTGTTTTATTGTTGTTCTTTTTTTTTTTACTATTATTATTCATTTTGATTTTTACACAAAAATAAGAACTTTTGTCTCTGATTCCTCTTTTCTTTTCCGTAATTGAAGCGTAATTAGTACCCTTAATTAAAATTCTAATTTCAGTTTTATTTATATTACACCCCAGTAGGTCAGTGGTAAGTTTACGGATTTACAACGCTTTTTGTTGGAGTCTGAATCCCCACGGTGGATTGGTTTGATTGTTACAAAGCATACAACTACATTATGATCTATTAGTCCTGTGTCCACCAAGGTTATCAAAACCCGGTTTATAGCGCAATAAGCCTTTTGACTTTTCGCTACGCCACTGAAAACGAAGTACAAATAGTCCACTATATATCTTTATACTGAGAATTATTTATTTTGTTGTTGAATTTCGCGCAAAACTACACGAAGGCTATCTGTGCTAGTCGTCCCTAATTTAGTAGTGTAAGACAAGAGGGAAGGCAGGTAGTCATCACCATCCACCGCCAACTCTTGGGCTACTCTTTTACCAACGAAAAGTGGGAATGATCGTCACTTTATAACGTCCCCACAGCTGAAAGGGCGAGCATGTTTGGTGTGACGGGGACTCGAACCTGCGACCCTCATATTACGAGTCAAGTGTCTTAACCACCAAGCTATGCTGGGCCTTATACTAAGGAAACAGCAGCTCTTATCTCTGCTTCTTATTCAATATATTTGTCTTAATTTGCTTTTAATACAATTTAACTTCAGAAAGTAATTCATGTAAATATTTTCGAAGATATTGATGGCTCATAATTAACTGTGGAAAAGTAACTTAAATAAAATATTATTATATTTTTTTACTTTTAGGTTTTATCACACTTTTAACTTTGTTTATTGTGACACAAACAATGAATAATAGCCTGTGTGTATATGTCATGGGATTCGTATATTTAGATTTATTGACTGTTGTTACACTACTTCGATAAAGAAACACACCATTACCATAGTACAGAACTCGTTCATTCATTTCATAAACTTTCTAAATGCGAAACTCCTACAACGCTCCCAGCTTATCTTGCTAACTATCACTGCTCCAAGAAAACATTTTAAAGACACGATACGAAAGAAAACAGATTTATAAACACAGGCTTATAATGCTGTTAATTTTGCTCTTAGAAAACATTTTTGAAAACATTTGTGATCATAAGACAAATTACGTATGTCATGTGATCGTAAACCAACTAAGGCAAAATACATATTTTAAAATTACTACAAAGCATGAACTTATTTGTTCTATTACTTTTTGTTTTGTTTTCTTTCAGTTCATTAATTTGTTGTTGTTTTCTTGGAACATGTGATCCTTAATCCATTAAAGTTGTCACGTCACAAGTCATCCTAAATATAGATTATTTTTTATGAGTCATACGGCCCTGAATATTGAATATTAGGCTCACTAGTGAATCATTTATATGAACGTAGGCTCTGACCCTCATGGATAATATTTCTTTTCTTAGTATAAAATATATTTCAGAAATACGTGACCTTACATTTAGACACTTTTTTAATGGACCGTACAGGTTCTTTAGATATAGTACAGGGGTGTGCAACATTTTTCGTCGGTGGGCCATATAACCAACTTCATCAATCAAGCGGGGCCACTTAAAAAACAAGCTTATTCGTGTACATGCACAATAAATTAAAAAAAATTCTCAAAATGCAAGCAATAATATTTTATATTTTTGCATGAGTGATCATTTTAGTGCGACACTTGAAATTTAGAGTCCTTGCAGAGCTTGTCAATATCAGCTTTGACAGAAGTGGTTGCCACTCTTAACTGACTGGTCAAATGTTCATCAGTCAGCTGACTTCTACATTTGGTTTTGATGAGCTTCATTTTGGAGAAAAATTGCTCACAGCAGTAGGTGCTACCAAAAAAGGGAGGCAATTCTTTGTGCATGACGGGACAAATTGGGAAACTTTTCACGTACACAGAGTTTGTAAAAGTCTAGCAAACTGTTTTCAGAGAATTTCCTTTTAGTGTCCATGTCAGCCTGCAGTTCAATGAGTTCCATTTGGCAATCATCAGGACTGTCTTCCACTGCCAAATCAAAAGGTTGAGCGAACAATTTCAATCTAATTTCAGTTTGTCTGAAATCTGGAAATCTGTTTGCAAACTCATCACACAGCTTTTGTACACTGGTTCCATATTTGGTGCAATCCAGATTAGGAAATTCCAGTTTCCTGGTTGCAAGACATGTAAAATGGGTCAATATGGCTCTTCTCAACTGAACCTGGAAAAGTTCCAATTTCTTCTCAAAAGCACAAATATGCTCAAACAACTTATTCACAAGTTGACTTTTCCCTTGTAGTTTTAAGTTTAAATCAGACAGATGCTGTGTAATGTCTGTGAGGAATGCTAAGTCATTCAGCCAGTTCTCATTGCTCAAGAAGTCCACATTCTGACATTTGCTCTCCATGAAGAACTTAATCTCCTCTCGCAGATTCCAGAATCTCTTCAAAGTAGCAGCTCTACTAAGCCAACGTACAGCAGAGAAGTACAAAACATCTGAATACTCACTGTCCAGCTCATCTAAAAAAGTTTTAAATTGTCGATGATTTAATCCTCGTGTTCGAATATAATTTACGCATTGGACGACATTTTTCATGACTTCTGCAAAATCCAGAACTTTGGTGCACAAGCTCTCTTGGTGAATAATGCAATGGCTTACAACTACGTCTTGTGCTCCAATTGCAGTTAGAAATTTCTTGGTGAATCCATTTGTCCTACCTGTCATGGAAGGAGCACCATCTGTTGTAACACCACATAATTTATAAGGATTCAGTTCAAACTTTTCTACAACCTTAAGCACTTGTTCACAAATATCCTGTCCTGTGGTTGTGGAGGAAAGGCTTGCCATATCTAAACACTCTTCGAAAACATCAAAGCCTGCAGTAACAGCTCTGATGAAAATGACAAGTTGGGATGTGTCATTGATATCAGTGCTTTCATCCAAAGCCAGACTGAAAGCTTCACACGAATTCAATCTCTCTTTCAAAGTTTCTTTGATGTCCTCTGAAAGATCTTTTGTCCTGCGTGAGACAGTAAAGCGGAAAGGCTAGTTTGCTCCACCAAATATTTTTTCTCTGGACATGCATATTCTGTGAATATTGTTAAACAATTTTAATAAATTCTCCATCACTGAAAGGCTTTCCCTTTTCTGCCATACATTCACAAAGCTTAAAACTCAGTTTTGTCACCAGTTCTGAATTTTTCTTGAAAGTGGTAAAACCACCTTGTTGCTTTTCAATGGATGTTTTAAATGTTCAATTTTGTCCTTTCGTGCCTGACCAACAATTTCATCAAACTGGGAGGAGTGCTTAGTTGCGTAATGTCGCTTAATATTGTACTCTTTCATGACTGCAATTGTAGTTTGACAGACGAGGCAGACAACACCTTGATTATGTGGGACAACAAGATATTTTGTGCACCATTCACTGTTGAATAACCTTCCCTCATCATCAATTTTTCGTTTCTTAACTGCTGACATTTTACTAGCCCTGAAATCAAAACAAAAATTATTCTCACGAAAATAGCAAAGTAGAAAAAAACATAGAATTTATTTACACATGGAACCTCTTATGGACAGAAACACATGTTTCTAAATTGGCATCCCGATCATAGCCTTCCGGTACTTAAATTAATTGAGAATAGCAAAATACAGTGTGACCTCGCCTATTCGCGGTTCGCCATTCGCGGCCCCGCATATTCGCGGGTTATGCGCGAACTGCGTTTTGTAGGTCACAGAGACTGAAAGGGCTTTTCGAGGAGATTTCTGTTGTATTTACTCAATCAAGCCGTTTTATCAATTGTCGTCTTCACCAAACAAGATTGGACTGCTATTGGCTGACTGCCTCAGCTTCCCCAACAACGCAAACGGCAAAGCACAGCCCGGTAACGCACGGTACAATTTAGTGAAATACATAACAGTATGCAATATTGCTACATTATTACTGCATCAATGAGTATAAGTATCATTAGTGTTTGGGAAGCATTTCATATAGTATATAATCGCATACATATACGTTTTAAAACTGCGTCCAATATTCGCGGTTTTCGCTATTCGCGGAGGGTAAAGAACGTAACCCCGCGAATAACGAGGTCACACTGTACATAGAATCAGATGCATCTGAAAGCAAAAATTTTAATAAATTCAGTAAAGTCACAACAATATGCTAAATAATAATCAATTTACCTTCAATCTCTTGTAGTAACTGTAAAAGGTAATAAAATTTTCACCAATAATGAATGACGGACAGCAGAGGTTAGGGAAAATTGTCGCCAGCGGGCGAAGGCGAGGTTCAGGACATGACGTTGAGTCGTAGACAATAGTGCTAGTGCACGTCACCTATTCATGCCCTAAGGAGGCCGACCAATCGAATTCGGCCTGCTCCTCTCTAGCAAAGATAATTTTAGAAGTTTGTCGAGTCGAAGCCTGGGAATCCCGTAGGATCGATGCTTTTAAAAATATTCCATTTGCGTTGGATTACAGATCAGGCCACATGGTTAGATTACAACAACTAGGGCCACACTAAATGGCTTGGCGGGCCGGGTTGTGGCCCGCGGGCCGCCTGTTGCACACCCCTGATATAGTACATCTCTCGAGAATCACGTGTTCGTAAATGTATACTCTTTCCTCTTGGCAGTATGGTTTCTCTAGATACAAAACTCTCATTGGTGGTACGGTTTCCTCTCCATACAAAACTCTCATTGGTGGTACGGTTTCCTCTCCATACAAAACTCTCATTGGTGGTACGGTTTCCTCTCCATACAAAACTCTCATTGGTAGTATGGTTTCCTCTCCATACAAAACTCTTTCCCATTGGTAGTATGGTTTCCTCTCGATACAAAATAAATTAAAAATGAGAATTTAAAAGCCTGCAAATAGGGATTGTAAAAAAATAAGAAAACGAGGCTGAAATACTGTAGATATTATATACTTAAATTATAAATCTCTAGTTTGACTCCCCCAAATGTAAGTCTACGTAACAGCGTAGAGTCAAAATAATGTTTTTAGTTTGAGTAAATAATGTCTACAGATCTTCAGCCGTGTTTCCTTACTTTTGTTTTACAATCACTATTTACATTTTTTTAATTTCCTAGTTTTGTATGTATCTTGTTTACTGGTTTTCATGCTCAGCTGTGGGCAAAAGATTACTTCATATCGCAGCTAGGCTAGCCTTATACATAGTAATAATTAACATAGCTTGCAGTAAGCTGATACGGTGCATGATGATTTACTGTAGCTACAAACTATTTAATCGCATTTGTTTAAGATGTAAAATATTAACCTGCAATGGGTGATTTTCATTGAGATGTTTGAGAATTTATTGTTTCTGTGCAACTAAATTATCTATGTATATGATTCACAGCAATGAGCAAATATATGCGTATAAAATCTTATGTTTACCAAAACAGCCTTTTCAAATAAAATATGTACATCTAAAAGATCGCTTTAAACAAACCTTGGTATCTTTTTAAGTAATTATTCTGGAAATTTGTGTTACAAAATTTAATATTAAATGTATTGATTCTTTTTTACTTCTTCGTTTCATAAACAATATTGGCGTTGGCTCCTTTATGACATCAATTCTACCGTTTATAAAGCATTTAGCATCTACGTTTAGCATCTACATTTAGCATCTACGTTTACCTATTACTTACTGGAAATTCCGGTATCGTTTTTTAAAAGAACATCAAATATTTGTAAGAAAGTAAACTCAAGGGGTATTTGTTTGTTTAGAATTAAGCGCAAAGCTACACATTTGGCTATCTGTGCTCTACCCATCACGGGTATCGAGACCCGGTTTTTAGCAGTGTGAGTCTGCAGACTTATCGCTGTGCCACTAAGAGGCTTTCTTCAAGGGATAATCTTAACATCGTTTACATTATAATTATTTTTTTAGCTTGTTTTAGATATAGAAGAAACAAATTAACTCAACAACGTCTCTAGAACCTTATTTAATATTCAGTGATGTCGAGAAAACCCATTTGTAGAGAAATATATATATATGTAAAAACGGCTCGTTTGGGTTGAGAAATTTTTTTACGTAGAGAAGTGAAGTTCGAAACGTTCTTCACTCCTCTACGTAAAATATTTTCTCAACCGAAACGATCAGTTTTTACATATATATATATATTTTATTTAGTATTCTACAAAATGTTTAGGTGTAATATACCAAACCCGTTTTTGCCGCAGACTGGTAATAGAATAATAATAATAATTACAAGAGGGCTGCTTCAAGAGTATTTTCATTTCCTTGTATATCTAAACTACATGTTTCTCGTGCATGTTTATACAGGTTCAGTCTTAGCAGTCAATAGTAAAGGTTCCTACGTGTTGTTTTAATTGAATCCTAGCTGTTTAAGATGCTTTTTTCTTTGGCATTCTCGTAGGATTTTTATGCAATTCCTAGTGATTACTATCGTGATTTGTGATAGAACATTCCTCGTAAATCATGTGACCGTGTATTTGGGGTCTTTATTGTAGTCTCTTGTAGGTGTAGACTATTTCTGGGTTATCACGTGATCGTGTATTTAGACTCCTATAGATATAAGACATCCCTCATGAATGGCACAATATTTTTCTAGTTACTATTTATCATTAACTGCAGAACTCCTTTACTCACAGATGGAAGTCAAGCGACATTGTACATTGACATTTGAACAAAATTTGCTGCCTTCTGTCATTAATATTTTTTTATCTCCACGCCCACTTTGAATTTTAGAATTAGGGTTAAGACACATAAGAAAACCCAAAGGAAAATAAAGAAAAGAGCTTCTCTCTAAAAGATAATATACTGAAAAGCTATCTAGTAAAAAATATGTACTTTTAAGCTGCTTTTCGTTTCGTTTCCTGTTCTTTGTTTGTTTTGTCTCTCCAGCTGTTGTTTTTGTTTTTGAACAGTAAGCTTTTAAAAATGTTTTAATTAATTTTAAAAGATGCCATCTATTTAGGATATGTGTTGTTTGAATATAGATACCAAACAAAAAAATGAACCATATGTGTATTTGAGAATGCGAATAAACTATTTCACCGCTTGAAACATCTTGATTATAAATATAAATATAACAAATACTTGTTTTGTTGTCAAGCACATAGCTAAATAATGCACTATACACACCATGGGTATGCAGGTCAAAATATTAACGTTATAGGCCATGAATTCTAACCCTGAACAAACAGCAGACTGTTTTTTATGATAGAAATACAAAAACAAGGCGGAAAAAATCTTATTTGCAGTTCTAGTTCTAAACGTATTCCAGAAACAAAGAGGAATAACCTTTTAAAGCGAACTACTTTTTTGTATTTTTGTGTCTCTACAACAGGCTGTTGCCGTCCATTCTACAAAGATTCATCATTCTTTCTTTAAATTCGCGTAATACTGATGTTTCTAATATCTGATGATCCTGTGTATCGATTACTGCTGCTGGAAATTGGAATTTTTTTTAACCTTCTTGACGGTTAGTCATTTAAACCAATGATATCACTGAAAAACTTCAGTAAGTGCTTAAATAGCTGGTAATTACACTCTTCTTTTATATAACACTAAAGTAGTGACCCCTAGGGAACAGCATTCAAACAGAACATCCACTCCAGTGACAACTTGATATATAGTTTGATGAAACACATTTCGAAGAACATGAAAGTTGCTTTAAGATACAAAAAAAGTAAAAACTAAAAAGTTTACTGACAGTCGTACGATTACGAAAAACAATTGTAAAAAACTGAAGCAAAATTTACTTCAAAATACTATATATTATATATAATAATAATAATTGAAATACCATATAATAATAATAATTGAAATACCATATAATAATAATAATTGAAGTACTCTATATTATATGTAATAATATATAATAATAATTGAAATACTATATATTGTATATAATATTAATAATTGAAATACTATATATTATATGTAATAATATATAATAATAATTGAAATACTATATATTGTATATAATATTAATAATTGAAATACTATATATTATATGTAATAATATATAATAATAATTGAAATACTATATATTGTATATAATATTAATAATTGAAATACTATATATTATATGTAATAATATATAATAATAATTGAAGTACTACATAATAATATATAATATTAATAATTGAAATACTATATATTATATGTAATAATATATAATAATAATTGAAGTACTACATAATAATATATGATATTAATAATTGAAATACTATATATTATATGTAATAATATATAATAATAATTGAAGTACTACATAATAATATATAATATTAATAATTGAAATACTATATATTATATGTAATAATATATAATAATAATTGAAGTACTACATAATAATATATAATAATAATTGAAATACTATATATTATATATAATAATAATAATTGAAATACCATATATTATATATAATAATAATAATTGAAATACCATATATTATATATAATAATAATAATTGAAATACTATATATTATATAATAATAATTCTGTACTTTCACTTCAGAAAGTAAAACCCAGATTTAGGCAATGCCTTAAAATAACTGAATATTTTGATACTTTTAACCTCTTATAATAACACATTTCTTCTTTGTATCGTAATTTTCTCGATTTAGGGGCTTCACAATGGAATAAGTCTGGATTTTTTAAAGTGATTATTGTTTAACTTGTATGTTCTTCGATTTCAGTTTGTTGAAAGGATTTTTTAATAAGCAAAACAATTTATTTGGAATTGAAAACATAAAATATATTACATGTCTAGCCAGTAATGATTATTTTAGCTTGAATTTTGTTGGTTTTATCTTAATAAAATAAATCTCAATACATGAAGCAGATAGACACAGACAAACAAACGTAAACTACACATAAAAATAAGTATACACAAGAACTTATATTATATGAATATTTATTTATACCAAACAGATTTCAAACGACACCCAAAACTCAATCGCTTTCGTATAGTTTACTCTTTTTTAGAAGAATAAAGAATAGCACGACATTTGAAAACACTCGAGTTTTAGGTGTCGTTTGAAAACCATTACAACTTTTGTATTTAATTCTGTGTGCAAAAATCTTAACCTGAATATGCTTATAATATGCAAGATGGTAAACTGAAGCAAATACGTGAAAATTAATATATCGAAATAACTTTTTATTACTAAAGAACTTGAGACAGCTGGTGTTTAGTTGTTTAAATTAAGCACAAAGCTACACAATGGGCTATCTGTGCTTTGCCCACCACGGGTATCGAAACCCGGTTTTTAGCGTTGTAAGTCCGCAGACATACCGCTGAACCACTGGGGGGTCCATGAGACAGCAGTACATCTTACTTTAAGCAGGGAGTTTATGGTTTCTTATAAAAAGTTGAGTCAAACTCTGTTACCTAACACTTGCTTGTTACAAGAAAGAAACAGATTTGTCGGTATTACCTTCTGTCTCTAAAACAGCCTTGCAAAGGTTCTGGGCGTTCGATGTTCAACTGAACTGAATAAATCAGCGTTTAAACTTATGCTCCCCCCCCGAAGTGAAATGATGTTAAGTGTGAGGGCTTACATTACTCAAAACAGCTTATGTGAAACAGCACAACATTCAACATCCCACAACAACTTCAAACGATTCTACTCCTAGTATTTTTCATGGTTGGAATAACACAGTTACATTCAAATAATTCATTGAGATGCAGTCAAGTATTCAAAGCAAGCAACAAATAATAGTTTTTGTAGCTCCCTATCGAAGTTTTCACATCCAAATGTCAACGTTCAAGACACCATTCTTACCAACGCCTTGTTTCACAGGTGTAATGAGCAACTTGTAGATTGTAACCCACTTGAAAAATCAGACATCATGTCCTGAATTCTCAAAATAAATCCTAGATGGAGGATTTAGCACCATGTATACCGTTCTGTTTTCACATTAGCACTTCCAGTGGTCTCCAGTTTCTTCAACGTATTAAATACATTGGATTAGTATACTGCAAGGAGTGCTAAAATGTATCAGATAAACCTACCACGTATTGCATTTAAGAACACTTTTTCGTTGAAGAGTTGTTAGTTAGTGTTTTACTTTTTCACGTGAAATGTTATCTTGCTTCTTATTGGCTGCCCATAACAACTCCTGGCTTTTAAGAACTCGAAATAGTAATGCAAATTCATAATTGAGAGTTTACTCACCGAAAGCAGGAAGTGTGTTTACGAAAACAAACCAACCAAAAACAATTCGTCCTTAAAAATAATGTTTAGCGTATTATAAAAAGTATTTTTATAACACAATAAATATTTTAATAAAACTCATGTTTTCATCACTTTTCTAAGTGAATTAATAGACGTGCTATACAACGATGAATTTCTTTATTTTGAGAAAAATGTGAGTAAAAATTCAAATGATTATGAGACATATAATTATCAGCTGTGCTTTTCATGTTTCATTGAATCTGTTTTCTTAATTTATTTTCTCAAAACTGCAGTTTCATTAAAGGTAGTTCGTGAAATGTAGTCCCGAATGAAAAGGATTTCAGATAAACCCAGTGGTTTCTTAAATATAATACACTCCCCACATCTTTCAGCTAAAACATATTTTAATGTAGTTTTCTCACTATCGTGGTACCTGTCTCAAATGTTGTTGTTGTTGTTTATATGGTAAGTGTAACATTACCGTGTTAATAACAAACAACCCATCACTGATCTTCTCTACAGAGCCTGGCACTGATTGAAGGCAATATTCTACCTGGGTCTGGAGTACTGACTGGTTGTCGGTGAGTAATACATTTTGAAATTCAGACACGTTCATTTCTGTCTCTCTCAACGTCAAAGCCACCATTTAATAGGATTTCTGTTTGAAACCATGTAATCGTTAAATATTTTATAAGCTGAACCCAGTTCTAACACATATAAAAAGGGTTTAATTGAATGGACAAATCTTTTTTATCGTTTTTGTTGACAAAATGGAATATCTCTGTAGACTCATTTTCGCTTTAAAGTGGCTCAACGATACCTTGACAAAATCCATCAACAAATATAGTATTTTACCAATGTCGATAAAAGTTTCCATATTTTCTTTATGTAAACAACTAATGTTTTTTTCTAGAACATTTTCACTGATTTACTGTGACAGGAATGTCGTTACAAATTATTACCATGCAACAATATATTGTATCATGTAGGCGTAACACAAATACATTGAAACACCATTCGTAGTAAACCATCGATGTTCGAAACGATTGAAACAATTTTCTTATGAACTGTTCATATAGGGTTTTAAATGAACTCAAGTACATTCACGAAGTGGGTATCTCGAAATTCGTGAATGTTCGTAACAGGGAACGATAGGTATGTATACAGTATTTCGTATTGACGCTATTTGCTGAATAATTTACAAGATGAAACGTGTAACCATCCTTTGAATTAGAAAACACACATAAGTAGTCAAGTGCTAAGATTCAACAGGGTGTGGTGTAGTGTTCTGAATTTTAAATTTCTCTGGAGTAATTCTGTCTCAAGTGTTGTAGTAAAAGCCAGTTCAGATTTATGTGGATACGTTTTTGTGCGAGTACAAAAGATCAAATTGAGTACCACTCACTCTTTCTAACACTGTTCTGAAAAAACGTGCAAAGGATTATGTATATACAATTTGATTGTATGGCTTCAAATATATTGTACTTTATAAAGGAGCACTTTTATATCAAAGTGTTCTTTTCATAAATTTTTCATTTCATTAAAAGTATGAAGTCTTCCATTTTCTGCCCGAGATAGAACTGGAGACAGTATGCGTCAGAAAGTGAATGATAAACTCTAGACAACAGTAATTTATACAATGTTTTACAAGAGTATAAATTAACTGTAAACTTTACACAACAATAACTTATACGATTTTTTACGAGAGTATAAATTAACTTTAAACTCTACACAACAATAATTCATACGATGTTTCACGAGAGTATAAATTAACTTTAAACTCTACACAACAATAATTCATACGATGTTTTACCATAGTATAAATTAACTAAACTCCACACAACAATAATACATACGATGTTTTACGAGAGTATAAATTAACTTTAAACTCTACACAACAATAATTTATACGATGTTTTACGAGAGTATAAATTAACTTTAAACTCTACACAACAATAATTCATACGATGTTTTACGAGGATATAAATTAACTTTAAACTCTACACAAAAGTAATTCATACGATGTTTTACGAGAGTATAAATTAACTTTAAACTCTACACAACAATAATTCATACGATGTTTTACGAGAGTATAAATTAACTTTAAACTCTACACAACAGTAATTTATACGATGTTTTACGAGAGTATAAATTAACTTTAAACTCTACACAACAGTAATTTATACGATGTTTTACGAGAGTATAAATTAACTTTAAACTCTACACAACAATAATTTATACGATGTTTTACGAGAGTATAAATTAACTTTAAACTCTACACAACAGTAATTCATACGATGTTTTACAAGAGTATAAATTAACTTTAAACTCTACACAAAAGTAAATAAATTAACTTTAAACTCTACACAACAATAATTCATACGATGTTTTACGAGAGTATAAATTAACTTTAAACTCTACACAACATTAATTCATACGATGTTTTACGAGAGTATAAATTAATTTTAAACTCTACACAAAAGTAATTTATACGATGTTTTACGAGAGTATAAATTAACTTTAAACTCTACACAAAGGTAATTTATACGATGTTTTACGATAGTATAAATTAACTTTAAACTCTACACAACAATGATTTATACGATGTTTTACGAGAGTATAAATTAACTTTAAACTCTACACAACAATAATTCATACGATGTTTTAAGAGAGTATAAATTAACTTTAAACTCTACACAACAATAATTCATACGATGTTTTACGAGAGTATAAATTAACTTTAAACTCTACACAAAAGTATTTCATACGATGTTTTACGAGAGTATAAATTAACTTTAAACTTTACACAACAGTAATTTATACGATGTTTTACGAGAGTATAAATTAACTTTAAACTCTAGACAACAGTAATTTATACGATGTTTTACGAGAGTATAAATTAACTTTAAACCGAGTTACTTCGTGCTCATAGAGCTGCTGATATATTAATTTTCAAAATGTTGATAAAGTTTAACGTAAAATTTCTAACAAAGTTTTACACAAGTTATTTCTGCCGTTAAAACTTTACTTGAACCCGACCAAATAACAAGAACAGTAACCTGCTGGTTTCTCAGAACGACTGGTATAGGTATTAACACTTTTACTAATGAATCAGAGAGCAACGTTTTGACCTTCCTCGGTCATCTTCAGGTTGGTCAGCCGTTCTGAGATACATTTTTACTTCAAGTGTGTTTCTTGTCAACAAGAACGTGCTGGTTTGTCAGTTAACCTCCCCAAAAAAAACAACAACAAAACTTACAAAGTAAATAAATAATTAGTATTAGAATAAGGTAAAAATACTGTTGTGATATTAATTCTCACTCTACAAATCATAATTACATAGATAAAGTTGGTTATATATATGTATGTATATATACTCGTATATAGCCTCTAGTCCATTAAAGCGTTTGTTGGTGTCAAAGTTACCTCAAAGTTCTATTATCATCTTTTCTTCCTTGATTAACAGTTGATCTTTACTTATCACCAACAGAACTTCTGGATCTTTCCTAACTCATTCGACTCGTAATCCGAGGGTCGCGGGTTTGAATCCCGGTCGCACCAAACATGCTCGCTCTTTCAGCCGTGGGGGCGTTATAATGTTACAGTCAATCCCACTATTAGTTGGTAAAAGAGTAGTCCAAGAGTTGGCGGTCGGTGGTTATGACTAGCTGCCTTCCCTTTAGTCTTACACTGCTAAATTAGGGACGGCTAGCACAGATAGCCATCGAGTAGCTTTGCGCGAAATTAAAAAAAACAAACAAACAACTTTCCTAACTTAGCATCTTTCTCGATTCATATCTGTTTTCAAGTTTCCTGTTCCTGTTACCTCTTCTGTTATTTTGCATCTTTTTTTATCAGACCACATCATCTCATCTTTTTCATTTGCCTATACACTTTGTCTTCTCTAAGATTCCTTATGTTTATCTTTTCCAACCCCAACATAGATATTACTGTCACTTCCTACATCTGTTTACAAGCCTTTTGTGTCATCAGCTATACTTCTGCATCGTTTATTTGCAATAGTGTTGTCTGTTTGATATCTGTATGTTCCTTCTGGTTACTTTCGTGCCATTTTGTGTACACCTCTGTGTTAACACGTTCCTGCAGCAAGTAGTAAGTCGTTTCTTTCATGAAAATTTACGGTTTCCTCCATTTCTTGTGTGTTATTATTTTATTACCTTCTTGACAAAGTTTTGTAGTTAAGTCTTTCATTAGTATTAATAGATCGCATATGTTTGAGAACTTTCTGTAGTACTACTTGTAACTGTTCACATTTTGTTTGCTTCATTTATTGGCACATGTAATTCCTTCTTTGTTTTTATACATCTTGATTAAAATTTCACTGTAATTATTAACTGGTTGCCAGTTAAATGAGGATTTGGCAAGCATGTTTTGACGCTGCTAAACCAACTATCTTCTTGTAAATTATTATCTCTTCTGCATGTGCCTTCAACTTCTCAACTTATGGCCAATTACATTTGTTGTTGTTTTTCTCATAAATCTCTCTTCTTATTGCTTCAATTATTTCAGCCGCTTTTTATCTTCTCGCACAGAGTTTTTACAATCCCACTGTCAATATTAATTGTTCATTTTTAACACCTTTGAACCATTTGGTTCACTGTACCAGCTTTTTGTTCCGGAATCCATCTTAATCAGTCTTCTTATGGCATTTGGCAGACTGCTAAGCCTACTTTTACATAACCTAAGCTTGTTTTATAAGATTTGTTTGTTTGAAGTTAAGCACAAAGCTACGCAATGAGCTATCTCTGTCCTGCCCACAACGGGTGTCGAAACCCGATTTCTCGCCGCGTGAGTCCGCGGACATATTGCTTTGTTACTGGGGGCGTTTTGTAAGATTAGTTGAATAAACTTCTATTCAACGCATAACACAAGAGGGGATAACTTTCACTTAGTCTCTCCCGTTTCACCTTCACGGCTTAGAAACTTTGGTTGATTCGAAATTCCAGAAATGTATAGAATCGAGAAAATGATATTAGAAGAAACCAAAACTCTGTCAAATGTATAATTTTAATTATAATAGACGTCAGCTTCCTTTTTTCACTGTATGTTTTTAATAACAAAGCAACTGGACATTAGGTACATAGGTGCCTCATCTGACCTAAAATTGCCAATCCGTTAATTCTGTGAACATAATAAGGATTTTGAATTTTTAAGATATTTTTATACCATCTGCAAGTTCATTTGAAAAGGTTTGTGATATTGTTATCATGTGATAACATTCTGATGTCTCTGTCGGAACATTATACAACAAAAGAGTTTTTTCTAGAAAAAAATATTCGATAACTGAACAAAACAGGAACACGTATTAATTCTCAATTATTAAACATAAATAGTAACAAGGAAAGAAAATTACAGAAAAAAACAGTACGACATGAAACTCTTATTTATTATAAATGTTCGATACGAAGTTTGGCCTCTGAATTATCACAGTCTCATATGGGATCAAACGCAGAACCTCTCGGATGGTAGTCCGTTCATTACAGAAACCTACGTATAAGACATCATCAGATACTTGTTAACTCGTAATTCGAGACCGATATTTGGAGATTATCTTTTAATTAAAGATATTTTTATGTTTTCTTGCCAATGAATCAAAACCTTGTTTTTGGTGATGACTGTTGGTACTGTGGAACATGAAGCAAAAATCCATCATTATGGTTTTCAACTTTCATGTGCTGTAGTTTTACGTGTAGAAGTTTTAGTTATTTGTCTTCTAAGGTGCCGCAATCCTAACCATTTTATTTTCATCTATTAGCGCTAAATAAATTCTAACTATTAAGTGATATGGTAAATTATATACATTACGTAACAAGCAGCATCTGCTGTTTTCCTACAATGTTTTCATCCAGTGAGACAGCGGTACGTTTACGAAGTTCCAGCGATAAAATCCGTATATCGATTCCTCGTGGTAAGACACAGCAGATATTCAAGGTAGCATTTGTTGTAACACAATCGAATCAATTATATTCTTGTTTAAAAGTGGAAAATAGTGTAATTTAAATATCAATATTGCGCAGAGAAATTAATTCGAGTAATAAATTTGGTTATTAGACGTTTCCTGTTCAAACACGGTTTTCACTTGTTTCAAAGTTTTGAACATATAAAGAACTGAGCAAGGAGAGATCATGTTTATATGTTTAATGATAATAAATGTCACTACCTATTTCATATTGCCTGCTTTGGATCAGCAACCTGGTAAATATTAGAAACAGCGTCACCAAGATATAGCTGTCTTGTACGCCCGACAAATACATAATTAAAAATAGGTCTCTAATAAGTGAGATTTCTTGGTTATCTACGCTAAACTAAAAATTGTATAAAATAATATAAAGAGTACTACAATTGCTGAAATAGATTACGTTCTTACAATATATTGCTAGTTATTCTATTGTTGTACAAGTGTTGCGTACGAGAGTGAATATTGCTAAATACGAAAGATTCGTGGGACTCAACAATGAAGTAAAAAAAATAACAAAACAAGACATAGATGGAAATAAACATATCTCCTAGCATGGCTGGCTAATGATCTCATAACAGATTAAGCTGCCTCAACTTTTCTCCATGGAGAATAAAACACAAATTATGTTTTTTTTTCTTCTTATCTTCAGTTTCAAACAAAACTAACATCAATACGTTATGGTTGGATCACTTACAGACCTTTATCGATAACCAAAACCGACTTTTTTAAGTTGTCATTTAGTGTAGGGTTGTCTAATTATTTTCCTTTTAAGGTGCTGGAATTCAGTCCAGATTATTTTTGTTTATTGGCGTTTAGAATATAAATCATGGATATAAGATGGCAGGTATTTTTTTCAAGTGATTTTCTTCAATTAGAGAATATTTCAATTTAATGAAGCGTACCAAGTACCATTGTGCTGCTCGTGCAAAGTGGCCATTGCCGCTGCTCGTGCGAAGTGGCCATTGTTGCTGCTCGTGAGAAGTGCCATTGTTGCTACTTGTGAGAAGTGCCATTGTTGCTGCTCACGCACAACAACTAGGAATGATTTTGATTTGTTCGCGAACTCAGTAAACAACCAAATATATATAGTGTATCTATGAACTCAAAAGACCCCACAAAATGTTGTTCTTGCTAAACTAAGCTAAACGACCAAGATAATTAAATATCCATTAAATGAAACGAGTACATCGAAATTATCCTAATAAACTAAGCTAAACGACCAACATAATTAAGTATCCATTAAATGAAACGAGTACATCAAAATTATCCTGCTAAACTAAGCTAAACGACCAACATAATTAAGTATTCATTAAATGAACGAGTACATCAAAATTATCCTGCTAAACTAAGCTAAACGACCAAGATAATTAAGTATCCATTAAATGAAACGAGTACGTCAAAATTATCTTGCTAAACTAAGCTAAACGACCAAGATAATTAAGTATCTATTAAATGAAACGAGTACATCAAAATTATCCTGCTAAACTAAGCTAAACGACCAAGATAATTAAGTATCCATTAAATGAAACGAGTACATCAAAATTATCTTGCTAAACTAAGCTAAACGACCAAGATAATTAAGTATCCATTAAATGAAATGAGTACATCAAAATTATCCTGCTAAACTAAGCTAAACGACCAACATAATTAAGTATTCATTAAATGAACGAGTACATCAAAATTATCCTGCTAAACTAAGCTAAACGACCAAGATAATTAAGTATCCATTAAATGAAACGAGTACGTCAAAATTATCTTGCTAAACTAAGCTAAACGACCAAGATAATTAAGTATCTATTAAATGAAACGAGTACATCAAAATTATCCTGCTAAACTAAGCTAAACGACCAAGATAATTAAGTATCCATTAAATGAAACGAGTACATCAAAATTATCCTACTAAACTAAGCTAAACGACCAAGATAATTAAGTATCCATTAAATGAAACGAGTACATCAAAATTATCCCTTTTTCTAAAATAAAAGAAAAAGTATCTGTTATTTTAAAAACTAAATTTTGTTAATTATAACGGATTTACTAGTATACATTAATCTTTATATCTACGTTTATTTCAGTTTAATGCGTGTCACGTATATTGTTAAATACATGTATATGTATTACACATATATGTAGAAACGGCTCGTTTGGGTTGAGAAAGTTTTTTACGTAAAGGAGCGAACAACGTTTCGACATCCATTGTGAACCTGACGATGACCTAAGAAGGTCGAAACGTTGTTCGCTCCTTTACGTAAAATTTTTTCTCAACCCAAACGAATCGTTTCTACATATATATTTTTCTCTACAAGTGGGTTTTCTCGACATCACTGATTATTATTTCATGTATTACACAAGTCCAGCCTGTTCTCTAAATCTGCAGAAGATTCTCGAGAGTATGAATCAATAATATATATTTCAGGAAAACACTAGTGTATCTTTGAATATTGTTGAACTTTCGGGAAATCTCATCTAATAACTGTAAAAGCAAACCATCGCAACACACGGGGAGACAGTAACAGAATATTGTTGGCCAGCTATAGTCAGTATATTGCTAAGCCTTGGAAGTTATAAATGTGAAAAACACTTATTAATCGGAAAATACAGATATTTGACCAAGAATGTTTATTGATTTCGAACACTACAAACTTTAGTGAATTAACTTCGGTCGTTAGCAAATCTACGGGGTCATCATATATCTATCTTATCCTGCTTAATATAAGCTTATAAACCGCCTTAAGTTAAACAAGAATAGAGCTGGCTAGCATTTCCGTTAGGTGTAGTGTATCTGTTTATCAGCGTAAAATTAATTCGTTCGTTGTGGACCTGGACAATTAATAAAATATTTACTTCCAAAACAGATAGAAGACTGAATATTGTTTGTATGTTTATAACATTTTTGCATATAAATAATTATTTGTAATAACCGTTACTATAAATTGAATTGTAGTTTATATATTAAAATATATTTATGTAAATAAATAAAACTGTGTGCATCAACCTTGTTGGAAAATATTATAAATTTGATAAGCATCGACATTCAGTTAACTTCTAAATTAAAGTTAAAATTTCAGGGTATTTGAAATCGTGATACGTAACGTGCGTATCATTATTTATTGGTCTAGTATTACAAGCGCTCTAACTTATCATTTTATCTCCGTTAAAGTTTCTCTTGTTCGCCAAACCTTCATGAATGAATCTTACACTACTGCTGTTCTGGTTGTGATTCTATTTGAATATCAAAAAGACAACAACACAATTTCGTTTTATAAAACGAGTTTTTAATCGATTATTTTCATATAATTCGCTTTTTTATTACAAAACTGTTATTTAGATACTCTAGAAAACATGTCAAAAAAGTTTTCAAATTCAAATATTTTGAAATAACTTGCTCAAACATCTCTTCCATTTAGTATATTTCAGACATATATTTTTTAAAGTTTTCTATGTTTGATTTTTCTTTAGTTCTGTTTTTAACTATATTTCATGAATAACGTAGCGCTTAAAACACGTGAGTCTTTCATAAACTAAAAAGAGCATCTGATGTAGTCTCGTGCTCAGATTGATGCTGAATTTTGAGCTTTCGTGTTTGGACTCAATCTGTCTGGAGTGTTTTAGTGGACGAGGCGTCGCTTTCTCTGATTAAGGCTTCTTTCAGTCGATATAAACTTTCATATTCAGTACCACCTACTTCTTCTAACGCAACACAAAGTTAAATATTATGCGCATAATCTAACTGTGTGGCTTAAAATATATCATAAATTACCACACCAAAAATCGTTTTGTTCTCTTTTGATTGTTTTTATATTAAAATTATCGAATCGTGTATTTCCTTCCGGAGACCTTAAATCTGTGAGGCGTACGTTATAACCACTACACCACAGTATAGAAACTTATACAATATCACAAATGAGTTCAAATTTAACTGAACTTAAGGTTAATTGACGCTTTCCGAGCTAGTTTGGGTCATAGTTCATATATATATTCATTGAAATAATGATCTTAATTATATACCAAATCTCGGAGAAAGTTTTAATACTTATCTTAAAAATGTTTTTCCCTAGACTAAAATATGTTTTTATCATTAATTTTTCTGAAAGCGTCTATTTAGAATGAACGTGCGTTTCGTATGTATGAACATGAATTATATACAGTTTTGATCAATGCATAACGTTCTGGTTTCTTTGCAGAGGCGTAACCAAAGGGATCCACACCTCCTGAAAAATCTTGACATATTGATCGCATATTATTTTTGAACTTTTATATATAATATATTCGATTTGTATCGTTTAATAAAAAAAATTACATAAATACTATTACTTGTTATTTTGAATTTCGCGCAAAGCTACTAGCCGTCCCTAATTTAGCAGTGCAATACTAGAGAAAAGGCAGCTAGTCATCACCACCCACCGCTAAATCTTGGGCTACTCTTTGGCCAACGAATAATGGGATTGACCGTCACATTATAACGCCCCCACAGCTGACAGGGCGAGCACGTTTGGTGCGATCGGGATTCGAACCCGCGACCCTTGGATTACGAGTCGAACGCCTTAACGCGCTTTGCCATGCCGGGCCTACTATTACAATTAATTAAATTTGTTTTAATGACCATTTTACTTAAAATTTAAATACATTACAGTTTTCTAATATAATGAACCCTCTTAAAACTTTATTTAAAATTTACCGGATTTCAATACACGTGGTGGGCAAAGCACAAATAACCTATTATGTAGCTTGGTGTTTAATTTCAAACAAATAGCTAAACTAGCTAAAATAACGACATCACTTCTAGGATGGATGTGAGTCAGTGGTTATTCTGTCTGGTTGTGTAATGAAAGGTCTGAGGTTCAATTACGATGTACTTTTAAACATGCTTGAACTTTGAACACGTTATAATTGTGAAAGTCATTCTCAGTATGAGGTTAAGGGTATCCGTATAGGTGGAGGATGATGCTTACTGGTTGCCATCCTTCTGAGCAGCAGTTCTGATATAACCATTTAGCCCATCTGTCGCATAAAGTGTCGCTAAAGTTAAAACTGTTTTAAGATATTCTTGTGATAATATAGTTTTGATCTACATTAATATTTTTACAAGACAAACCAAAAAACAACCAATATAATCAGTTTGGTTATTATTAACCAATATTAACATTTACCGTATTTTGAGGTAAACAATACCCTCCCCCGATGTACCTCGCAATTGAAGAAAAAAGTGTTTTAAGAAACTATTAAGCTCATATCTCCCTCACTCGTGTATACTCCCCAAGCCAATGACATTTGGAAGCCAAGAAAAATTAAATAATCATTTGAAAATAGGACAAACCAATAAAACCTTTACTAAACAGACATTCTGGATCAGTAATCAGTAACCTGTGGCTATCATTCGCTGAATCTACAAAAAGTCTTTGCACCAATCAGAAACAGGGATAAGCCATCCATTCAGAACGTAGTCCACAATCTATCAGAATTACAATTGTAATATATTCCAATATTGATAAATATAGTTAAAAGTATTTATATTTATACCTTCTCCTTTGACAACAGAATAACTGGGATTGTTTAAAGACGTATTTATCACTTCACGTGTTGAACAACAACAATATAAGGGAATATTCAGGATAGACAATTGGCAATTTCAGTCTTAAAAACAAACAAACAAAATACCGTATTACTTGTACTCGAGTACACCCAGCAGTTGGTATTTTTGAAGATTAATTTAACATATGGATCGCGAGTCATTTGTGTGAAAATACGGTATACATAATATTTCCTTGGATCTTATGGTGAACATTTAATCTAAGATGCATCAGTATGTAATTTCACAGGTTTTATTTAATCTGGATTTTACAATGATGTAGATTATTGGGTTTTAATTAGTCCAGATTGTAAAATCGTAAAGATTTTCGGGTTTTATAGTGATATATATTATCAGATTTTATTTTATCCAGATTGTATAATCATAAAAGTGCTGAGGTTGTATAATCTTATAGATTTTCAAGTTTTATTTAATTTAGGTTTTATAGTGATATAGTTTATCAACTTTTATTTGATCCATATTGAATAATCATGTAGATTATCAAGTTTCATTTTATATATGTTTGTATTATCAAGTTTTATTTAATGCAAGTTGTATGATCGTACAAATTTTCGGGTTTTATTACAACAATACGAAGGTGACGTGACATTCATCGTTCTACCTGTGCGTAATCAAACTATCGAAAGAACAGCTCAAAGAATACAGAAACGAGCTATACGTCAATTAAGGTGGACTACTTCACTTCTTTCTAGTTTTCTAAAATAGAAAATGATCTTCAAAGCTAACACTAATACACACTACAAAATAACTTAAGCTAAAGTTGAAGTTCAAACACAAACTAACGTATCACAGTTTAAGCTACGCTGATAAAGGATTTGAAGAAAGTTACCACGAAGAAACAATTGTTGAAATAGTAATAACATATGTTCAGATTTGTTGAAATAGTAATAACATATGTTCAGATTTGTTGAAATAGTAATAACATATGTTCAGATTTGTTGAAATAGTAATAACATATGTTCAGATTTGTTGAAATAGTAATAACATATGTTCAGATTTGTTGAAATAGTAATAACATATGTTTAGATTTGTTGAAATAGTAATAACATATGTTCAGATTTGTTGAAATAGTAATAACATATGTTCAGATTTGTTGAAATAATAATAACATATGTTTAGATTTGTTGAAATAGTAATAACATATGTTCAGATTTGTTGAAATAGTAATAACATATGTTCAGATTTGTTGAAATAGTAATAACATATGTTCAGATTTGTTGAAATAGTAATAACATATGTTCAGATTTGTTGAAATAGTAATAACATATGTTCAGATTTGTTGAAATAGTAATAACATATGTTCAGATTTGTTGAAATAGTAATAACATATGTTCAGATTTGTTGAAATAGTAATAACATATGTTCAGATTTGTTGAAATAGTAATAACATATGTTCAGATTTGTTGAAATAGTAATAACATATGTTCAGATTTGTTGAAATAGTAATAACATATGTTCAGATTTGTTGAAATAGTAATAACATATGTTCAGATTTGTTGAAATAGTAATAACATATGTTCAGATTTGTTGAAATAGTAATAACATATGTTCAGATTTGTTGAAATAGTAATAACATATGTTCAGATTTGTTGAAATAGTAATAACATATGTTCAGATTTGTTGAAATAGTAATAACATATGTTCAGATTTGTTGAAATAGTAATAACATATGTTCAGATTTGTTGAAATAGTAATAACATATGTTCAGATTTGTTGAAATAGTAATAACATATGTTCAGATTTGTTGAAATAGTAATAACATATGTTCAGATTTGTTGAAATAGTAATAACATATGTTCAGATTTGTTGAAATAGTAATAACATATGTTCAGATTTGTTGAAATAGTAATAACATATGTTCAGATTTGTTGAAATAGTAATAACATATGTTCAGATTTGTTGAAATAGTAATAACATATGTTCAGATTTGTTGAAATAGTAATAACATATGTTCAGATTTGTTGAAATAGTAATAACATATGTTCAGATTTGTTGAAATAGTAATAACATATGTTCAGATTTGTTGAAATAGTAATAACATATGTTCAGATTTGTTGAAATAGTAATAACATATGTTCAGATTTGTTGAAATAGTAATAACATATGTTCAGATTTGTTGAAATAGTAATAACATATGTTCAGATTTGTTGAAATAGTAATAACATATGTTCAGATTTGTTGAAATAGTAATAACATATGTTCAGATTTGTTGAAATAGTAATAACATATGTTCAGATTTGTTGAAATAGTAATAACATATGTTCAGATTTGTTGAAATAGTAATAACATATGTTCAGATTTGTTGAAATAGTAATAACATATGTTCAGATTTGTTGAAATAGTAATAACATATGTTCAGATTTGTTGAAATAGTAATAACATATGTTCAGATTTGTTGAAATAGTAATAACATATGTTCAGATTTGTTGAAATAGTAATAACATATGTTCAGATTTGTTGAAATAGTAATAACATATGTTCAGATTTGTTGAAATAGTAATAACATATGTTCAGATTTGTTGAAATAGTAATAACATATGTTCAGATTTGTTGAAATAGTAATAACATATGTTCAGATTTGTTGAAATAGTAATAACATATGTTCAGATTTGTTGAAATAGTAATAACATATGCTCAGATTTGTTGAAATAGTAATAACATATGTTCACATTTGTTGAAATAGTAATAACATATGTTCAGATTTGTTGAAATAGTAATAACATATGTTCAGATTTGTTGAAATAGTAATAACATATGTTCAGATTTGTTGAAATAGTAATAACATATGTTCAGATTTGTTGAAATACTAATAACATATGTTCAGATTTGTTGAAATAGTAATAACATATGTTCAGATTTGTTGAAATAGTAATAACATATGTTCAGATTTGTTGAAATAGTAATAACATATGTTCAGATTTGTTGAAATAGTAATAACATATGTTTAGATTTGTTGAAATAGTAATAACATATGTTCAGATTTGTTGAAATAGTAATAACATATGTTCAGATTTGTTGAAATAGTAATAACATATGTTCAGATTTGTTGAAATAGTAATAACATATGTTCAGATTTTTAGCTTAAAAATAAAGCAATGCTCTCCAACAAAACACTGATTATTTTTTCAGCGCTTACATTTTCTAATATTACAATAGGATAGAAGAAACTAATGTTTCTATGATCATTTTGAAAAAATATTTTTTAACTTTTGAAACAGCATTATGAAGCAAAGGTAAGATACCAAAAGTACTATGTTAAAGAAGTAAGAAGGTAAGATACTATGAGTACTGTTTTAAAGAAGTAAGAAGGTAAGATACTACAAGTACTGTGTTAAAGAAGTAAGAAGGTAAGATACTACGAGTACTGTGTTAAAGAAGTAAGAAGGTAAGATACTACGAGTACTGTGTTAAAGAAGTAAGAAGGTAAGATACTACGAGTACTGTGTTAAAGAAGTAAGAAGGTAAGATACTACGAGTACTGTGTTAAAGAAGTAAGAAGGTAAGATACTATGAGTACTGTGTTAAAGAAGTAAGAAGGTAAGATACTACGAGTACTGTGTTAAAGAAATAAGAAGGTAAGATACTACGAGTACTGTGTTAAAGAAGTAAGAAGGTAAGATACTATGAGTACTGTGTTAAAGAAGTAAGAAGGTAAGATACCACGAGTACTGTGTTAAAGAAGAAGAAGGTAAGATACCATGAGCACTAAGTTAAAGAAGTAAGAAGGTAAGATACTATGAGCACTGTGTTAAAGAAGTAAGAAGGTAAGATACCAAAGTACTGTGTTAAAGAAGTAAGAAGGTAAGATACCACGAGCACTGTGTTAAAAAAAGTAAGAAGGTAAGATACCACGAGTACTGTGTTAAAGAAGAAGGCAAGATACCATGAGTAAAAGAAGTAAGAAGGTAAGATACTACGAGCAACTGTGTTAAAGAAGTAAGAAGGTAAGATACTACGAGTACTGTGTTAAAGAAGTAAGAAGGTAAGATACTACGAGTACTGTGTTAAAGAAGTAAGAAGGTAAGATACTATGAGTACTAAGTTAAAGAAGTAAGAAGGTAAGATACCAAAAGTACTGTGTTAAAGAAGTAAGAAGGTAAGATACTATGAGTACTGTGTTAAAGAAGTAAGAAGGTAAGATACTACGAGTACTGTGTTAAAGAAGTAAGAAGGTAAGATACTACGAGTACTGTGTTAAAGAAGTAAGAAGGTAAGATACTATGAGTACTAAGTTAAAGAAGTAAGAAGGTAAGATACTATGAGTACTGTGTTAAAGAAGTAAGAAGGTAAGATACTACGAGTACTGTGTTAAAGAAGTAAGAAGGTAAGATACTATGAGTACTGTGTTAAAGTAGTAAGAAGGTAAGATACTACGAGTACTGTGTTAAAGAAGTAAGAAGGTAAGATACTATGAGTACTGTGTTAAAGAAGTAAGAAGGTAAGATACTATGAGTACTGTGTTAAAGAAGTAAGAAGGTAAGATACTACAAGTACTGTGTTAAAGAAGTAAGAAGGAATTTGGAACATTAAGATAACGTTTCTGTCAGTTAGTAATAAAACGTGATTACGTAAGATGGAAACAACAAAACTTACAAAGTTTGTAAATATCTGAGACCAGGACAAATTTATTAAACCATGTACCTTAGTACATATTTCTAGTATATAACGCTATAAATAATAAATTATTTATGTTGTCGTCATTAATGTGGTGAGGGCGAACAGTACTGGAAATAACGCCTAAAAATGTTTGAAAAAATGTTTTACTTTTTGTATATAATAACAACTGTGTATATACATATTACTCTGAGATGTTGATTTTGGACAGGGTCAAAACCGTAATGAACAAAAATGTCCACACTAATTAGAGAAGATATTTACTTTGATACGATAATGCTAATATTCAAGACAAGTGTGCATAAGGCTATAATCGTAATTAAATACTAAACTAAAATTTACTTAAAGTTTAGTCCTCCGCTAGTACAGCGGTAAGTCTACGGATTTACAACGCTAAAATCAGCGGTTCGATTCTCCTCGATGGGCTTAGCAGATAGCCCCATGTGGCTTTGCTATAAGAGAAAAAACACACACTTAACGTCTAACATGCTTATTTTGCCAATAAAAGTGATTTTATATATACAAAAAACGTAAAGTGTTGAATTAACGAAGTACTCATACGTTTTCTCTATCTACTTAAAGGTTTCTTATTATAAAATCTAGTGATACTCAAACTCAAAAAAATACTTAGAGCAAAAATAGACAGAAACGACATACCATGTTCATCATACAACCTGCCAAAATAATAAGAACGGAAAACAGAAAGATAAATATTCTTACTAGTTGGTTTAATGCCCCCCGCTAGTACAGCGGTATGTCTCCGGATTTACAACGCTTAAATCAGGGGTTCGATTCCCGTCGGTGAGCTGAGCAGATAGCCCGATGTGGCTTTGCTATTAGAAAAACACCCAAAAATAATTTATTGTCCCGGCATGGCCTAGCGCGTAAGGCGTGCGACTCGTAATCCGAGGGTCGCGGGTTCGTGCCCGCGTCGCGCTAAACATGCTCGCCCTCCCAGCCGTGGGGGTGTATAATGTGACGGTCAATCCCGCTATTCGTTGGTAAAAGAGTAGCCCGAGAGTTGGCGGTGGGTGGTGATGACTAGCTGCCTTCCCTCTAGTCTTACACTGCTAAATTAGGGACGGCCAGCACAGATAGCCCTCGAGTAGCTTTGTGCGAAATTTCCAAACAAACTTGGTTCAAAGCGACATCTGTTGAGCAAGGTATGGATCTCGTGGCAGTTAATTACAAGAAACTTGCATTTCTAAAGTTCATTGAACGAGAACTAAATGTTACTAATAATCATTAACTTTCTCGTATGTTTATAAAGTCACTTGTTACATGTGTTCAATAGAAATATATATATATATATTTGTAACATGTGAAGTACATTGACATTTCTACGTCACTTGTAAATCCCCCAGTGGCACAGCGGCATGTCTGCAGATTTCGATACAATGCGCAGATAGCCTATTGTGTAGTTTTGTGATTCGCTAAAAAAAGAAAAGTCTATTATAATAAAATAAAAGCTACAAGTTAAATACTCTTTGTGCCTTGATTGATGAATATTTAAATCTATAAATGTTAAACAACGGTAATAATGTTTTTTCTTTCTTTACGGTTATATCAAAATAAACAAACAACAAATCACACTGTTTTGCAAGTGCGATCGAATCAACAAATTGGCCTATGTTAGCAGTTTATATGGTAACCAGTAAACTGAAAGAACGTTATTGTTAGCAATTTATATGGTAACCAGTAAACTGAGGAAACATTATTGTTAGCAATTTATATGGTAACCAGTAAACTCAGGAAACATTATTGTTAGCAATTTATATGGTAACCAGTAAGCTGAGGAAACATTATTGTTAGCAATTTATATGGTAACCATTATAATTGAGGAAACATTATTGTTAGCAATTTATATGATAATAATTAAACTGGAAAAACGTTATTGTTAGCAGTCTATATGGCAACAAGTACACTGTATTGTTTACCATTGAAACTTGTTATCCGCGTATTTCGGGTTTAATGTCATTTTAATTCGTTTTTTTCTTTCCTTATTACCTTTTAGTTGACTACTAGCTTTAAAATCTGAACCTCGCAACACTAATATTATTACGCTAAACTTGTATATAAAACATAGTTTCATATCAATGTCAACATTGATCCGTCATTCTTAATAAAAAATATCTTTCTATTTTTGAAGAATTTGACGAAAACACAAAATTTCTTCTGTCGACTGACCGAAAACATGTTTAGAATATAAAAGCATAAACGCAGAATAATACATAAAGAGGGAATGGTTTGAATATATATTTGATGTTTTCGTGTCTCTCTCTATATATATACGTTCAAGTGGGTATTATATAACTTGCATGATTTTATGCAGGCGTCAAGTAACTAATTTGAAGTTAATACCTCTATTTGGACGCCCCTCAGTGGCTCAGCGTTGTGTCTATGGATTTACAACGCTAAAATCCTGGTTTTGATACTTGTGTTGGTCACAGAACAGATAGCCACTTGTGATGCATTGTGCTTAACTACAAACAAATAGACTCTCTTTTCACATTTCTCATAGAAATTACAACTGTCAAAAAATGCTCACTTTGGTAGCGGTCTTTTCTTGCACTCATTAAAAAGATAGGGAACTGCGGCATCCAGTAGATAAAAATTCGTTTAGCTATTGTTAATGTTTTGAAAGATATGATTTTCGTCTGATTCAATATTAAGGAAGTTTAAAAAATCTAGGAAGCAATATTAACAGAAACTTAAGTTCTGGTATATTTGTGATATCAATGGTAATAAATGACAACTGCTTGTACCATATTTCTGATCAAAAGACAGCTGGATATTAAAAATAGTGTTTCAAATCACAGCCATCTGGTTTATTGGAAATGATTAAAAATGAATAAATTTATTAAAATTAAGAATCTTACCTGTAGAAATAGACGTTTCAGTTTGCATAATGAAGACTTGCCATTTCGGAACTAAGTATTTTCTTTAATGCCATTATTTATCAGCAAAATCAAAATTAATTTAACAGTGGCACTCAGTGAACTGCATAACACTGCTATGCAAATATGATCTTATTCTGCTCTCCATGAATACGGAAATGTGCCACTATGTCTTTGTTATCAACGGGACTCGAACTATTTTTGACATGACAACTAGGAATAATGTTCTACTTATGTCAACCGAGCGTAATCGAAGTAAGATAATTGTTCATTGTATTATAGAGCATATAGTGGGAAAAGTATGTCCTGGCGTTAACATTTGGGGATTTTGTTGTATTTTTGTGACCTTGACCTTTGAAGAACTAATTACTTGTGATAGATTTACTATTATATATCTATTTTAATATCGATATTTAAGATGAATTTGTGTTTAGAAATACATATAACTTATACTGTTAAATCTGGTTTGAAAAATTTTCGCCTTTTCACTAAAGTTGTAGAAGATTCTTGAGAGTAAGAATTAACAATTCATGTATGTACGTAACCACTAATGTATCTTCAGTATTTCTGTGCAAGCTGAAATTTCAAGAAACTCTCCTCACGCCTATAAATGCAACCAAAGTGACACTCCGAGAGTAAGTATATATTGTTGGTTTGATACTGTTGGTATGCTATAAACATTGAAAGTTATATCTGAGATTAACGCTTGTTAATTTGAAACTTAAGATATTTGACCAGGAACGATTATAAATTTCAAACGTTGCAAACCGTTTAACCTCAGCGGATTCTCACCAAACATTAGTATTTTTACGATGACATTATGTAACTTCAGTTGTAAAAACCGCCAAGAACAAAGAGCTAGCTAGATTTCTGGTAAGTGAATTGTACTTACGTCAACTCGAAATTGACTCGTTCATCGTGAATCTTCGAAAAAGGCATCAAGAAAGTTCCAGACCAGATAAAAGACTCGACATTCTTTGTAAGTTTGTAAAACTTTAGTATGCAGAACATTAATTATAATAATGTATTCTCAAGACGGTTGGTATGGGTATTAAAATTTTATTTTAATTAAACTAGCCTGAAACTGAGTAAACGATAATTTAAAATCAGACGTTAATTAGATGTCGATATGTATCCAAGCTATGATGCTTGCCTGAATTGTGTTGCATAAAACACTTCTAACTTTGTTCATAGTCCAAATATATACCAGCTTTCGTCCGAATCCATTAAGCAATTTTTGAGACATCTTGCTAACAAATACACAGAGATTAAAACATAAACTTCGATTAAAATCTAAACGATCATTACAAAATGAAATATGCAAAATATTTATGTTTCTGCTCGACGCACATTATAACTTCTAAACTACGGAAACTTAGCTAAAATATACCTTTAAGTTTTCTTTAACAGAATAACGGTTCAAATATATTTTCAACACAAGTTTTATTCAAGTGATACTGGTATTTTTGCAAAATTAAAACAGGTTTGTATTATTTGTTTATTTTTACTATGAATATGCATTCCAACGATTTTAGAAAATGTATTAATTATTTATAGACGGTTTATTTGTAGTTAAGCACAAAGATACACAAAGAATTATCTGTGCTCTGCCTACCACGGGTATCGAAATCAGGTTTTTAGGTTGTAATTCCGCAGACATCCCGTTGTGTCATTGAAATCATTAGACAGATAATTAAATAATTTAAATAATGAAATCAAAATATCGTTGATTTTCTTTCTCAATTACACAGTTTACTAAAAATTTCGTGTTTATTACGACTTATTTGATTTAAAACTGTTGCAAAGAAATTAATTGGTCCAAGGATTATCTGTTGTTTATTTCTTCGTAGCACATTTCTGTTAAAACAAACCAATAAGTGAAATCTAACATTTAGTCATTTCTCCTAACTCAGTTACGTTTTCGTTTTTTGCGTTCTGCTAAAGTGGTGTCCAATCAACTTCTGTACTTCTGATGTTCTCAGGGAAACATAACCTAATCATTCCTCCCGCGCGTGGATGTTAGGTTTCAATTTTCCATATGGCGCTCAATGATCATCTGGTTATGGTAGTGCAAGGCCTTGTGATTAAATCACTAGACTCTATCAATATTATTTTTTTAAATTTTGATATGTTTGCAAACAATTTTATATTATTGTATCACGTTGTGTTGTTTCTTTTACACTGTACTTTTCGGCATGTTTTTGTTGGGGTTTTTTTTTGCAGCTGATCTGTGAATTATAATGTACTTATTCTATTTCATTCTATCCAGTTTTCATTTGTAATATTTTATACGTTTTGTTTCTCATGCCATCGTGTTTTTCATTTTATGATTCTGTAATCTTTTGCTTTCACTTTTGCATCCATGTTTTCATTTGTAGTTTAAAAGTTGTCAATGTTGTACCTATGTATATATCACTTCTTTGAGGCGGGATTAATAAGGAGAAGAGAAAAAAAAACGTTCGAATCGTAATCTGATGGTCAAGGGTTCGAATCTCAATCAACGAATATGTTTGACCTTTCACCCATGGAAGAACGCTATAATGTAATGTTTCATATCCCTATTCGTTGATAAACGAGTAGTCAAAGAGTTAGCTGTGAGTGTTGTTGTTTCATTCTGGTCTTTTACTAATAAATTAGGGACTGCTAGCGCAGATAGCCCTCGTGTAGCTTTGCGTGAAATTCAAACCAAATCACCTGACACTAAACATTACGAGCTACCAAAACTTATTCATATAAATCCAAACTTTTTCGCAACAAATATAAGATCCTTCGTTTCATATTTCCATCACAAAACAGTTAAATATATAATTTGTTTGATCGAAAAGTCAAAGTTCATTATCTCTTCCCACATTTTTCGTACTTACGTTATTTTATGTTATAAACATTAAACTGAAACTTTGTATGATATTACGAATAACATTTATTTTCTACATAACTTCTAATATTTTAAAATAAATGGTTTAAACAAAAGCATTTCCTTAAAGAGAATTATAGACCTCTGGGAAACAAATATAGATTTCGACAAAGTAAAAGCCGTCTTCAGTGAGGATGAATGTGTGTGTTTTCTCATAGCAAAGCCACATCGGTCTATTTGCTAAGTCCACCGAGGGGAATCAAACCTTTGATTTTAGCGTCGTAAATCCGTATATTTACCGCTGTACCAGCAGCATACCCTTCAGTGAGAGAGTTTTTTTTTTTTTTCAAGTAGGGTGGTTGGCCAATGAAACGGGTTGACTTTGAATGTTGTGGAGGCAGTAATTTTGAGTGAGCTTAAGAGAAAGCTTGATAGTTAGATATATGAAAGACAAGGGTTAGCTTTAAATTATTTGTTTTTGTTTCAATGGTTTTAGTTAGGCTTAGAAGATGGTGCAACTGTGATAGACCAATAAAATAGATCCTTTGTTGTCCCTAAACATCATGTTATTATGTTATAAAACAAAAGCACTAGTTCTAACCTTAAATAACTTGTTGTTTTTCGTAACTGAGCATGAAGCTATGAAAACGGGTATCTGTGCTCTGCCCACAATGGGTATCGAAAACCGATTTTTAGATTTATAAACCAGCAGGTATGCAGCTGTACATGCCACTAGGAGAGGAAGGTCTGATCCGAGTTCTTCCACCTATAAAGAGTACGTGGTAATTACTACACAACCGAAACATATTTTAATAATATGACCAAAAAGTTCGAATAATTTATAGTATTAATACCACAAATGTTTTGAAGTTATTTTTTATCTTTACTTACGTTCTGATCTATTACTTTACTTCAAAGAAAGTGTTTCGTAAGTTCTGGAAGACAAAACAAATCAAAGAATCATTTTATATTAACACTGTTAAACCTTCACTTAACAGAGATTCTGGATTATAGGTGAGTAATCTGTAGCTGCCATTGTTCGAATCTACAGAAACTCTCTCTCAATCACAAACAGTGGTAATCCTACCAATCATAACACGTTCTCCACAATCCACTAGGACACTATAAAAGACCGACAACACACACACATACACACGCACTGATAGGTGCTTGTGGTATTGTGGTTATCACATCCGCCTCACCCGTGGGAGGCCCGAGGTTCGATCCCTGGCAGACACATGTGCGTTTTTTAATGCTGGGTTTTCTACCAGCCACTTTGCAACCCTGATCACGGGACGTTCCACTAATGGATGTGGAGTTGGTCAGCGGCTTGCTTCTTTTCAGCCGGAGACTCCGGACTTGTCCACTTCCTTTTTGCCGCCTTTGTCTTGCTCTGCTTTCTCACCCGACATTTTCATACTGCCTCACCTCACTTTGTTGCTTCAAACAAACCAAATTAAAATACAGGAAAACTCCCACGTACAGATAAATAATCTTCCACGAACGGGTACGAAAAGGAACTACAATTTTCCTGACCATCCCTGTTGGGGACAGTATTCTTCATAATTATCTCTCTTTAAACTAAACCCCTGCCAGGGTTTCGTTTCGTTTTACGCACACTGACCTGGAGACAAATGACAGAACACTTTCGAAACGTCGTCCTCTACACTTGTGTCTCCACAACAGACAGTTGAAACGTCGTCCTCTACACTTGTGTCTCCACAACAGGCAGTTGAAACGTCGTCCTCTACACTTGTGTCTCCACAACAGGCAGTTGCCATCCATTCTACAAAGTTTCATCATGAATACTCTGCCTGAACAATTTATCAAAGAACTTTAAGTTGTGCTCGAAAATAAACGAATCTTTGTATTCTAACATACGTTCTATATGAGTTCTTCCTTTAGACCGATAAATCTCTCTTTCAAAACTCTATTTCTGTAAAACATTTGGTGACAGACAAATGTTTCTAAATAAATTGCTCAAACATTTCGAAATATTTTATTTCTACGTTAACTAAGAATGAACCATTTTTCTATTTTAAATCTTGCTGTTAAAGAACGTGAAAGAAAAAATATTATGAATCTGAAATGTCACGTAGTTTATATGTAGAAGTTTCTAAGTGTTTATCTTTAGAGATGCTGCGGTAGTAAAACATAAGCAGTATTAGATAGAACATGAAGATGGGTCACAAGCACAACATCCACCTGTTGTATTCCTCTTTATCAAGTAAATTATATTTTAAATGGGGGAATAGTTCAACGACAATTTCAAGATTTCTGAGACAAATCGGGATGTTTTCAGATTAAGCAAGTTTTCATCTGTTTTAAAACTTTAGAAAGAAGAGTTTGAGTTAGTTTGAAGTTAAGCACAAAGCTGCACAATGAGTTTTTCTGTGCTCTGACCATCATGGGAATCGATACCCGGATTCTAACGTTGTAAGTCTGCAGATATACTTCTGTGCCATTGGGGACTGAAGGAACAGAGAATCTTTAAAGCAAATAGTGTTTTTACAAGGTTAATAATAATTGATATCAACTATGTATTTCAAATCACCAAGAAAATAAATATTAAGCACAATGATTTTAAACTGTACCTTCCTCGTATGGTGGGTCACGTTAAGACACTCGACTCGTAAACCGAGGGTCGCGAATTCGATTCCCGTCACACTAAACATGCCCACCCTTTCAGTTCTGGAGCGTTATAATATGACTATTAATCCCACTATTCGTTGGTAAAAGAGTAGCCCAACAGTTGGCGGCTTGTGGTGATGACTATCTGCCTTCCCTCTAGTCTTAAACAGCTAAATTAGGGACGGCTAGCGCAGATGGCCTCCGTGCACCTTTGTGCGAAATTCAAAGCAAACCAAACCTCGTATGGCCGACAACTGAACATAAAAACCAGGTAAATAAAACGTTAAGTATCGTAAAATATTTAATATTTCTTGGTTTTGTCAGTTAAACTAAAACTACGTATATCTTACTTACACAGCAATATTTTAATTTCTGAAACAATGTTGCTAAAATAAAAAGATATTCATTTCGTATTTATTTTACAAAATTTCAAAACGAGCGGGAAGAAATCTCTTATTCACCTATGTGGAATCATATTAAAACTTGTACAATTTAATAATAGTGATTGAAATGTAATGTTAGTCCCTCTCCCACGTTGAGCTGTAATCTGTTTCTGAAAACGGTACACTGGTTCCGCTCCGTATCGAACGAGAAGTCTGTGTATGTGAAACGCTTACGTTATATTCATTGCAATACGGAAACCTATTCGGAAACAATCATTTCAAAATCAGTTTTATTTCTTTTAATGTTCTAGGTGGCAATTAAAGTTAGAAAAACGTTATCACGCGAGGTTAGTTAGTGTTGTAATGGTGAACTAAAAGTGACGCTAAAAAAAACAACAAAATTATAATTTAAAATAACCGATATAAAACGTTAATTTAAATAACAGTAACAGCCGAAAGTAATAAGGGTCGTCAGTTTCTAGTCATTCAGGCTTAAAAATCTCCATAAATTCCATATGTTTTAAATATATGTATATATTAACAGCCAATCCGTTTCCTCTGGTGATGAGGGTGTGCTTAATATGTTCCAAACTTCATGAAGCACCTAACACCCCTTGAAGTGAATTAAAAATAACGTCTTGCACATATTTGTTGTGAATTATCCTAACAAGAAAGCTAGAGTTATTGTGTGGACTTTTTAGTGTTTTTCACGATTTTTGTGGATTAGGATAAAGAAAGTACTCCACAGACAATCATCTAAGTTATAATTATTGAAGAGAATTTTGGATGTTTTGTGATTTTTGTAGATTAAAAATAAGAAAGTACTCCACATAAAATAACGTATGTTACAATTATTGTAAAATGAAATTTAGGGTTTTTTTCACGATTATAGTGGATTGAAATTTAGAAAGAACTCTGCAGACAATAATTTAAGTTACAATTATTGTAGAAAGTTTAAAAGGTTTTTCAAGATTTTTTATGTAATAAAAATTAAAAATGTACTCCACAGATAATCATCTATGTTATAGTTGTTGTAAAATAAATTTAAGGTTTGTCACGATTCTGCATATTAAATTAAGAAAGCGCTCCACAGACAGTCTTCTAAGTTATAATTATTATAGGGATTTTTGGGGTTCCTTCACGAATTTTCTGGATTAAAATTAAGAAAGCGCTCCACAGACAATCTTCTAAGTTATAATTATTGTAGAAAGTTTTGGGTTTTTTTATCACGATTTTGTAGATTAAAATTAATAAAGTACAACACAGACAATCATCTAAACTAACTAGGTGTTGCTAAGATCACTAGAACTATTAATAATTATATAAGGATTGTGTAACGTTCTTTTAACCTTTGAACATCAACATTCGAATTCATTATATTATGTATCAAGCGACAAGCAAATGTTTATATCTTTGTTGCCATTTATGTTTTTAGAAGGAGAGAAGAGATACTTACTTCCTGTACTTCGTGTTTAGATCAACAGTAAGTTGAAAGACTCATAAACGTGGTTTTTTTATTTCTTTCAATTGGAATTGGGTAAGGCATCCGTTCTTATTGGAGTACACGTCAGGTTCCTTGTCTTTAGTTTTCTATGCAACATGATTACTCTTTGTTTGCTGCCCATTGGATATTTCTTACGAGTAGCTCTTTTCTCTTCGCTTCTGTTGACATGATGTGTGTGCCATTTTGTGTCTTCTCATCACATCTCATTGCGGGAGATGTGTGTCACAATAATCGTCAACCCACGTGAAACAGGAAGAAAGTAGGTTATATTGGTGTGCCCAAGTTTTACTTTTGATGTAAATTTGGGGAACACAGAAGACTAACAAACTAACGTTACATGCTCCTTTAGGAAGAGTCTTGCACATGAAGGATGAAATCAAGAAATACGGCTCAACACGTTGAAGTTGATTGGCGAATTAAGGGTCTCGGTTAGATTTGTTTGTTTGTTTTGAATTTCGCGCAAAGCTACTCGAAAGCTATCTGAGCTAGCCGTCCCTAATTTAGTAGTGTAAGACTAGAGGAAAGGCAGATAGTCATCACTACCCACCGCCAACTCTTGGGCTGCTCTTTTACCAACGAATAGTGGGATTGACCGTCACTTATAACACCCCCACGGCTTAAAGGGCGAGCATGTTTGGTGCGACCGGGATTAGAACCCGTGACCCTCGGATTACGAGTCGAACGCCTTAACACGCTTGGCCGTGCCGGGCCGTCTCGGTTGGGAGAGTACGAAGATGTTTTACTTCTATTCTGAGAAACATTCGAAAGAGAATTATAGTTTCTCCCAGTGGATATTTTATTGAATTAATTTAACCAAATTAAACCTAAACCTGTGCAGTAAGCATATTCTGTTCACTAATTTCCTGCTTCTAAGCAAATATCAGCATCACTGAATCTTTATGCCAATTTCAAAATTTCTGGAATATTTCATATGAATCTTTAATTAGTGTTTTCCATTTTTCACTCGCGTCACGCTTTCAGAATGTTCAATGTGCAGAGATCCAACAAAAATGTACACATCGATTTACTCAGAAAAGTTCAGGCAAGAGCATAGTAAAACCAAATTAACTAGTCGCACAACTTGCATCTTAATTAATTAGGCTACATCATCAAACAGTCTGTAACCATAAGGCAGAGGATCTAAACGTTGTTGGTTGAGCATAATGTTTACAGCAGAGCAAATATTCACGTTTTATGTCGAAGTAGATACTAAAATTATAAGTGCCAGTCTTTCAAAGTTTGTATCATTATACATTCAAGATATCATTTACGATAGTACATGTTCACAGCTTCACTGGTCTGCCTGTTGTGTGATATATCACTCTATGTTTACTGATGATACGTCTGAAAACGTTATCCTCCCAAATATCCCCCCCCAAAAAAGAAATATTTGTAAAACTACGAGCTACCCCTAGTGGTGCCACTTTTTTTCCATCTGCAGCACTTCCTGTTAGAGCATAACCTACTCGTAACACCTGCATCAACTGTCTGTCCATTCTTGTAGTCAGGATATATCGTATAGTTTCTCCTTATCGTCACACAAAAACCAAATCAAATGAAGTTCGTAACCTCGTAGAGTGCTATGAGAGTGAAAAGTTGCATATAACACAACACGTGTGTCTGAAGGGGCTGTAATGTCTCGTGTTTGACAGTACAGCGAACGTGAAGTATCACTCTGTCACTGGCCACCTCTTAGTTGCTCGCGAGAACTGGTGTGTTTTTCTGCTTGCCACCTGAAAGATTGATGCATATTGCTTTTCATACCATACCAGGCATACTCCCAATGACATACCAATAGTCAATACTGTGCTTAATTAGATTTGGTTTGTTCTATAGCTATTTTTCAAATGATTCTATGCGGTTCCCATGCTACAGATAAGAAATGATGTCGATTCTAATAATCTTCTGATACCTTTGATGCTCTAATAACTACCCAGATTGATATAATTTTCGTGTCTTGGCAATAACATTTTGTGCATCTGCCTGGAAGTGAAAGTGGTTGTAACAGTTACAGTAGACTATCAACATCGTACACTGGAGTTCAGTCTTCGTCATGTGTTGGGTTTCTAGAATGTATATTCTCTGATATTTCATATGATATTCAGCTTCATATAAATTATATTTATCTATGGTATTTAACAGGTTATGTTCCAAAATCAACGTTTAGCTCATCTCTCTTCATGCATTTGTACTGTCCTCAGATGCAATACTTTTTTAGGTTTGCCATATTACGCACCACGTGACGTCACACCGGATTTTATCTGTTGGTGCGTAAAGGTGAGAGTAAACGATCCACGCCTTCTATTCTAGTGTTATCTTTACATTAATCAAATGATTTCTTTTCGATACCAGTCTGAAAATAGAGAAAAATCTATATAAATATTATTGTATTATGTCCATGTAAATGCTTCGTGGAGGACAAATGGATGTTCATCAAAATTAGTTTGAAGATTAATTCAGTCCATACGAAGGTACAAAACACTTCATGCTTGACATTTTGCGTTTTTTATCACTACATTCCCTCCTATTTGTAGTGTCCGTGAGATGATACCAACAACACTTTGGTTTGAAGGTTTGTAGTGTCCGTGAGATGATACCAACAACACTTTGGTTTGAAGGTTTGTAGTGTCCGTGAGATGATACCAACAACACTTTGGTTTGAAGGTTTGTAGTGTCCGTGAGATGATACAAACATCACTTTGGTTTGAAGGTTTGTAGTGTCCGTGAGAAGGTACAAACACTTTGGTTTGAAGGTTTGTAGTGTCCGTGAGATGATACAAACACTTTGGTTTGAAAGCTTGTAGTGTACGTGAGAAGGTACAAACACTTGGGTTTGAAGGTTTGTAGTATTCGTGAGATGATACAAACACTTTGGTTTGAAGGCTTGTAGTATCCGTGAGAAGATACAAACAATCTTGCGATTTCACATTTTGTATTTTGCAGTTGTTATGGGTGTTTTTTTTTTTTTTACAATTACGTATAAATAAAGCAACTTTTCATGTCTTGAGATAACCTTTCGTTTATGACGAATTTACATAACCTACAGTCAAGGATAGGTACACAAGCTAGTAGAAAAGTAATATAAAAACTACGTCGAGTTATATTCGAGCCTACGTTAAAGAGTAAACAGCTACTGATAATCATTTTCAACTTCATTCTTATAGGAATAAAAAAAACATCTTTTCATTTGGATGCAACATTAGTGTGTTTTATTGAATTTATGAAATTATGAGCGTGGTCCTTCCTAGATCATGAGTAAGCACTGAAGCATGTGACCCATTTTTGGTTTACTCTTCGGAGTCCCTAAACATGACCCAAAAGAAAAATGCCAGGTAGATCCTAGTATATATCTAAGTCATAAGCTACGGAACATAATCTGTATATTATTCTTAAATTCAAAGTTAGTTTATAAGTTCTTTGAAAATAGTTAGGTTTATATATTTAGACACTTATGCAAATGTCACACTGAATACAAGATTCGTATTACACGAAATTCAAGTCGATCACAGTCTATTTCGTTAAACTGTGAAAGTCTGGATCTGAATATTCATGGTTCGTCCCCCCATTACTACCCCTTCCTCTCTCACCCACACACCCTAAATCGTGTGCTGCAATTGGAGATTTAACAAATCTGGGGCTTTCTTTCCTCCAGTATATCACATAACTGGGCCCAGCATGGCCAGGTTGTTAAGGCACTCGACTCGTAATCTAAGGGTCGAGGGTTCGAATCCCTATCGCAGTAAACATGCTCGCCGTTTTAGCTGTGGGAGCGTTGTAATGTTACCTTCAGTCCCACTATCCGTTGGTAAAAGAGTAGCCCAAAAGTTGGAGGTGGTTGGTGATAGCCCTCGTGTAGTTTTGCGCCAAATTTAAAAACAAACAAATAAATGCCACAACTAGGCGTGCTTAGCACAAATAGTTCTCGTATGGTTTTGCACGAAATTCGACAAGCAAACTGAATAATGAAATTTTGGTTCTCACATTGAAAGAAAGAGTTTAATAAAACACAGAAATAAGCCAGGTTACAACATCAAAAATCTATATTAACGCATTGTAGTAACTATGTTCCACACTTGAAAATTTAGACTAAACACAATTAAATAAGTAGATTGCCAAGATAGAAAATAAATGAGATTCCCACACATAAAAATCTATATTTGTATACAAATAGATCTACATTAACATCAGAAATATTTAGATTCATATGCATTCATATATGTTCATCTCGCTTTTACTTTATATAAACATGTGGATTTACACCAAAGAAATCATTAAGATATAAATTTCACACTTAAAGATTCACACATATTAAAAAACAAAACTTCCAAAAGAATACATACCTCTTTCTATAAAACTAAAACAGTAGTGTATACAATTTCTTCTATTTCACTTCCTTTGTAAAGTTCTTTTAACTTTGCTCTTACAGAATTGGGCAGAAAAGTCTAATATTCTTTTTTGCCTTTTTGCTATTCCAAAAGTATAACTTTTTATATCACTTGAAAATGTTTGTATTTGTATCTTAGGAGATGTAGTATATGAAGTGAATTGAATTAACTCCGGAGCTAAATCGGCTAGGTCCATTAAATAAAAGGAGATTCGCTCAAGACATCGATTACTGAGAAGCACTAAGTCACTTACCAACTGAGTAACATTCTGAAAAAACGATCTATATTATAGAATAAAACACAAATTCAGTGTGTATACTTGCTGTTAACTTTCACCGAATCTTCTTAGAGACTACTGAAATGAAACTTTGTACCACATTTTCTAAATTCAAGGCTTGTTTACTAGCTCACAAAAAACCTCGCGATCACCTAGGGCGACTTGCGCTACCCAAGTGACTGGCCGTTCTAATTACAACACTAGTAGAGTCGTAGTCTCTAGATGTCTCCTGTACAATCACTGAATAACACTGACGTCAACATCCTTGCTAAATGTGCCATATTGAGCAATGCTTTCTCTGAGTAGATATTATCTACTTTTGTGTACAACCAGTGGAAAAAACTAACTTTAAACAAGATCAACTTAACAGTTTTCTCAACCACGTGTTATATAAAACCTGCTTATATCTATAACAAAGAATAATCTCAGAACAAATATCTAAAACTACAAGAAGATAGAAACGAATAGTGTATTCTTATACTACAAATATATGCGTTGTTAAGAGCAGTAGGAACTTATGTGTCTAATTGTCTAATTCAGAGAAATATTCTATTGGACACTCTTAATAACTACTAAGCTTGAAATATCTACAGCAGTTTCTACACGTAGGAAAGCAACGTCTATCGTAAACTTCTGAGTATTCTGACTTGATGTTTTTGTTGGGTTTTTTTTATTTCGCACAAAGCTACTCGAGACCTATCTGAGCTAGCCCTCACTAATTTAGCAGTGTAAGACAAGAGGGAAGGCAGATAGTCATCACCACCCACCGCCACCTCTTGGGCTACTCTTTACCAACGATTAGTGGGATTGACCGTCACATTATAACGCCTTCACGACTGAAAGAGCGAACATGTTTGGATTTTCGGATTACGAGTCGAACGCCTTAACACACTTGGCCATGCGGGCCATTTTGACTTGATCGAACCGTTTTATATTATTTTTAGTGAGTTTATTTTGTTTGTTTACTCTTTGATAAATTGTTTTTACAAATATAATATCACTTGTGAATGGTTTATTGTGTAACTGCCTAAATAAACCATGTGATAAGGAATCGTGTACTGTGATGTATTTTTTGTTTTTCAATTTCGCGCAGAGGTACATGAGAACTATCTGTGCTAGCCGTCCCTAATTTAGTAGTGTAAGACTAGAGGGAAGGCAACTAGTCATCACCACCCACCGCCAACTCTTGGGCTACTCTTTTACCATGTCGGGCCGCTACGCGGTAATACATTTAAAATCAGTATTTGAAAATGTACGGTAAACATATTTTCTTAGCAAATTTTACAGAAATTATTATAAGTTTCAAAGACGACTGTTTCTTATCATCTGTCATAGAGTTTAATGGGTTTTCTTTTTAAACAGACAATGTGCCAACTCTACAGACGACTTCAATCCAGTGTTACTCCGTTTCATCGACAGGAGGCTAGAAACAGAATATCAACGACAGTCAGATCCCCACTTTTATTGGTACACTCTGTGTACTAGCATCTTGTTTGTATCTATCGCCGTCATTCATTTGCTTACTCTACCAATGTAAGTTGTTACAATTCTTTTGATTGGATATAGTTGAATTTGTTATATATTATTTCATGGAATGAAGAAGAAGAACAAACTGGTGTCAACTTTACGAAATATTTGTGAAATATTGTATTTTATAAACTCACAATACTTTTTTATAGATCATTATTATTACTTTTTGATTTACCTTGTTCGTGGCTTGTCAACAATATTGTCGTTTTTGTTTTTTTTCTGAATTTCGCGCAAAGCTACACGAGGGTTACCTGTCCCTAATTTAACAGGGTAAGACTATAGGAAAGATAAGTAATTATCACAACCCAACGCCGTCTGTTGAGTTACTCTTTTACCAACGAATAGTGGGATTGACCGTTACTTTATAACGCCCCTACGGCAAAAGTATTTGTTACGACAAGGATTCGAACCTCCTACCCTCAGATGGTGAGTCAAGCACCTTAACCATCTGACCACGTCGGGTTAACAACACTATATCTTGCATATTCCTGTTTACGATCAAGGAACCTAAAGTTATCAACAAATAAAATAACTTTCTATCATAGCTCAGATCATCCCATTTCTGATCAACAGTAATAGATTATAGTTGTTTTAGGTTTTATTATTAGTTATTTTTTTTAATATTAACCTTCGCTATCATTAATATGAAGTCATGCTAATGGATTATAATTACTTTTTAGGTTTTAGTTTACTTTAGTTTACTTTTTGGTTTAAATTCAGCGAAAGGTTAGACAATGGCGATCTGAGCTAACTGTCGCTAAGTTAACAGAGGAAAACTGGAGGGAAAGCAGCTAGTCGTCACCCCCCACCGCCAACTCTTAGACTACTCTTTAACCAACTAATGGTGAGATTGACCGTTATATTGTAACGTCCCCAAGGTTGAAATAGTAAGCATGTTTGAATGGAAGGGTATTTGAACCCAGGACCCTCAGATGGGGAGGGAAGCGTCATAACCAAACCGCCATGCCAAGTCTTCGTTGTGTGTGTGTTGTGTTTTTATTTTATTTTCCCTAATTATTAATACTATCTTATTAAAAAATGGCCTATTATGGAATATCAGAATTAATAAGTAGCTTATATGTATATTAAGGAATCAAACCTGTAAAACAAATGGACTGGAACAGTATAATGTTACCATTCAACACACATCTTTGAATTTATAAGGTTAGTAATTATTATTACTATTATTATTATTATAACAAGTTACCTGAACTTGGTAGAAGACACTTTGTGGAAACTTGCAATATAGGGTTAACATCAAAGCTACTCCCAAGTGTCAGAGGGCCTTGTCAGGTGATCTGTATTACTTCCACATGGTCAAGCAATAGACAATATATGTATTAAATTTGTTGTAAATAACGCAGCTTGTTAATCGGCTTGTGACCTTTCAACAAACAGATTTTGAAGTCGTTGATTTTAGAGCTTTGTACACTAATAACGTCTGTAGGTGTTTTACTGTGTGTGTAATTCTCACAGAAAAGCCACATCTGGCTATCTGCTGTGTTCATCGGAGGAAACTAAACTATTGAATACAGCATTTGTCAATGGATGATAATGACAAACTGTCTTCCTGTAGACTATCATTTCGAACTCTGGACAGATCGACGTCTAGTGGCTTTGAACGAAATTCAATAAAGACAAACAACTAATCACGTGAGCTAAGAGATAAACAAACAGCTAGGCTCCTTATTAGTTAGAGTAACAGGAAGAACATTAGAGTTATTCCAGGTAGAGTAAAAAGTGAAGAACATTATAGTTATCACAGTCATCAAATTACATGTACAAACCAGATAGAGTAAAGTGAAAAAACATTAGGGTTATTCCAGTCATATATTTGATTATACTTACCAGGTATAGTAACGGGAAGAACATTAGGGTTATTCAAGTCATAAATTTACATGTACATAACAGGTAGAGTAACAGGAAGAACATTAGTGTTATTCAAGTCATAAATTTACATGTACTTACCAGGTAGAGAAACGGGAAGAACATTAGGGTAATTCAAGTCATAAATTTACATGTACTTATCAGGTTGAGTAACAGGAAGAACATTCGGGTAATTCAAGTTATAAATTTACATGCACCTACCAGGTAGAGTAACAGAAAGAACATTATAATTCTTCAAGTCATAAATTTACATGTACATACGAGGTACAGTAACAGGAAGAACATTAGGGTTATTCCAGTCATAAATTTACTTATACTTACCAGGTAGAGTAACAAAAAGAACATTAGAGTTATTCAAGTCATAAATTTACATGTACTTACTAGGTAGAGTAATAGGAAGAACATTAGGGTTATTAAAGTCATAAATTAACATTTACTTACCAGATAGAGTAGCAAGAAAAACGCTAGAATTATCCCATTCATAAATTAATATGCACTTACCAGGTAGAGTAACTGGAAGTACGTTAGGGTTATTAAAGTCATAAATTTACATTTACTTACCAGGTAGTGTGACAAGAAAATCATTAGGGTTATTCCAGTCATAAATTTACATGTACTTACCAAGTAGAGTAAGAAGAAGAACATTAGGTTTATTCCAGTCATAAATTTACATCTACTTACCAGGTAGAGTAACAAGATGAAAATTAGAATTATTCAAGTCATAAATTTACATGTACTTATACGGTAGGGTAACAGGAAGAAAATTAGGGTTATTCAAATCATTAATTTACACATTCTTACCAGATAGAGTAGCAAAAAGAACATTAGAATTATTCCAGTTATAAATTAGCATGTACTTACCAGATAGAGTAACAACAAGAATATTAGGGTTATTCCAGTCATAAATTTAAATGAACTTAACAGGTAGAGTAACAGAAAGAACATTAAAGTTATTCAAGTGATAAATTTACATATAGTTACCAGGTAGGGTAACAGTAAAAATATTACAGTTATTCAAGTAATAAATTTAAATGTACATACCACGTAGAGAAACGGGAAGAACATTAGGGTTATTCATGTAATAAATTTACATGTTTTTACCAGATAGAGTGACAAGAAGAATATTGGGGTTATTCATGTAATAAATTTACATGTACTTACCAGGTAGAGTAACAAGAAGAACATTAGAATAATTCAAATCATAAATTTACATGTACTTACAAGGTAGAGAAACGGGAAAAATATTATGGTTATTCAAGTCATAAATTTTCATGTACTTACCAGGTAGAGTGACCAGAAGAACATTGACATTATTCCACTCATAAATTTACGTGTACTTACCAGGTAGAGTGACAAGAAGAACATTGAGGTTATTCCAGTCATAAATTTACATTTACTTACTAGGTAGAGTAAGAAGAAGAACATTAGGTTTATTCCAGTCATAAATTTACATATACTTACTAGTTAGGGTAACAGTAAGAACATTAGGGTTATTCATGTAATAAATTTACATGTTTTTACCAGGTAGAGTAACAAGAAGAATATTAGAATAATTCAAATCATAAATTTACATGTACTTACAAGGTAGAGTAACAGGAAGAACATTAGGGTTATTCTAGTCATAAATTTACATGTACTTACCAGGTAGAGATAAGGGAAAAATATTATGGTTATTCAAGTCATAAATTTTCGTGTACTTACCAGGTAGAGTGACCAGAAGAACATTGAGGTTATTCCAGTCATAAATATACATGTACTTACTAGGTAGAGTGAGGAGAAGAACATTAGGGTTATTCCAGTCATAAATTTACATGTACTTACCAGATAGAGTAACAAGAAGAACATTAGAATTATTCCAGTCATAAATTTACTTGTACTTAACAGGTAGTGCAACAAGAAGAACATTAGAATTATTCCAGTTATAAATTAACATGTACTTACCAGGTAGAGTAACAGGAAGAACATTAGGGTTATTTCAATCATAAATTTGCATGTATTTACTAGGTAGAGAAACGGGAAAAACATTAGGGCTATTCCAGTTATAAATTTACATGTACTTACCAGGTGGAGTAACGGGAAGAACAATAGTGCTATTCAAGTCATAAATTTATATGTACTTACCAGGTAGAGAAACGGGAAAAACATTATAGTTATTCAAGTCATAAATTTACATGTACTTATAAGGTAGAGGGACAAGAAGAACATTAAAATTATTGCAGTCATAAATTTACATGTACTTACCAGGTAGAGTAACAGAAAGAACATTAGGGTTATTCCATTTATAAATTTACATGTACTTACCAGTTAGAGTACGAAAAAGAACATTATAGTTCTTCAAGTCATAAATTTACATGTACTTACGAGGTACAGTAACAGGAAGAACATTAGGGTTATTTCAGTCATAAATTTACATATACTTACCAGGTAGAGTAACAGGAAGAACATTAGAGTTATTCAAGTCATAAATTTACATGTACTTACTAGGTAGAGTAATAGGAAGGACATTAGGGTTATTCAAGTCATAAATTTACATTTACTTACCAGGTAGAGTAACAGGAAGAACATTATAGTTATTCAAGTCATAAATTTACATGTACTTACTAGGTAGAGTAATAGGAAGAACATTAGGGTTATTCCAGTCATAAATTTACATGTACTTACAAGGTAGGGAAACAGGAAGAAGATTAGGGTTATTCAAATCATAAATTTACATGTTCTTACCAGATAGAGTAGCAAGAAAAACATTAGAATTATTCAAGTTATAAATTAGCATGTACTTACCAGGTAGAGTAACAACAAGAATATTAGGGTTATTCCAGTCATAAATTTAAATGAACTTAACATGTAGAGTAAGAGAAGAACATTAGGGTTATTCAAGTGATAAATTTACATATACTTACCAGGTAGAGAAACGGGTAGAACATTAGAGTTATTCAAGCCATAAATTTAAACGTACATACCACGTAGAGTAACGGGAAGAACATTAGTGTTATTCATGTAATAAATTTACATGTTTTTACCAGATAGTGTGACAAGAAGAATATTGGGGTTATTCATGTAATAAATTTACATGTACTTACCAGGTAGAGTAACAAGAAGAACATTAGAATAATTCAAATCATAAATTTACATGTACTTACAAGGTAGAGAAACGGGAAAAATATTATGGTTATTCAAGTCATAAATTTTCATGTACTTACCAGGTAGAGTGACCAGAAGAACTTTGAGGTTATTCCAGTCATAAATATTTGTGTACTTACTAGGTAGAGTGAGGAGAAGAACATTGGGGTTATTCAAGTCATAAATTTACATGTACTTACAAGGTAGGGTAACAGGAAGAACATAAGGGTTATTCAAATCATAATTTTACATATTCTAACCAGGTAAAGTAACAGGAAGAACATTAAAATTATTCATGTCATGAATTTACATGTACTTACTTGGTAGAGTAATAGGAAGAACATTAGGGTTATTCAAATCATAAATATACATTTATTTACTAGGTAGAGTAACGTGAAGAACATTATGGTTATTCAAGTCAAAAATTTACATTTACTTACCAGGTAGAGTAACAAGAAGAACATTATGGTTATTCAAATCATAAATTTACATGTACTTACCAGTTAGAGTAACAAGAAGAACATCAAAATTATTCCAGTCATAAACTTACATCTACTTACCAGGTAGAGTGACAAGAAGAACATTGAGGTTATTCCAGTTATAAATTTACATTTTCTTACTAGGTAGAGTAACAAGAAGAACATTAGGGTTATTCCATTCATAAATTTACATCTACTTACCAGGTAGAGTAACTTGAAGAACATTATGGTTATTTCAGTCATAAATTTACATGTACTTACCAGGTAGAGTAACGGGAAGAACATTAAACTTATTCTAGGCATGAAAATACATGTGCTTAATACGTATATAGAATAGAAAATGTTCATGTTTTAATAAATGAAGTTAAATGATATAAAATGTTTACTAGAAGTACTTAATGTGATGGAACCAGCAATCACTGTGATAACAGTTTTTCTAGATTTCTAATGTTAGTGCTATCTCACAAGATTCAGGTAGTTTGTGTAATTTTCGTCAGACATAAACCTGTATACTAAGTTATCAGTGTAATGTAATCCTAGTACGTAAGGATAGATACTAAGTTATCAGTGTAATGTAATCCTAGTACGTAAGGATAGATACTAAGTTAATAACAAAACTGATATAATTATCTCATATGTTCACGAGACAGGGTTGTAGACTAAAATTACAGGAGGAATGCTGGGAAACAAACAGTTCGCTGTATTGACTACCACCAATAATGCATTGTCATTCGATCTTTAGTTTGGATGGTTCAGTTTTCGGGATTGTGTTTCATTAGATTGTAAGATGTTTACAATGATTTTAAATATATTTAAATGCACCCCATAGATATATCTAAGACCAATCAAGAAAAATGGGTAAGAAAAACACCAGGTGTACAAACTGTATCTAGTAATTAGCTGTTAACGTTTTTTTCGTATGAGTGGTTTAGTTTTTAAAATATTACTGTAGTAAGACTCGAGGAGAATAATAAATAGACCAAATTAAATATAATTTAACTGTCGTTGAAACAAATAAACAAATATTTTGGTCACAGTAATTATGCCATACAATAGGGATACAAAACATTTATTGTAACAATAATTATATCAAACAATACAGGAACAAAACATTTTTGCAACAGTAATTATGCCATACAATAGGGGTACAAAATATTTGTTGTAACAATAATTATATCAAACAATACAGGAATAAAACATTTTCAAAAGATCAAACCCGAAATTAGAAATTGTTGTCAGAAAGTTGACTTCTTAGATTATTTAATTAAATATAATTTCCACGTATAATAAGAACGTTAAAAGTTACTATTGTTTTTTATTTGTTTAGAATTAAGCACAAAGCTACACAATGAGCTTCCTGTGCTCTGCCCAACACGGGTATCAGAACCCGGTTTTCGACGGTGTGGGTCCGCAGACATACCGATGTGCCACAGGGGGCGTTATTAGTTGTTGTTGTTGCTTGTTGAATTTCGCGCAAAGCTACACGAGCGCTATCTGCGCTAGCCGTCCCTAATTTGGCAGTGTAAGACTAGAAGGAAGGCAGCTAGTCATCACCACCCACCGCCAACTCTTGGGCTACTCTTTTACCAACGAATAGTGGGATTGACCGTACCATTATAACGCCCCCACGGCTGAAAAGACGAGCATGTTTGGTGCGATGGGAATGCGAACCCGGGAGTTACTAGTATTTACTCGGGTACTCTATCTTATAAACATTTATTTTTAATAGTTTGTATTTTCCTCCAAATCTTATACTGATGATTGTCATAATTTCATAATGTAATATTGAGTTCTTTAACACTGTTTTACAGAAATCTTACCACTGTGACTGTTCTGGTTTCAACGTTTACCGTTGTTGCAGCTTTAACTGTTGTGTCTTGCGTACAACATTTTCAGGTGAGAATTCAAATCGATATTATTTCTTAATTGTCACGTGTCTCGTGCAACACTGCAAGGTAAAATTCGAAACTCTTGAAGCATCTTAAATTATACTTGGTGTTGCAGAGTTCTTCTTTATTGTTATTGCACCTTTAATTGTTACATGTATGTCAGTTTTAGCTGTCCTAATTACAGAATCTTTACCTGTGGCTATTGGCACATATTAAACCATTGAAGAAAATTGTTTATTTTGTTTGTAACTGCTTCAACTGTTACTACTGCAAAAACATTGTCCCCGTCACACCAAACATGCTCGTCCTTTCAGCCGTGAGGGCGTTATAATGTAACAGTCAATCCCACTATTTGTTAGCGGTGGATGGTAGTGACTAGCTGCTACACTGCTAGATTAGGGACAGCGAGTGCAGGTAGCCCTCGTGTAGCTCTGCGCGAAATTCCAAATAAAGCAAACCAGACCAGAAACGGGGTAGCTTTCATTTTTAAACTTTCTCTACTATTGTTAACAGTCATAAATGTTACACATATCTGTTTTACTTTTTTTCTTAGTTTTATGCAATATTGTTATGCAAATATATATACTTTCTAAAACTGCAAATATAATATTCTGCTTTTTTTGTGTCTTTGTTATCTTTCGCACCTTCAGTAATTTTTTATAAACAAAAAACAAGCAAAATTAATCCACGTGTCTTGTTGTTGGTCAATTTTTGTAACCAATGTATTCATTCAAACTGATTTTTGTCAACATTTGTCACTTTTATGTTACAGAAAAAAATCATACGTTTCAGATGTTAAAATTTTCTTTTTTTCTGTAGCATTCGACTCAGACAACCACGAGATCCTTACCTTGCTCAACAGATGTCGCTTTGAACCAAATATTACGAATATTTATTTTTCTCTTTTCTGTTCTTATTATTTTGGCAGCTTGTATGGTGAACATGGTATGTCGTTTCTTTCTATTTTTGCTCTCAGTGTTTTTTGAGTCAGACTATCACTAGATTTCATTATAAGAAACCTCTAAATACACAGAGAAAAAGTATGTGTACTTTGCTATTCTACACTTCAAGTCCTTTTTTAACTATAAGATAATTTTTATTGGTAAAATAAGCGTGTTAGACGTTAATTAAACTCCAGTTTCGTATTTAATTACTACTATAGCCTTATGACCACTTGTTTTGAACATTAGCATTGTAGTCTACAATGATCTAATAATCAATACATTTATAAGACCTACTTCAAATAAAACCTAAGAACCTTTGTTATTATATAACTTAGTTCAAATAAAACTTGATAATTGGTATGATTATAGAAGTTAGACCAAACAAAACTGGAAAATCTATGGGTCAAAAACATAGATCAAATAAACCCTGGAAATTTATAAAACTGTAAAACATAGCTCAAACAAAACCTGATAATCTATATAATTATGCAATCAGGGTAAAATAAAACCTGATAATAATCTATATCACTATAAAATTTAGATTAATTAAAACCTGTGAAATTGCATACTGATGCATCTTGGATCAAATGTTGACCATAAGATCCAAGGAAATATTATGTATACCGTATTTTCACATAAATAACCCGCGATCCATATGTTAAATTAATCTTCAAAAATACCAACTACTGGGTGTACTCGACTACAAGTAATACAGTGTTTTGTTTGTTTGTTTGTTTTTAAGACTGAAATTGCCAATTGTCTATCCTGAATATTCCCTTATATTGTTGTTGTTCAACACGTGGAGTGATAAATGCGTCTTTAAACAATCCCAGTTATTCTGTTGTCAAAGGAGAAGGTATAAATACAAATAATTTTAACTATATTTATCAATATTGGAATATATTACAATTGTAGTTCTGATAGATTGTGTACTACATTCTGAATGGATGGCTTATCCCTGTTTCTGTTTTTGTAGATTCAACGAATGATAACCACAGGTTACTGATTACTTTCAGAATGTCTGTTTAGTGAAGGTTTTATTGGTTTGTCCTAATGTAAAATGAGTCTTTAATTTTTCTTGACTTCCAAATGTCATTGGCTTGGGGAGTACACACGACTGAGGGAGATTTGGGCTTAAATGTTCCTTAAAACACTTTTTATTTTAATTGCGAGGTACACCGGGGGGGGGATTGTTTACCTCAAAATACGGTAAATGTTAATATTGTCGGGCATCATGTTATGATATCTAGAGGTTGGATAAGAACAAGATAACCAAACTGATTATATTGGTTGTTTCTTGGTTTGTCTTGTAAAAATATTAATGTAGAACAAACTGTTGTTATCACGAGAATATCTTAAAACAGTTTTAGCTTCAGGGAGACCTTATGCGAAAGATGGGCTAAATGGTCATATCAGAACTGTTGCTCAGATCGGGAGCAAACAGTCAGCATCAATCGCCACCTTTACGGATACTTTTAACCTCATAATGAGAATGACGTTTACAATTATAACGTGTTCACAGCTAAAAGTTCAAGCGTGTTTAGAGGCACATCGTAGTTTGAACCTTGGGCCTTTCGTTATACAGCCATACACGATAACCATTTGTCCATATCTGCCTCTTGAGTGGTGTAGTCATTTTTGCTAGTTTTGAAGTTTTAACATGTTGATATATACATATATATTAATTACTAACTCTTTTGTGTGCATTTGTAATTAAGCATAATGGGTTAACTGAGCTTTGCCCACCACGTGTATGGAAATCCGGTTTCTAGCGTTGTAAGACCTCAGACATACCACCGCGCCACAAACTACCAATCAAACACTAACCATTAAATGCTATACTTCGCTTGTCTAAAACTTTACCCAATGTTAAGTTATATTTGATGTCATTGTAAGTACAAAACCTGTTTGATGTCACATTAGATTTGTGGGTAAACACTCCCATGCTCTAGGAAATATATTTATTGTTCACAAACACATTTAAACAATCGTAAAAAAAGATACTAACAAACTGATGATAAAATTTATTGCATGAAATCTCAACTCTTTTTGAATACTTCACTCTTGTTAGTGTAACTTGGAATATTAGGCATGTGGGTTTTGTTTTGTTTTGTTTTAAATTTCGCGCAAAGCTACTCGAGGGCTATCTGCGCTATCCGTCTCTAATTTAGCACTGTAAGACTAGAGGGAAGGCAGCTAGTCATCACCACCCACCGCCAACTCTTGGGCTACTCTTCTACCAACGAATAGTGGGATTGACCGTCACATTATAACGCCCCCACGGCTGAAAGGGCGAGCATGTTTGGTGCGACCGGGATATGAACCCGCCACCCTCGGATTACGAGTCGAACGCCTTAACACACTTGGCCATGCCGGGCCAGTCATGTGAGATGAGGTATATAATGGTTGTTGAAAATAGGCATATTTAGATTTTTTTATAAGAGTTAGGCTCACGTATGTCTAAACAACAGAGAGTTGTTTATTTTTTCAGTTCAGTTAACGAAAATACATTCACACTAAAGTACCCTAATTTTCAACCGATATTCCACTATCAGTTACAAAGCCAACTGGAACGATGCTTAAACATATTTAAAACAAAACTACCATAAGGGTTCACCGGATACTTCAAAATTCACTTTTGATGCTGTAGTCCAGTTGTCAAATTTCTTCCTAAAATTAGGTTTTACTCACACCCAGACAAAATACCCTAAAATTTTGTTTCCTTTTGTTGGTTTATAATTCTTAAACTCTAAAGAAGCTCAGATTCTATATTTTAAATGTTCAAATTGCGTGATTAAGTGTTCAGTTTCCGTAATTAAACGTCTCATTTTGAATCAATATTTATTTCATTTTCTTCGATTTCTAGGTAATTTGCTACACTGAACCACCTGTCAGATTGAAAGTATATTTGAATATTACTAACTCTACTGAAGGCCAAGAACACGAATGCCAGTTTTTTCAAGTAATACTTACGTTATTTGTATCGTGTTATTTTTTCTTAACATTTTTATTGAAAGGTGAGATTATACTGTCGAAATTATATTTATAATCAGTATTACAGATCTCTTAAATTCTCAGTTTAGTAAAAATATAAAGTTCTTCTAAACAAAACTTATTGAAGCCCGCACTCTCGATCTTATAAAGTTAGGCCAAAGGCAAAGAACTTACACAATGTACCTCCAACCCTATTTGTTCTGTAGATTTGTTTGATCATACAGTCTGTAAACTTAAATTATTGAAACACAGATAAAATCCTAGTGTTTGAGGGATTAGATTTGTTGTTTGTTACAATGCCTGTACCCTATTAGTGATGTTATTTTCGTATATTCTACAGTATCACTACTTCACGACAGTCCTTACCCTGACAACAATATCCGTGTTTTTACGCATCAACTACTTACTGAAGCTGATTGTTATGGTTACGGGAGAAGTGTCATTTGCGGTGACCTTTATAACTGTCAAGCCCGACTTGTTGCATACCGAAGACCTGGACGTGAGTGACGGGTAAACATTTTAATAATTATAAAATTAATAAAACTAAACGTGTGTTGTTTTGTAAAATGGAATGTGATGAGCATCCGAGAAAACAAGAACTTGTAACAACGTTCAGAAAAATAGTGAAGACAGTAAAAAAATATAACATTTTTCGCAATTTGGGAAAAAGTTCTTGATACAAGACTTTGCTGTGAGCTCACGCTGTATACTGCAAGTAAGAAAACTTTATAAAAACTAAAAATATAGAAATGCTATACGAATAACAAGTAGTAAGACTGTCACCAATTTTACTTCAAGAAGTGTTTCGTGAAAATCACCTATTTTTACGTTTCAATTCACTACAGGGACGGTGGTGATTATGGCTGGTGCTTGAAACATTTGTTCTATTCGTTCTCAGTACAATTTATCAGGAAACAGTAACGTTGGGTATAGTGGTACATGTGATATTCATAAAGGACTTTTAGTTAAGCTTAGGTAATTTCAACAGCAAGTGGCTCAATTTCTATGAGGATTTGACTTTTAATCTATTATTAAGGCTATTAATGCAACTTTTACATGAAATATGTTAACCTCGTAAGAAAAATAATATATAATAATTATTGGCTATGCTTAGAAATATCGATAATTTATGTATCGCAGCTGGCCTGAGCAGCTCTGGTATTGGGCGAAATACCTTTTGTGAAAACGACTTGGCATATGTATCGATAATTTATGTATTGCAGCTGGCCTGAGCAGCTCTGGTATTGGGCGAAATACCTTTTGTGAAAACGACTTGGCATATGTATCGATAATTTATGTATCGCAGCTGGCCTGAGCAGCTCTGGTATTGGGCGAAATACCTTTTGTGAAAACGACTGAGCATATGTATCGCAGCTGGCCTGAGCAGCTCTGGTATTGGGCGAAATACCTTTTGTGAAAACGACTTAGCATATGTATCGATAATTTATGTATCGCAGCTGGCCTGAGCAGCTCTGGTATTGGGCGAAATACCTTTTGTGAAAACGACTTGGCAGATGTATCGATAATTTACGTATCGCAGCTGGCCTGAGCAGCTCTGGTATTGGGCGAAATACCTTTTGTGAAAACGACTTGGCAGATGTAATGTGGTTAACCTATGAATTTTCGGCTTTGTTTTAATCTATGAACTCTCAGAGTTACAGATGTGTTTTTTTTATATCTATTTGTTTTTTTCAAATTAAAGAAAGTATAGAAATATAGCTTGCAAAAAATGTTGTGAAAAAACACACCTTCTGCACCCTCTTCGTTTCATGATAGAAATATCTTAGTCATACTAGCCTCTCAGTGTCGACTCGTTGGCTTAGGTGTTATCTTATTTTGTTAAATGAGGAAACATTTTTGGGCAGGAGTTGATAACTCTAATATTCACGAACAGGACCGAAAATACAGAAAAAATGATTGAAGATAATGATGTATCAGGATAATTCATAAATATATACATTTTATTTTGTAACTACAAACTCATGCATTTATATTTTCAGTGACCTTATAAATAGCTGTAACAGGAAAAGTTAAAAAGAGTTTTTATAGTTTATTAGTAGGTTCATGTGTAGTAGTCAGTAAATGATTATTGTATTTATTTACCTCACAATATTATCTGCTTTATGGTTTATTAGTAGGTTCAGGTTCCCATGTTTAATAAATAAAAACTGAACTTATTTACCCCACAGTCTGGTCTACTTTATCGTATATTAACAAGTTCATGTGCAGTGTTTAATAAGTGATAACAGTGTATTTATTTACCTCACAATCTTATCTGCTTTATGGTTTATTAATATATTCATGTGTACAATTTAAGAAATGATAACACTGTATTTATTTATCGTACAATCTTATCTACCTTATTGTTTATTAGTAGGTTCATGTTTAGTTTTTAATAAGTGATAACTGTATCTATTTACCTCACAGTCTTATCTACTTTATCGTTTATTAGTATGTTCATGTTTAGTGTTTATTAAGTGACAACCAGTATGTGTATTTACTTCAAAATATTCAGGTTGAAATTAGTAAACTTCCGATCATTGTTCCTTACTAGTTAATTTACAGGTTTTAGTATAAATTGTATTATATTAAAATAATGTGAATTTTTTTCAGGATGAACGAAACGCTTTCATTTTTCTACAACATGTCGTTTCTAGTGATATTTTTAATTGTTCTTCATGTCTTAGATCGACAGGTAAATTTTTCTGATTTTTATTTTAGATTAAATGTTCTCTTATTTCTAATATTTTTCTCTCTTTTGTTTTTAGCAACATAGAAATAAAGTAAATGAATGTTTTACAATAAAAACTGATAACTTAAAATAAATAGCTGATCTGAGGAAAAGAAAATATAGTCTGCAAAAGTAAAAATCTGACTCTGGAGTAAATAAAAGCTTGACTCTAGAAAGAGTGAAAACCTAATACTAGAGTTATTAAAAGCATTATTATAGACTAAGTAAACAGATAAGCACAGAATAAATAAAAAATCCTCATTTAAATATAAATGAAATTTGATTCTAAAATTAATAAAATCCCGATTCAGATAAATAAGGAAAAATCATAATTAGAGTAAATAAAAATCTAATTCTAGGGTAAATAAAACCTTGATTATAGAGCAAGGAAAAGCTGTTCTTCAGAAATATTAATACAAAACTGGTTTCCAGACTCAACAACAACAACAACAACAAAACTGATGTCTAGTGATAGTAAAATCTTGAAATTTAAATGTAATAAAATGGCTTTTATATAGAAGCAAGATATCTAGAATTATAAAAAAAAAAACTGAGCTTCTGGTTTCTAGAGATGATAAAAAATGGATACCTAGATATAGTACCTAAAAATCTGATAACTATATATGACATAAGTCTCGCATCAAGAAATGGAAAAAACCTGATATCTAGAGATAGCGTAGCAGAAGCTTATATTGTTTGTTTGAATTTCACTCAAAACTACACGAGAGCTATCTGCGCTAGCTGTCCCTAATTTAGCAGTGTAAGACTAGAGGGAAGGCAGCTAGTCATCACCACCCACCGCCAACTCTTAGGCTAATCTTTTACCAACGAATAGTGGGATTGACCGTTACATTATAACGTCCCCATAACTGAAAGTGCGGTTTTGTATTGACCACCTGATAGCAATAAGGATAACACCTTTCAGCGTTACTCGGAAGACAATAATAAAGATAATTGGTTATAATGTTGACCAGCTGATAATAACAAAAGGGTTTTAATGTTTGCCAACATATAGCAATGAAGAACAGAAGGTTGTAATTGGCACTAATGAGGATAATACTTAACAATTTTCCTGAAAGGAGACCTAAGGTCTCCTGGAGCAGTCACCTGCTTTAACAATTCAGTCAGTAAACACTAAACTGACGTCACATAAAAGACGCTTAATGTTGCAAATTGTATTTTTACAAGGTCAATAAAACGTGCACATTCCATGAAACATGAAAAGAATTATGCATTCTGTAGGCCACAACACTGTATGATATATGAACTTCAAAAACAAGAAGTAAAAATATTTGTTTCTCTTAATTTTGTTTGTATTTGTCCTTGAAGCAGAAAAGTTTCTGGGATCCTATAGAAGTACATCTAGTTTTATATAGACTTAAACCATCTATAACATAAGTTGATGCTTCTCTCGAGCGTTAATGAATAAAATATCAACTGTTTTCAGAGGAAAATACTTTTACATATAGGTTTTATTAACGCAAACACTCATCAAATATTCATTTTTTTATTTAGTCAACTTCGTTATAATAGTTCATAATTTTATGTCAAACCGATCATTAATTTCACATAAACGTCATATAACTACAAACAAATAATAAATACAACGTTCCTGTGAAGTTGTGATTTTACTAGAAAGGTAAACATCCTACTCCATTATCTAGAGTTAACTTTATACCAGCAGGGCTAATGTATAAGGTCCCTATAACTTCAGTAAACATATTATACCTCTTTTTTGTTTTGTCTACTACAAAGTAGTGCGCTTCGTGCGCTTCCAGCCTGATATAAGGTTTCATTCTCTTATCCTAAAGGACTACTTTTCTTTACTACATAGATTACCAGCGCTATTTCCCAGCAGAAGGAAAGAGGTTGGAAAACGCACTGACGTTCATGTTACAATACAATGTGAACCTCTTCCAGTTTCCCATTTCACCAATACCAACAATGACGTCAGCTAGCCCTTTTAAGAGATACTGATTTCGACACAAACACCATAGGTTCTGGTCAGTTCATGGTTTGTTACGTTTTTACTATTCCCCAGTGGAACAAGTAATTCCCTGCGGGCAGGCACCTCAGATAACCCATTGCAGGTTTGCCCTAAAAACGAAGAAATAAATGTTTTCATTTATTTATGGCGTGATGGCTTGATTGAAAACTTTTATTTATATAAATTCTGCGCAGAGTTAGTTATTTGCAATAGTAACTGGTTCTTTCTTGTCTACATAATATTTCTCTAAGTTCGATAAGCATTAAAAAAAAAAACCTAACTTCTTATCGGAAAACAATTTCTGTTTGAAAGTCATAAAGTAGGAAATGTCTTCCACATTTGTGAATTAAACTAGTTAAAAGTGTATTACCTGCTCGGTGCCTTCACACACACAATACCTTCCGTGATTTGTGTATGAAAAAGGACATATTCTACATATGAACAACATGTGACTGAAGATATTGACAGAAACACTTTCCAAAAGTTTATTTTTAGTTATAGAAATAATTTTTTACTTTTGCAGTTCAGCCTATATTTCTTTCCTTTCCTGTTATAACCTGTCCAGTTACATCAAACATGCTCGCCCTTTCTGTCGTTGGGGCGTTATAATATTACGGCCAATCCAACTATTTGTTAGTAAAAGAGTAGCCCAAGAGTTGGCGGTAGGTGATGACGACTAGCTGCCTTCCCTCTAGTCTTACGCTACTAAATTAGGAACAGCTAGCGCAGACAGCCCTCGAAATTCTCAACAAACAAACAATAACCTGACCGCTATCATATTTGGTTGATGGACGTACGGAATGATTTTATTTAGAAAACAAAAAGTCATCATGAAATGTCTTTATATGTTTATAAAAATTGTTTTGAATTTCGCACAAAGCTACTCGAGGGCTATCTGTGCTAGCCGTCCCTAATTTAGCAGAGTAAGACTAGAGAGAAGGCAGCTAGTCATCACCACCCACCGCCAACTCTTGGGCTACTCTTTAACCAACGAGTAGAGGGATTGACCGTCACATTATAACGCCCCCACGGCTGAAACGGCGAGCATGTTTGGCGCGACCGGGATGCAAACCCGCGACCCTCAGATTACGAGTCGCACGCCTTAACACACTTGGCCATGCCGAGCCATGTTTATAAAAATATTCATAAAATTTTAAAACTTTTTTACGTGTTTTAAGATGGCCTTTTTTTTCTTCAATGGACAGAGCAAACTTTATACGAAACAGTTCAATTATTCAGAAATATTTTCTTTATAGTTTCAGGTGAGATGGTAATTGAGTTACACGTAAAAAAATACATTGACATGCATGTTACATGGTAGCAGCGTGAACTGACGACAGTTAAGCGTTTTCCTGGAAATAAAACATTTAACAAGATTTAGTGTGTGTGTGTGTTGATTGGACTCTAGCAGAGACTTAGTACAGAGAGCAGACCAGTAGTTCATGGAAACATGTAAGCGTGAATATTTTTCCAAGCTTCAACCGGAATAAATGCTGCTTTTAAGATGGAATGTTACAAATCTGTTTTTAAGTTCCTTCAGAATAATTCATGTCAAGCAACGTACAATTAGTTTAACAACTAGAGAAATGGGAAGATCAGCCTAGGAAAAATCATATGTAGGAAGTACAAACGGAACAGTGAGAACCGTGAATAGCTCGAGACAACACGGATAAAATGAGAACTATAACTTCAGTCTCTCTCTTAGTTCACATTAGAATCTGTAGCGTAGAGCAACTTGAGAAGCGTCAAGTAGCTTCGAGTTTTCATGTAATATGCGCACTCTTCCTTACCGCATGAACCCGGTAACTTTATTATCCTCTTGTGGTCAGAAAAGATGTATGTTTATTTTTACAATATGATATTTCCACAATCTACGTCTTTGTAATTGTTTTCTGTGTGGTAATTATTTTTTGTTATAATCTTCACAGTATTTCTCTACTAAGTTAAAGATACCAATGTTTATTTATGTTACTCTCTGGTTACTGCCGCGTGACGTTTTCTGTCTCCAGAGAAACCTTCGTTTACATCATTTAAAATAAACCATTTTATTATTATTACTATTTTAGTGGCACTGAAACTTCGAACTGGACAGCGTACGTTAAAGGGTTAAAACCCCGACAGTTCAGGTATAGCCCCCACTAATGTAACCAGAAACAAAACTTGCACCAATTGCTGCCCTTTAAACATCTACATCAAATGAAGGAATTTGTGGTCAGCCTAAAGCTGCAATATCGGAGCATGTTTACTGACATCACGTTTCGAAACTGGAATCCTAGACAAGCTAACCATTATGCCAAGGAAGATTATGGCCCTAAATACTCTATACAGAATAACTACATATTTCTTGACAAGTATGGCTCTTATTTTACATGAATATATATTCTTCACTTCTTATAAACACTTCAATGTTTGTTCCAGCTAATTAGGTTAACGCTTAAAATGAAATCTAGAAAACCTCTACAAGATTTTGAAACTACAGTATATTGGCTAAGTTGTAATGGTTGATCCATGAAATATAAATTCGTGTCATAATTAAATGAGGAAATATAAAAACGTAGCTACAAGCTTCTGATAACAAACTCTTATGGTTTTTCCAGAAAATTACTGATTAGTGTCAACAATAACAAAAAAAATTAAAAACGTCACTGCAAACATCTGAGAACAAACTTTATCGGCTTCACTTCAAGGGTTGATCCAGACAGCGACTTATTAATAACAACACTGAAAATGGAAGTTTTGTGAGAAACGTTACATAATTAGATATATTACCTTAAGAGTCATACAGGTTAGTGTTGGTTGTCTGCAAACAAAGGAAACATAATTATGTATCCTAATCAGAATGTGCTGTCGTTAAACGAAGGAACAACTCACAATTTATTAAAATAAATAAAAGTGAGGTGACATTTATTAATATTGTTCTTGTACCTTGTTTAGCGTTTTACTATGAAACCTTGAAAAAAAATATTAATTTTAATTTTGTTTGTGAATCATTGTGTAACACTGCAAGTAATTTAATATTGTTGAGCGATCCATCGTGTAACACTGCAAGTAATTTAATATTGTTGAGCGATTCATCGTGTAACACTGCAAGTAATTTAATATTGTTGAGCGATTCATCGTGTAACACTGCAAGTAGTTTAATATTGTTGAGCGATCCATCGTGTAACACTGCAAGTAATTTAATATTGTTGAGCGATTCATCGTGTAACACTGCAAGTAATTTAATATTGTTGAGCGATTCATCGTGTAACACTGCAAGTAATTTAATATTGTTGAGCGATCCATCGTGTAACACTGCAAGTAGTTTAATATTGTTGAGCGATTCATCGTGTAACACTGCAAGTAATTTAATATTGTTGAGCGATTCATCGTGTAACACTGCAAGTAATTTAATATTGTTGAGCGATTCATCGTGTAATATCATACTGGTAATTAATCATGTATTTTAGATGGAATTCACTTTCCGGGCTGACTTCCTGTGGCGCGCCAAATTACGAGTTGAACAAGATGAGGTAGAAACAATGGGCAGTATTAACAAGATTCTCTTGGAAAACATACTACCAGCCCATGTGGCAGAACATTACTTGATTAACAGCAAAATATCAGATGTAAGTTACAACAGTTTCTTCTCTCTCGCTTTGATTAAAGTGTTTTGCGAATATAAGACCAAGTGAACACAAGTGTAAACAATAGCAAAATATCATTTGTTACAACAATTTCTTCCTTCTCGCTCTGATTAAAGTATTTTGCGAATATAAAACCAAGTGAATACAAGTGTATATTTATTTTTGTTGTAAATTGCTGGAAAAAACAACTAAACACTGAAGAAATATATATAAAAGTTTCGGGTGTTTTTATTTCATTATCTCACAAAAAATAGAAGAAGAGAACGTTGGAGAAACGGTAGTCTTTGGAAATAAAGCTAATCAGATACAAGAAACTTGTGTAAGAATTTATTGGTAAGAACATGCAAGTAAAACTGAATAATTACGAAATACGAATTTCTGTCTAAAACTTTCTTTTTACTCGTTTCGAAAGTTGATGCAAATATATCAGACCGTTTTTTCGTACAGGAACTGTATCATGAATGTTACCGCAGTGTGGCTGTGATGTTCGCTTCTATTCCTAATTACAAAGAATTCTACGATGAGACAGACATCAATAAACAAGGCCTAGAATGTCTACGGCTTCTAAACGAGATCATATGTGATTTTGACAAAGTAAGCTATTAAACGTTTTTTTTTTTTTTTTTTACGAGAAACTCAAACAGGTGAAGTTAATGGTCATCTGCGAATTGAAGAGTAGCGCGTGTTCAGTTGTTTTTGTTCTGGTTTTCAAGAGTTTTAATGATATTGTTAAAAATCTTTTAAAGAAATACGTATTTACCTAATGTGTCGTATAGTTAAGATTTTTTTCACTTCACTCGCACTGTAGCACGTGACTCATTTCTACTTTCGTTCGTGTGAATATTCTTACAAACGATGACCGTGTTTAACGCCACATAAAGTTTGATTTTTTTAAAATAAAACCAGCCAGATAAAAATGTTTAAAGATAATTATCTAACTCATTAGTTTTATTTTACTTCAAAGTCTACGTGTTATAAAGTCTTTCTTTTTACATTGAAACAGATTTATTATCGACGCTTTTCTGTGATGCTACTCCTAAGTGTTCTTCTATGTATACCCTTAAATACGTGTTTCTAAGCGACACATTGATTGCGCGACACTTGGAAAGTTCCAAGTGTTTGGATGGTACTTCGTGCTTTCCGATCGATCCTAACAGCTTCATATGATTTCAGTTAATTATATCTCTCTTGTTCTCACCGACCGATTTAATGTGATTTTATAACATCGATATCTAGGTTTTATCGAAGCCTAAGTTCAGCTGTGTGGAGAAGATAAAAACCATTGGAAGTACCTATATGGCAGCGGCGGGTCTCCAACCTGGTAAAGAAGAAAACGTATGTATTCATGTTAATCCACAAATTTCAGTATTTTTACGAAGACGACATTTTTACTCATAAGGAAATAAATGTGTATGTATTATTCATAAAAGCGAAGGAGATAAAATGTTATTATCAGGACACGATGAAGAAAGCTTCACTTACTTTCCTAGTCAATATATTTAAATAAATACGTTTTTCATAATCATTTAAAAACTGTAACATTTTAGACATAATTCATAAGGTGTTGCTAATTTTGGAAATATATCTACTCTGCAACCATAAAGACTGTTGTAATTAGAATAAAATTATATATTTCAGGCCAAGTGAAAACGTTGTTGTTTTGAATTAAGCACACAGCTACACAAGGGGCTATCTGTGCTCTGTCCACCACCGGTATCCAAACCCGGTTTTTAGCGTTATAAGCCCGCAGACATACCGCTGAGCCACTTGGGTGCAAGTGAAAACGATTATGAATTACAAAAGAAAATCCTAAGATTAAGGTTTGCTCTCTTTCCACACCAAACTATAGAGATTTATTAAGCATATGATCATCCACTTTTGTTTTTTGTGTGAAAGAAAATATCTTTCAATTCACCAGCATACGTTTCGTTAACTACAAGTGTGCTGTTTATTCGCATCTCTCTACTTCAATAAACACTGCGGAGTGTTACTGGAACTGGAGAAATGTAACGTCTAATGAAATGTTTCATGTTATTCTCCTCAGAATCTTTTTTTCAGTGATACTGCTGCTGAGATCGAGTGGGTGAGAAGCTTTCGTCTTTCGTTATGACAAGACAGAAACTCAGCGGATAACAGCTACTTTACAAGTATACATGGTTGTTCAATGCTAACTTGTACAAATTACTCAAGATACACGTGAAAACCAAAACGTGCAAACAGATTCGTAATGACGAGAAACCCACTTGAAGTAAAAATGTGTCTCAAGACTTCTGGTATTGGTATTAAAACTTTTTGTTATAATAAACTATAGAACAATGTTTCGACCTTTTTAGATCACACCAAGCATGCACACCGTTTCAGCCACGGGGGCGTTATAAGTGACGGTCAAACTTCCTATTCCTTGGTAAAAGAATAGCTCAAGAGTTGGTGGTGGGTGGTGATGACTAGCTGTCTTTTCTCTAGTCTTACACTGCTAAATTAGGGATGGCTACCGCAGATAGCCCTGGTGTAGCTTTGCGCGAAATTCAAAACAAACAAACACATAAGCCCCCCCGCTACTACAGCGGTATGTCTCCGGATTTACAACGCTAAAATCAGGGGTTCGATTCCCCTCGGGGGGCTGAGCAGATAGCCCGATGTGGCTTTGCTATAAGAAAAACACACACAAGTAACAGAGAGGGTAGCTCATGATCGGATAAACATGTGCAAGTTGTTATTCTGGTCTGTATAAGTTGTTTTGTGCATTTATTCGTCAAAACACATATACAAGCATGTGCTTTTGGTGCAATCGTTTTCGAAACAAATCAACGCTTTGGTCAGACTTCTATGTGCTTGACGTAGGGTCGCGCCTCATCACATGCTAGTGTGTCACTTTGTTTGACTATCTAAAAATTATATAAAGCAAACTGACATCGCCAGAAGAGTAGGGTACACCAGGTTTACTGTAACCAGAATCCTGAAACGTCATTGAACTGCAGAAAACTTCGTTCCAGGAAAGCCTACTGGTGGACACCAAAAAACTACTGTCCGAGATGACCAAGTTTTGATCAGATTAACACATCATGGTCGAAGGAAGTCATGTAACAAATTACGACAGAAGAAACATGGACACGTTTATTCCAGGAAACACACAGGAGGTGGTGCAGCACATGGTAGGAAAGCTGTTTTTTCATAACCTTCACGGAAAATGTCAATGACATCTCTTACAACCATCACATAGAGACGATATTTCTGCCATATGCCAGGACAAGATTTGTCAATAACTTTGATTTCCAAGATGACAATGCCGTTGCCAACAGTTCGCATATTGTAGAAATTACCTAAACTAGGAGGACGTTACAAGATTGTTATGGCTAGCAAATTCTTCAGATTGTTTATTTTGGTTTGTTTTGAATTTCGCGCAAAGCTACTCGAGAACTATCTGTCCTAGCCATCCCTAATTTGGCAGTGTAAGACGAGAGGGAAGGCAGCTATTCATCACCACTCACCGCCAACTCTAAGGCTACTCTTTTACCAACAAATAGTTGGATTGACCGCAACATTATAACGCCCCCACGGGTAAAAGGGTGAGCATGTTTGGTGCGACGAGGATTCAAACCCGCGACCCTCGGATTAAGAGTCGCACGCCTTAACCCACCTGGCCTTGCCGGGTTCTTCAGATTGTAATCGCATTTAGTTGTGGGCAGAACTGAGTCGTAAAATTGCTAACCACTGCAGCAGAGTTGTAGCCACTTCTATTGACAAACTGGTTGAAACGACGGCGGATTACATAAGTAACCTTATGGACAGCATGCCACGTCCTTCTGGAGGTTATTAGAGTATGGGTAGGACCAACTATGTACTGAATATTTAATATAAACGGATACAAGATTACAGGAGCTGTTTATAGTAATTTGACGTTATTTTTTTCATTGGATATGTTTGGTAAACCTTTTACTGGGATTGGTCAAATAATAATACACATCTTTTTGCAGATGTCTGATAAAAGTGCATGCTGTTCTAATAAATCATTCATTGGTCCACAGAACTTGTTTCGTTATAAAATACATATGTAGATGTTTACTGTGATACATATCTCTCAGTTTGATCGCACTAAATATATCAGTATTCCATCTTAATAATAATAAACTTATTTGTTACAAGATACGCCAACATTTTGGTCAAGACTGTACAACTGTTTTCTGTTTTATGATTCTTAGGGCAAACATGACCTGATAATGTTTATCTGAATGGTTTGTTTCGTTGACATAAATACCATGTCTAATATACGACCTTAGATTTATGCAAATAAGAAATTATTTATTAAAATACTAATTAATGTTCACAAACCATAGTTGCCAGGTGATGTAAAAATAAAATCGCATAACGTCTGAACAAGTGCTTAGAATCTAATCCCTACAATTAATGAAACATGTATAGCATGTTCTTGTATTGCTTAACTGAATTTCATTGTGTTGTTCTTTTATACACATATATAACACTCTTAAATATTAGTTCTGTGTGTGTTTTCTTATAACAAAGCCACATGGGCTCTCTGCTGAGCACACGAGGGGAATCGAACGCCTGATTTTAGCGTTGTAAATCCGGAGACATACCGCTGTACTAGCGTGGACCGAGAGTAGTTGTAGTGTGTACGACATGTTTCATAAACTTAACTTGTTATCGTGCAGTTTTAGTTCTTTGTTTTTATTTGTCTGTTTTATAATGTTTTAAAAGCGACATCTATATATGCAAACCTGTAACAAGAGTGCTAAGTTCTTGCCAACCATTGCTATTCTGGGAATTCTAAAATTTATATTCATAACGCACCGTAGAACTTTTAAGGTACATCTCTGTTAAGACTAAGCGAGTTTAGTATTAGACTGGAATAAAAATTACGACCTTTAAGAAATATTACCTCACGGATAGCTATAGCTACAGATTTGACTTTGTTTGACGATTTATTAGCCTGCGTTTTCTAAATCAGCATACTTAGCCCTTTATAATTTAAAAAAAAAATTCAAATTTTATAAGAACTGGTAATGAAACAAGACGGCCTTTCCACTTCACAACTCGTTCATTTTCTGCAGAATGCACTGTCAACGGCAATAAATGTAATTGGTAGAAAATTCCATAGAGTTTAAAATAAAATGTAATATTCTGAAGTCTGTAAAGACATGGAATACAATTATCATTCCTCTACACTTAGTTATTTTACGAACACGTGGAGCAGAAGACACGTAGTAATAAAACTGTTCCTATGACCGGGATTAATGCTTCACATACGATCTTATCTGTTAAGTTCTCTCCACGGAACACGTGCTGCATTTTCTGACTGATAATCACCCCAGCGACTCTAAACGGCAGTAACAATCATTACCAGAGAAAAATTAACAACGATTTAGTTTTATCCTATTATTACCAATCTTATTTCCCAGCGAGCGAGGCCTAATGGGTATCAAGAAATTAACTTGCAGTAAATCGATTATTGCTGGATTTATAATCTGTTCTTTCTTCTTTCAGAATGATGTCACCTATTGTGATGTCACTGTATCTGAGTGACAAAACTGGCACTCTTTAATGGCATGGAAAATTGTTATTAATATAAAATGTATACAAACTGTGATAAGATAACAATGTTGTTTCATTTAGTTGCAAGTAGAAAAACACAGTTATGGTCGTTACGTATTATAGTTTATTCCGAACGAGTCTCCAATTTATTATGTAACGTTCAAATAACCGTAAATTTTAAGTTTAATTTAGAAGTTTATTGAATGCTGATATGTATCAATTTATTACATATACCAACAAGACCGATACACACAACTTTCTGTCTTAACATTAATATCTTTTAATATAAAAAACAAAAAATACAATTTATAATAACGGTTATTACAAATAATGATTTATATAATCTCATTTCACAAACTCTCAAACAATAGTTCACTTTTTTGTCTGGTCTGAAAGTGAATATTTCATCGACGGTCCAGGTCCACAACGGGCGAATTAATTCCGAGTTGATGTCGTTACACTTCGCTTAAGCTAGATAGCTGTCTATTCTTGGCTGGCCTCACGCTGCTTACAAACTGACATTTTACCGAGGAAAATATTTAATGTCTTCGTAGCATATTAGCGTCCAAAGTTAATTCATTGAAGTTAAATGATTTGTAATGTTCGAAATATATAAACTTGCCTGGTCAAATATCTGTAGTCTTCCGATTAATAAACGTTTGTCACAATTATAGCTTCCGAGGTTGATAGTATACTAACTGTAGTGACTGAACAATATATTGTTGTATTTCCACGTGTTGATTTATAGACTTTAAGGAGACGTTCTCGGAAGTTCACTGAACAACAATACTGTTAATCACTAGTATTACATACACACCTAGTACATTGTTGATTCTGACGCTCAAGAATCTTCTACAAAATTAGAAAACAGGGGACTTGCGCAATAGCGCAATAACATTTAACAATATAAGTTACACGCATTTTTAAATATATATTAAACTGAAACAAGCATAAATATTAAAATAATACTAAATTAATTACATGGTAAATGATCAACATAAGGAAAAGTAGTAATGGACGCCAGGGTATGACGAAAATCAGCCCAATATGTGAAAATGTTAACCCTCTGAAATGTATAATATTTCTATGTATATATACTAATAAACTCTAATGTCTGAAAACTCTTTTTCTTTCTTTACATTCTAACATTTATTAGGACAGTGATGGGGTGAGTAGCTAAATGTTTACTAAGTACTTTCAGTGATGGGGTGAGTAGCTAAATGTTTACTAAGTACTTTTTTGTTACAGTTATATGTCTTATGCCTTAAATGTTTCTAATATCATTTGCTAAAACAATGATTTGTGTCATTAAATAAATACTTCTTTTGTCAAAGAAACACAATGATTTGTCTCACACTATAAGTATTTTCATTTCACTTCCTAACACAATGAGTTGTCTCTTTCTGTAATTAGTCATCATTTCACTGTTTAATACGATCGCTTTATCAGGAGAACTTTTGTTTCAGTCGCATCTAAAAATGTTCTTTCCAAAATACAACAAAACTAGAAACTTGGTTGGTTGGCTGGTTTATGCAGAACTTCTAACATAAAATTCGTTATTTTGTCCTCACAGTTCTAAAATGAAATACATTCTATAAATCCAACAGATTATTCTGCTTTTTTATTTTTTTTATATTACTCCTTTAGTTACTTACCTTATAAGATTGTTACACAGATATAACTTAATTACTACTAGGTTTCACTGAAAGAAATGTTAGAAACTCAGATACCAAATTTAATATATATATATTTTTTTCTCTGAAAACAGGACCGAACTCGAGCGCAGCACAACCTGGTGTCGCTACTGGAATTTGCTATAGCACTTATGTCACTGTTAGATCAAATCAACAGGGAGTCGTTTCAACGCTTTAGACTGCGTGTCGGTAAGTGGGGCCTTTTTATACTCCTATAGAACATTATGTGCAATCAAAAATGAAATAATTTCTTCAGAAACATCGTAAATAACTTCCTTTGCACATTCTTATTCAGGTCGGTTAAACAGGAAATTCCATATTTTTATTTCAACTTTAGTTTTCATAATAATTCTGTCACCCAAAGAAATATTTAATGCAGAGGAAACAAACACATAAAACAAACACAAAACACAATGAACTTGGTTGTATACATTTAAAAAGACACTATTTGCATGATACATACTAATTTATTAGTTACAGGAGACACGAATTAGTGGTAAAAATTAAGTTAGTGATATTTTTGTAACGTTAACTGTGTTTCATTGTATGTTGATTTATCATTAACGTGATTTGTATCATAAAAGGAGATTAATTTTCAGTTACTCCTGTAGTAACTGAAACGTTAACTAATGTTATAATATCAAAATATTCTCAGTTATTTTATTTTTGTTTTATTTTTACTTGATATCCAATAACTTTTGTACAAAGCTACAAAACACAATGTGTTGTAATTACACAGCAATATTATAATTCTATAACTCTTACGCTTGTGTTAAAATCAAACAAATATATTGCAACGTAGTTATCTTTAATAAAGTTTTATAAAACACACAGTAAAGTTATCATAAATAATACTGAATTATAATGTGTTAATGTAAAGCTACACGGTGGCCTATTTGTCCGCCGTGGGAATCGAACCCTTTATTTTGACATTCTAAGCCCGCAAACGTACCGCTGCCCCACCTTAAGACATCTAATACTGTTGTTATTATTGATTTTCAAACTCACTACGTTCTGTTTTGTTTTGCACTATTAGTAATCCTCTATATTGATCGAAACGTTGCTGGGTTTATTGGAAAACTCTTTTTCAATAGCAAGAGTATTTAATTATTGATTCATTGTACTCCATTTTTATGATGTAATTTAATTATTGATTCATTGTACTCCATTATATGATGTAATTTAATTATTGATTCATTGTACTCCATTTTTATGATGTAATTTTTGGTCCTGCCATGGCGTAGTAATTAAAGCACTCGACTCACAATCCGTGAATTGTGGGTTCGAATTCCTCTCACAAAACATGCTTGCTTTTTAGGGGTAGAGCTTTTATAAGTGACTTTCAGTCTCGCTGTTCATTGGTGAAGAAATACCCCAAGAGTTGGCGGTGGGTGATGTTTACTAGTTGCCTTTCCTCTAGTGTTTCACTGACAAGCTAGGGATGGCTAGCACAGAACAGTTTTGTGCGTGGCCCGGCATGGCCTAGCGCGTAAGGCGTGCGACTCGTAATCCGAGGGTCGCGGGTTCGCGCCCGCGTCGCGCTAAACATGCTCGCCCTCCCAGCCGTGGGGGTGTATAATGTGACGGTCAATCCCACTATTCGTTGGTAAAGAGTAGCCCAAGAGTTGGCGGTGGGTGGTGATGACTAGCTGCCTTCCCTCTAGTCTTACACTGCTAAATTAGGGACGGCTAGCACAGATAGCCCTCGAGTAGCTTTGTGCGAAATTTCCAAACAAACAAACAAACAAACAGTTTTGTGCGAGATTCAAACCAAACTACTTTTCATGTACATTTGTCAAGTATTTCTAAACAAATTGTTATAAAATATTCTCATTACTAGTTATGAAATTCCTTTTTAGTTTTAGCTTACTTCGAAGCAGACTCTATAATAAACACTTTAACTTTTGTTACAGTCAACAAAGATACTCTGGAAATCACACTTAGTACCTTATGGATATTTATTTTTGTGTTACAGGTATTAACCACGGTCCAGTCATAGCTGGCGTTGTTGGGGCCCAGAAACCACAGTACGATATCTGGAGTAACACAGTTAACGTGGCCAGTAGAATGGACAGCTGCGGTGTAACTGGCCGAATACAGGTTAGCGTTTTATTTGTACTTTCCGCCATTTTATTTTGGAATACTTTTTAAAATAAACGATAGTTTTACAATCCCGACTCGTTTTAGAACTACGTATAAAATTCCACAGCTTTTATAATTATGAACAGATAGATTAAAGTGAACACAGCTCATAAATCGCACACGCAGTCAAGTTTTTAGTTGGATTCAAGAGAGATTTGGCCATCACCCATAGCTCAAACTGTGGACAACCTTGGAACGGCAACAAGCCTCGAACATTGAATGTTAGGGTTCACAGACCAAGTACGTTATCCAGTAAAACATTCCGAGCTAGCTTTACTGTTACCTTTGAATGTAACCTATTGCACAACCTAGTGTTTGGATGCAAGCCATCTCTTCAGGGAAGGAGATGATTATGGAAGAGTCCAGTAACACAAAATTAAACATTCTAATATACTTTATTATTAATGAAAATTATAAGTTTGGTTTGTTTGTTTTTTAATTTCATGCAAAGTTTAAGAGTGCAATCTTCGCTAGCCGTTCCAATTTAGTAGTGTAAGACTAGAGGGAAGGCAACTAGTCATCACCAACTCTTAAGCTACTAATGAATAATGGGATCAATTATCACGCTATAATACCCCACGACCGTAAAGGTGATAATGTTTAATGTGGCTGGGATTCGAACCTTCGACCCTCAGGTTACGAGTCGAGCGTCCTAACCATCTGGCTGAAATAATAAGTAATTACCACACATATAGAGTATTTCACTGCACACCCTTTTATTATATCTTTGCACTTAATTCGCTCTTCTAGTTAATTAAAGAGTAACAGAGGTGGCAGGGACCACGTAAGAAACCATATTTATTAAAGGCGGCTTGGATGAAAGAAGCTTGGGAAACGTTGCTATTACGTATATATTGCATTATTGTGTTGGGAATACTAAAATAGTGTAAGATTTACAATTTTCGGTTTAAATACATTACACTACAATGAGTAGTCCAAATGTTCAAAGTGAATGGTGTTCATTGGCTATTTTCTCTCTCGTCTAGAACTGCTAAGTTAGGAAAAGCTAGCGCAGTTAGCCCTGGAGAAGTTCAAACCAAAACAAATTTATTTTCATATATATATTTACAACTAAAAGTTTTGTTTGTTGCTTTAATTAATCCACCAAAATCTAGTATAACTTATCGGAGAGCTAGTTTGTCGGAGTTAATATTTTGGATAAACATCTAATCTTTGAGGTTTCTTCTACGACCATAAATGTGATTAATTCTACTGTATCTCCTATTCAAAGTTGGCAGCTTCTCAATCCTTAGGAATTGACGTCATATTTTCAATGTGTAATCCTCGTATCAGTTGAGACTAATCTTATCTTATCAAAGCATACGTTGTCTTAGCAACCTCGTTCCAGTGATGGAAAACAAACGACCTTTCATGTAATGAGCCATATAGTATAGCTCTTAACAGCTAACATATTACCTGTCTTGAAACAATATCACCCTGTATTGTACAGTCGGAAATGTGCTCTTTTACTGGTATGTGAGGTTTAACAGTGATAGGTGCATCTTCTAACAGGACGGTGTACATTACTTCTACTTAAATTAGAAAACATTGATTCACATAGTATAAAATTTTGGTTGTTTTTACACCCCAAACCGGATTTGTAAATAAAGGTTCATTGTGAGGAGTAAAAACCAATCAAAACGCCACACGTTTAATGTCCAAATTACCATATAACGAACCTAGTATTATCTGTGATTCGTCCTTGTCCATGATTAGTCATAAGGGGGTGGAGTTACCACAACCAGTCTAATTCATTCCCAAATGAATCGAATCATGGATCAGTCTTTGGATTTTTAAGAGCTTTACAGTATATACCCGAATCGAGTTAAAACTGAAAACAAGAAATGTTGTCAATATATAGACACACGTATAGTTGTTGTTTGGTTTATACATAATGTAACGAACTGCCACAACATACTTACATGTCCAATCTGTGCATGAAAGTGGAAAGGCTAATTAGACTTCCATGTATTGTTTGTTTTGGAATTTCGCGCAAAGCTACACGAGGGCTATCTGCGCTAGCCGTCCCTAATTTCGCAGTGTAAGACTAGAGGGAAGGCAGCTAGTCATCACCACCCACCGCCAACTCTTGGGCTACTCTTTCGCTAATGACAGTGGAATTAACCATCACATTATAACGTCCCCACGGCTGAAAGAGCAAGCATGTTTGGTGCAACGGGGATTCGAACCCGCGACCCTTAGATTACAAGTCGAACGCCTTAAACCACCTGTCTATGCCAGGCCAGACTTTGATAATATCGTCAAAAGTAGTAAATGGAACTTTTACCAACAAATGCGTCGTCCTGAATTATATTATTCACTGGTTGTATGCATGTGTTACTGGTCTTCAAAACTACAGACTATTTCTTTTCAGTGCACTATCTAAAATTCAGAGTTTTACCTATTACTTTAAAAATTATGGTTTTAAAATTACTTTATTCTTCGCCTCTGGTTCTTTACTTGAGGGTCAATGTGTTTGAACTTCCACTTTACATGAGTTAGCGTGTCTGAAACTAGTTCTCCTTTATGAGAAGTAAACACGAATGGACAGCAACTGCTTTTTGTAAAACACACAAGGGTAGAAGACAATGTTTCAAAAGTCTTCCGTCTTAAGTCTTCTGGTCTTCTGCTACATGGGTGTGTTTTTAACATAAACAGTTGCCGTCCGTCCAGTTTACTCATCATGAATACCTCTCCTGAATAACCTACCAAACAATAGTTTTACTTTACTTAAGAATCAGTGTTTTGTAAACTAGTTTTACTTTACTTGAGAGTCAGTGTTTTGTAAACTAGTTCTACTTTACTTGAGAGTCAGTGTTTTGTAAACTAGTTCTACTTTACTTGAGAATCAGTGTTTTGTAAACTAGTTCTACTTTACTTGAGAGTCAGTGTTTTGTAAACTAGTTCTACTTTACTTGAGAGTCAGTGTTTTGTAAACTAGTTCTACTTTACTTGAGAGTCAGTGTTTTGTAAACTAGTTCTACTTTACTTGAGAATCAATGTTTTGTAAACTAGTTCTACTTTACTTGAGAGTCAGTGTTTTGTAAACTAGCTCTACTTTACTTGAGAGACAGTGTTTTGTAAACTAGTTCTACTTTACTTGAGAGTCAGTGTTTTGTAAACTAGTTCTACTTTACTTGAGAATCAGTGTTTTGTAAACTAGTTCTACTTTACTTGAGAGACAGTGTTTTGTAAACTAGTTCTTCTTTACTTGAGAGTCAGTGTTTTGTAAACTAGTTCTACTTTACTTGAGAGTCAGTGTTTTGTAAACTAGTTCTACTTTACTTGAGAATCAGTGTTTTGTAAACTAGTTCTACTTTACTTGAGAGACAGTGTTTTGTAAACTAGTTCTACTTTACTTGAGAGTCAGTGTTTTGTAAACTAGTTCTACTTTACTTGAGAGTCAGTGTTTTGTAAACTAGTTCTACTTTACTTGAGAGTCAGTGTTTTGTAAACTAGTTCTACTTTACTTTACTTGAGAGACAGTGTTTTGTAAACTAGTTCTACTTTACTTGAGAGTCAGTGTTTTGTAAACTAGTTCTACTTTACTTGAGAGTCAGTGTTTTGTAAACTAGTTCTACTTTACTTGAGAGTCAGTGTTTTGTAAACTAGTTCTACTTTACTTGAGAGTCAGTGTTTTGTAAACTAGTTCTACTTTACTTGAGAGTCAGTGTTTTGTAAACTAGTTCTACTTTACTTGAGAGTCAGTGTTTTGTAAACTAGTTCTACTTTACTTGAGAGTCAGTGTTTTGTAAACTAGTTCTACTTTACTTGAGAGTCAGTGTTTTGTAAACTAGTTCTACTTTACTTGAGAGTCAGTGTTTTGTAAACTAGTTCTACTTTACTTGAGAGTCAGTGTTTTGTAAACTAGTTCTACTTTACTTGAGAGTCAGTGTTTTGTAAACTAGTTCTACTTTACTTGAGAGTCAGTGTTTTGTAAACTAGTTCTACTTTACTTGAGAGTCAGTGTTTTGTAAACTAGTTCTACTTTACTTGAGAGTCAGTGTTTTGTAAACTAGTTCTACTTTACTTGAGAGTCAGTGTTTTGTAAACTAGTTCTACTTTACTTGAGAGTCAGTGTTTTGTAAACTAGTTCTACTTTACTTGAGAGTCAGTGTTTTGTAAACTAGTTCTACTTTACTTGAGAGTCAGTGTTTTGTAAACTAGTTCTACTTTACTTGAGAGTCAGTGTTTTGTAAACTAGTTCTACTTTACTTGAGAGTCAGTGTTTTGTAAACTAGTTCTACTTTACTTGAGAGTCAGTGTTTTGTAAACTAGTTCTACTTTACTTGAGAGTCAGTGTTTTGTAAACTAGTTCTACTTTACTTGAGAGTCAGTGTTTTGTAAACTAGTTCTACTTTACTTGAGAGTCAGTGTTTTGTAAACTAGTTCTACTTTACTTGAGAGTCAGTGTTTTGTAAACTAGTTCTACTTTACTTGACTGTTTTGTAAACTAGTTCTACTTTACTTGAGAGTCAGTGTTTTGTAAACTAGTTCTACTTTACTTGAGAGAGAGTCAGTGTTTTGTAAACTAGTTCTACTTTACTTGAGAGTCAGTGTTTTGTAAACTAGTTCTACTTTACTTGAGAGTCAGTGTTTTGTAAACTAGTTCTACTTTACTTGAGAGTCAGTGTTTTGTAAACTAGTTCTACTTTACTTGAGAGTCAGTGTTTTGTAAACTAGTTCTACTTTACTTGAGAGTCAGTGTTTTGTAAACTAGTTCTACTTTACTTGAGAGTCAGTGTTTTGTAAACTAGTTCTACTTTACTTGAGAGTCAGTGTTTTGTAAACTAGTTCTACTTTACTTGAGAGTCAGTGTTTTGGAAACTAGTTCTACTTTACTTGAGAGTCAGTGTTTTGTAAACTAGTTCTACTTTACTTGAGAGTCAGTGTTTTGGAGACTAGTTCTACTTTACTTGAGAGTCAGTGTTTTGTAAACTAGTTCTACTTTACTTGAGAGTCAGTGTTTTGGAAACTAGTTCTACTTTACTTGAGAGTCAGTGTTTTGGAAACTAGTTCTACTTTACTTGAGAGTCAGTGTTTTGGAAACTAGTTCTACTTTACTTGAGAGTCAGTGTTTTGGAAACTAGTTCTACTTTACTTGAGAGTCAGTGTTTTGGAAACTAGTTCTTCTTTACTTGAGAGTCAGTGTTTTGTAAACTAGTTCTTCTTTACTTGAGAGTCAGTGTTTTGTAAACTAGTTCTACTTTACTTGAGAGTCAGTGTTTTGTAAACTAGTTCTACTTTACTTGAGAGTCAGTGTTTTGGAAACTAGTTCTACTTTACTTGAGAGTCAGTGTTTTGGAAACTAGTTCTACTTTACTTGAGAGTCAGTGTTTTGGAAACTAGTTCTACTTTACTTGAGAGTCAGTGTTTTGTAAACTAGTTCTACTTTACTTGAGAGTCAGTGTTTTGTAAACTAGTTCTACTTTACTTGAGAGTCAGTGTTTTGTAAACTAGTTCTACTTTACTTGAGAGTCAGTGTTTTGTAAACTAGTTCTACTTTACTTGAGAGTCAGTGTTTTGTAAACTAGTTCTACTTTACTTGAGAGTCAGTGTTTTGTAAACTAGTTCTACTTTACTTGAGAGTCAGTGTTTTGTAAACTAGTTCTACTTTACTTGAGAGTCAGTGTTTTGTAAACTAGTTCTACTTTACTTGAGAGTCAGTGTTTTGTAAACTAGTTCTACTTTACTTGAGAGTCAGTGTTTTGTAAACTAGTTCTACTTTACTTGAGAGTCAGTGTTTTGTAAACTAGTTCTACTTTACTTGAGAGTCAGTGTTTTTTGTAAACTAGTTCTACTTTACTTGAGAGTGTTTTGTAAACAGTGTTTTTTGTAAACTAGTTCTACTTTACTTGAGAGTCAGTGTTTTGTAAACTAGTTCTACTTTACTTGAGAGTCAGTGTTTTGTAAACTAGTTCTACTTTACTTGAGAGTCAGTGTTTTGTAAACTAGTTCTACTTTACTTGAGAGTCAGTGTTTTGTAAACTAGTTCTACTTTACTTGAGAGTCAGTGTTTTGTAAACTAGTTCTACTTTACTTGAGAGTCAGTGTTTTGTAAACTAGTTCTACTTTACTTGAGAGTCAGTGTTTTGTAAACTAGTCAGTGTTTTGTAAACTACTTTTACTTGAGAGTCAGTGTTTTGTAAACTAGTTCTACTTTACTTGAGAGAGTCAGTGTTTTGTAAACTAGTTCTACTTTACTTGAGAGTCAGTGTTTTGTAAACTAGTTCTACTTTACTTGAGAGTCAGTGTTTTGTAAACTAGTTCTACTTTACTTGAGAGTCAGTGTTTTGTAAACTAGTTCTACTTTACTTGAGAGTCAGTGTTTTGTAAACTAGTTCTACTTTACTTGAGAGTCAGTGTTTTGTAAACTAGTTCTACTTTACTTGAGAGTCAGTGTTTTGGAAACTAGTTCTACTTTACTTGAGAGTCAGTGTTTTGTAAACTAGTTCTACTTTACTTGAGAGTCAGTGTTTTGTAAACTAGTTCTACTTTACTTGAGAGTCAGTGTTTTGTAAACTAGTTCTACTTTACTTGAGAGTCAGTGTTTTGTAAACTAGTTCTACTTTACTTGAGAGTCAGTGTTTTGTAAACTAGTTCTACTTTACTTGAGAGTCAGTGTTTTGTAAACTTTCTACTTTACTTGAGAGTCAGTGTTTTGTAAACTAGTTCTACTTTACTTGAGAGTCAGTGTTTTGTAAACTAGTTCTACTTTACTTGAGAGTCAGTGTTTTGTAAACTAGTTCTACTTTACTTGAGAGTCAGTGTTTTGTAAACTAGTTCTACTTTACTTGAGAGTCAGTGTTTTGTAAACTAGTTCTACTTTACTTGAGAGTCAGTGTTTTGTAAACTAGTTCTACTTTACTTGAGAGTCAGTGTTTTGTAAACTAGTTCTACTTTACTTGAGAGTCAGTGTTTTGTAAACTAGTTCTACTTTACTTGAGAGTCAGTGTTTTTTTGTAAACTAGTTCTACTTTACTTGAGAGTCAGTGTTTTGTAAACTAGTTCTACTTTACTTGAGAGTCAGTGTTTTGTAAACTAGTTCTACTTTACTTGAGAGTCAGTGTTTTGTAAACTAGTTCTACTTTACTTGAGAGTCAGTGTTTTGTAAACTAGTTCTACTTTACTTGAGAGTCAGTGTTTTGTAAACTAGTTCTACTTTACTTGAGAGTCAGTGTTTTGTAAACTAGTTCTACTTTACTTGAGAGTCAGTGTTTTGTAAACTAGTTCTACTTTACTTGAGAGTCAGTGTTTTGTAAACTAGTTCTACTTTACTTGAGAGTCAGTGTTTTGTAAACTAGTTCTAGAGAGTCAGTGTTTTGTAAACTAGTTCTACTTTACTTGAGAGTCAGTGTTTTGTAAACTAGTTCTACTTTACTTGAGAGTCAGTGTTTTGTAAACTAGTTCTACTTTACTTGAGAGTCAGTGTTTTGTAAACTAGTTCTACTTTACTTGAGAGTCAGTGTTTTGTAAACTAGTTCTACTTTACTTGAGAGTCAGTGTTTTGTAAACTAGTTCTACTTTACTTGAGAGTCAGTGTTTTGTAAACTAGTTCTACTTTACTTGAGAGTCAGTGTTTTGTAAACTAGTTCTACTTTACTTGAGAGTCAGTGTTTTGTAAACTAGTTCTACTTTACTTGAGAGTCAGTGTTTTGTAAACTAGTTCTACTTTACTTGAGAGTCAGTGTTTTGTAAACTAGTTCTACTTTACTTGAGAGTCAGTGTTTTGTAAACTAGTTCTACTTTACTTGAGAGTCAGTGTTTTGTAAACTAGTTCTACTTTACTTGAGAGTCAGTGTTTTGTAAACTAGTTCTACTTTACTTGAGAGTCAGTGTTTTGTAAACTAGTTCTACTTTACTTGAGAGTCAGTGTTTTGTAAACTAGTTCTACTTTACTTGAGAGTCAGTGTTTTGTAAACTAGTTCTACTTTACTTGAGAGTCAGTGTTTTGTAAACTAGTTCTACTTTACTTGAGAGTCAGTGTTTTGTAAACTAGTTCTACTTTACTTGAGAGTCAGTGTTTTGTAAACTAGTTCTACTTTACTTGAGAGTCAGTGTTTTGTAAACTAGTTCTACTTTACTTGAGAGTCAGTGTTTTGTAAACTAGTTCTACTTTACTTGAGAGTCAGTGTTTTGTAAACTAGTTCTACTTTACTTGAGAGTCAGTGTTTTGTAAACTAGTTCTACTTTACTTGAGAGTCAGTGTTTTGTAAACTAGTTCTACTTTACTTGAGAGTCAGTGTTTTGTAAACTAGTTCTACTTTACTTGAGAGTCAGTGTTTTGTAAACTAGTTCTACTTTACTTGAGAGTCAGTGTTTTGTAAACTAGTTCTACTTTACTTGAGAGTCAGTGTTTTGTAAACTAGTTCTACTTTACTTGAGAGTCAGTGTTTTGTAAACTAGTTCTACTTTACTTGAGAGTCAGTGTTTTGTAAACTAGTTCTACTTTACTTGAGAGTCAGTGTTTTGTAAACTAGTTCTACTTTACTTGAGAGTCAGTGTTTTGTAAACTAGTTCTACTTTACTTGAGAGTCAGTGTTTTGTAAACTAGTTCTACTTTACTTGAGAGTCAGTGTTTTGTAAACTAGTTCTACTAGTTCTACTTTACTTGAGAGTCAGTGTTTTGTAAACTAGTTCTACTTTACTTGAGAGTCAGTGTTTTGTAAACTAGTTCTACTTTACTTGAGAGTCAGTGTTTTGTAAACTAGTTCTACTTTACTTGAGAGTCAGTGTTTTGTAAACTAGTTCTACTTTACTTGAGAGTCAGTGTTTTGTAAACTAGTTCTACTTTACTTGAGAGTCAGTGTTTTGTAAACTAGTTCTACTTTACTTGAGAGTCAGTGTTTTGTAAACTAGTTCTACTTTACTTGAGAGTCAGTGTTTTGTAAACTAGTTCTACTTTACTTGAGAGTCAGTGTTTTGTAAACTAGTTCTACTTTACTTGAGAGTCAGTGTTTTGTAAACTAGTTCTACTTTACTTGAGAGTCAGTGTTTTGTAAACTAGTTCTACTTTACTTGAGAGTCAGTGTTTTGTAAACTAGTTCTACTTTACTTGAGAGTCAGTGTTTTGTAAACTAGTTCTACTTTACTTGAGAGTCAGTGTTTTGTAAACTAGTTCTACTTTACTTGAGAGTCAGTGTTTTGTAAACTAGTTCTACTTTACTTGAGAGTCAGTGTTTTGTAAACTAGTTCTACTTTACTTGAGAGTCAGTGTTTTGTAAACTAGTTCTACTTTACTTGAGAGTCAGTGTTTTGTAAACTAGTTCTACTTTACTTGAGAGTCAGTGTTTTGTAAACTAGTTCTACTTTACTTGAGAGTCAGTGTTTTGTAAACTAGTTCTACTTTTACTTGAGAGTCAGTGTTTTGTAAACTAGTTCTACTTTACTTGAGAGTCAGTGTTTTGTAAACTAGTTCTACTTTACTTGAGAGTCAGTGTTTTGTAAACTAGTTCTACTTTACTTGAGAGTCAGTGTTTTGTAAACTAGTTCTACTTTACTTGAGAGTCAGTGTTTTGTAAACTAGTTCTACTTTACTTGAGAGTCAGTGTTTTGTAAACTAGTTCTACTTTACTTGAGAGTCAGTGTTTTGTAAACTAGTTCTACTTTACTTGAGAGTCAGTGTTTTGTAAACTAGTTCTACTTTACTTGAGAGTCAGTGTTTTGTAAACTAGTTCTACTTTACTTGAGAGTCAGTGTTTTGTAAACTAGTTCTACTTTACTTGAGAGTCAGTGTTTTGTAAACTTGAGTTCTACTTTTACTTGAGAGTCAGTGTTTTGTAAACTAGTTCTACTTTACTTGAGAGTCAGTGTTTTGTAAACTAGTTCTACTTTACTTGAGAGTCAGTGTTTTGTAAACTAGTTCTACTTTACTTGAGAGTCAGTGTTTTGTAAACTAGTTCTACTTTACTTGAGAGTCAGTGTTTTGTAAACTAGTTCTACTTTACTTGAGAGTCAGTGTTTTGTAAACTAGTTCTACTTTACTTGAGAGTCAGTGTTTTGTAAACTAGTTCTACTTTACTTGAGAGTCAGTGTTTTGTAAACTAGTTCTACTTACTTGAGAGTCAGTGTTTTGTAAACTAGTTCTACTTTACTTGAGAGTCAGTGTTTTGTAAACTAGTTCTACTTTACTTGAGAGTCAGTGTTTTGTAAACTAGTTCTACTTTACTTGAGAGTCAGTGTTTTGTAAACTAGTTCTACTTTACTTGAGAGTCAGTGTTTTGTAAACTAGTTCTACTTTACTTGAGAGTCAGTGTTTTGTAAACTAGTTCTACTTTACTTGAGAGTCAGTGTTTTGTAAACTAGTTCTACTTTACTTGAGAGTCAGTGTTTTGTAAACTAGTTCTACTTTACTTGAGAGTCAGTGTTTTGTAAACTAGTTCTACTTTACTTGAGAGTCAGTGTTTTGTAAACTAGTTCTACTTTACTTGAGAGTCAGTGTTTTGTAAACTAGTTCTACTTTACTTGAGAGTCAGTGTTTTGTAAACTAGTTCTACTTTACTTGAGAGTCAGTGTTTTGTAAACTAGTTCTACTTTACTTGAGAGTCAGTGTTTTGTAAACTAGTTCTACTTTACTTGAGAGTCAGTGTTTTGTAAACTAGTTCTACTTTACTTGAGAGTCAGTGTTTTGTAAACTAGTTCTACTTTACTTGAGAGTCAGTGTTTTGTAAACTAGTTCTACTTTACTTGAGAGTCAGTGTTTTGTAAACTAGTTCTACTTTACTTGAGAGTCAGTGTTTTGTAAACTAGTTCTACTTTACTTGAGAGTCAGTGTTTTGTAAACTAGTTCTACTTTACTTGAGAGTCAGTGTTTTGTAAACTAGTTCTACTTTACTTGAGAGTCAGTGTTTTGTAAACTAGTTCTACTTTACTTGAGAGTCAGTGTTTTGTAAACTAGTTCTACTTTACTTGAGAGTCAGTGTTTTGTAAACTAGTTCTACTTTTACTTGAGAGTCAGTGTTTTGTAAACTAGTTCTACTTTACTTGAGAGTCAGTGTTTTGTAAACTAGTTCTACTTTACTTGAGAGTCAGTGTTTTGTAAACTAGTTCTACTTTACTTGAGAGTCAGTGTTTTGTAAACTAGTTCTACTTTACTTGAGAGTCAGTGTTTTGTAAACTAGTTCTACTTTACTTGAGAGTCAGTGTTTTGTAAACTAGTTCTACTTTACTTGAGAGTCAGTGTTTTGTAAACTAGTTCTACTTTACTTGAGAGTCAGTGTTTTGTAAACTAGTTCTTTACTTGAGAGTCAGTGTTTTGTAAACTAGTTCTACTTTACTTGAGAGTCAGTGTTTTGTAAACTAGTTCTACTTTACTTGAGAGTCAGTGTTTTGTAAACTAGTTCTACTTTACTTGAGAGTCAGTGTTTTGTAAACTAGTTCTACACTTTACTTGAGAGTCAAAGTGTTTTGTAAACTAGTTCTTTCTTTACTTGAGAATCAGTGTTTTGTAAACTAGTTCTACTTTACTTGAGAGTCAGTGTTTTGTAAACTAGTTCTACTTTACTTGAGAGTCAGTGTTTTGTAAACTAGTTCTACTACTTACTTGAGAGTCAGTGTTTTGGAAACTAGTTCTACTTTACTCTGAGAGTCAGTGTTTTGGAAACTAGTCTCTTCTTACTTGAGAGTCAGTGTTTTGTAAACTAGTTCTACTTTTTTACTTGAGAGTCAGTGTTTTGTAAACTAGTTCCTACTTTACTTGAGAGTCAGTGTTTTGTAAACTAGTTCTACTTTACTTGAGAGTCAGTGTTTTGTAAACTAGTTCTTACTTTACTTGAGAGTCAGTGTTTTGTAAACTAGTTCTACTTTACTTGAGAGTCAGTGTTTTGTAAACTAGTTCTTTTACTTGAGAGTCTGTTTTACTTGAGAGTCAGTGTTTTGTAAACTAGTTCTACTTTACTTGAGAGTCAGTGTTTTGTAAACTAGTTCTACTTTACTTACTTGAGAGTCAGTGTTTTGTAAACTAGTTCTACTTTACTTGAGAGTCAGTGTTTTGTAAACTAGTTCTAATTCTTTACTTGAGAGTCAGTGTTTTGTAAACTAGTTCTACTTTTACTTGAGAGTCAGTGTTTTGTAAACTAGTTCTACTTTACTTGAGAGTCAGTGTTTTGTAAACTAGTTCTACTCTTACTTGAGAGTCAGTGTTTTGTAAATTAAATATAAGGTCATTCATATGTAACTACATTTTTGGCCAAACTTAAAATATATTATTCATATAATTAACTAAAGGGCACTTTAAAAGAATATCATTTTGATTATCACAAAACACACAAAATATAATTTTGAGATGCAACAGTAAAACAGTGCAGTATTATGGGAGAAATTTAGAAAATCAAGTAAATATTCAGAATTTATCTGAAGCTTCTGTCTTTTTTTTTACCTTTTTTTTAACAAACTAACCAGCCACTCTTCTTATGCTTTAATTGATTCTTCAAACTAGTAGTAGACTTTAATGCAAGTGAATGAATACCAGGAAAGAACTACAGCCAATAGAAGTATTAATTTTTCTTGGAAAAGATTTTAAGTTCTTGGCACATGGAAAATTCACTCTCAAGCACTGTATAAACAGCTTACACAACCACACTGAATATACTATATAAGTTGTTCACAAAATAATCAACAATGAAAAAAAGTTAAATACCAAAACAATAATAAATGAATAGTCTTCTTTAAATTTAACTTATGGCCTTAAGAGAATTATCTCAGTGCTAGAAGCTCATATAATAAATTTGTAATCTTAACATTAAGACAAAGTTAATGTTGAAAACCACATTTAATATGAATTAATTATGAACTACATTTTCAGGATTTTGAAGAACATTGTGTGTTAGTTGAACAACTAGTGAGGTACATAACTGCAAATTTTTTTTTTGGTATTTCCAAGTTATTCTTTTTTGTTTTTTTAAGAGGCTAAAAGGTTGTATATTGTTGCTTTTCTAGGAACAGTATATTTTCATTTATGAAGCTATTTCTGATGCCTTTCTGTGTGGCAATACAGTGGTAATGGCTGATCAACTTCACACTTACCTGCAACATATATTTTTTCCTCAGCTCAGCACTCAGATGTCTGAGTTGGAGCAGCAATTTGAGGTATCACTTGAACTGTATGATGTTTTTAGATTCTGTAAATAGTTTTATAAATTGCTAAAAGTTATAAGTTATTGAGATTTTTAATAATGATATTTTTGCCATTAGCCTCTTACCTAAATTTTTATGTAGCTTTTAAAATACTGTTAGCATAAGTAACTAGAAGAATTAAGCTGGGTATATTATGCAAAACAAAATAAGTACAATTGTTCCAAAATTTGTGATCTAAATTGTATTTTTATTCATCTTTATGCTCTCTCATAAAATATTTGACTGTTTTTCAATCCATGTGTAAAACTCCACATTCACAGTAATTATACCTATTCTCTTTGGGATTCAGAAATATTCTTTTCAGATGTCTGAGTAGTGTTATGATCCATGAATGTTTAATTACTGTACGTTATTTTTAGACTTTGTCTAAAATCCAGCGAAAGACAAGCATGAGTCAGTGCTCTGATGCTTTGAATGATATCAATATTTTGAAAAACAGAGATCCAACAATAGTTCCTTGTAAGTTATAGTTATTATTTTTAACTTCATAATAAAACATTTCAGTAAAGCTTACCTACCCTAAATGATAAATCTCAGCAGTCTAATTTTAAAATGAATAAAAATATTCAAAATAAATAACACCATAAAGAGAAATAGGTTTAAACTTATAATCTAAGTTCAAAGTTAATGCATGGCTTTTGTTATATTTTACTTGATGTAGATATTGTTTGTAAAATTTTCAAAAAATATTTGTTTTTTAATACATTGTAGTTAGCAACCAGTAATGTGTATATGTGTGTGTGTAATTTGTTATTTTAACTTCAAACAAGCTGAAACAAAACAAATTAAACAAAATATGCTGCATCAACTGAAAAGATCCCAGGGTGCAAACTACAATTTGGGATTATAAAATAAACCCCAGGTTTTGAGGTGACTCAGGAAGTATAACCCACATAGCAGTGGAGATACACCATCTATCAGTCTTAACCTCCATTCACCAGTCTCCACATAAGAAATAAACAATAGCAATAGATATAGAATTAGAAATAGAAATTAGAGAAGAGATGTGGGTGCTCAAGTCCACAACATCCCACATCTATATTGCTTTTCACTGCCTGCAGATAGTTTTGGGAAGGCTGCTGCTCTCCCCAGCAAAGAATTAATTGAAATAAAAATAAAAAAGAAATAAATGAGGTACTACAGTTTGGGAGAGTAAGATGAAAATTTATCTCTTGATGTTAGCATTAAGCCCCAATATAGTAGAAAGGCACTAACTGACAGCACAGCAAATGAACTATACCAGCATGAAGCATACCATCCAGCTGTCCAAACTAGTATAGCCCAACCACCACCCATTCATCAAGTCTACTGTAACTACCATGTTCTAAACAAGGTGTACATCTGCATAAAGTAGTGCCAAGCTACTAAATGATTTTATTCTTAACTAAAATAATTAGAAATTTTAAGTAAAATTTCTCTAATTTTTTATTTCTTTAGATTTATTTAATATGTCCTTTAGATTGCTACAGAATAATTTTATTTAAAGTTTCTTTATTAAATCCATTAACTATTATTTTTGTATCAGTATTTCAACATTACTGATAAAATATTGTAATTTATTACAAATTTTACAATATCTGAATAATTGCAAAGTTATATTGCTTATAACAGAAAGGATATGGTACATTACTATTGAAACAGGGTAAGCCATAAATTGGAAAGGTAAAATATTTCCTATTATCAAAAAATATTTTACATTGATATCCTTATCAATTATTTTAATTTCTAAATCTAAATAATGTATATTGAAGTATTTTCTATTTTTAATTCTATTGGATAAATAGTGTTATAACATTATTTATTTCAGGAATATTTATACTAATTAAATCTTCTATATATCTGTAAGTTAAGGTAAAAATATCTGATTTGTATAGTTTTCAATAAATATATTTTCATAATAGTAAAGATATAAATTAGCTATACAAGTAGAATTGTTAGCTCCTTGAAGCTTCTATTACTTGTTTAAAACCTGTTTGTTGAAAATATATAATTTTTATAAAACAGAAATTTAATATATCTTTTATGTTTTGAACTAAATTTTCGTTTTTCCAGTTCTGTAAAAGGGTAACAAACTATTCTATTAATGAATTATTATTAACACTTACATTTTTATTTTATCAAGTAAAATATTGAGTGCTTTATTTAATAATATAGCCAGTTGTTTGATAATTCTTTTTATTGCATTGGAAATAAATCTAAATTTAATTGGAGATTTATGTAGTTTGGGAGTAGCATAAAGAAACAGTAAATCTACATAAGAATTTCTTTTAGAATAAAGTTTATTATAAGCTTTAACGAAATTATTAATTACTGTACCTTTGGATTGGTTAACAAGTTTAAATATTTGTGTGTTGTTTATTTTTTTTATCATAATAAATGCATAAAAAAGTTTTACAAATGATACCATTGTTACAGTTAGCCTTATCAGTGGGAAGTACAACATATTTTTCTTGCAATTTTAAAACTTATTTGTTAATTGATGAAATGATAAATTTATATGGTTTTTTCTTTAATTTTATATAGGGTAATTTTATTTTTATATTTCTGTATATAATATATATATATATTTATAAATATGCATTTTACAGCAGAAAAATTGTGGTCTTTTAATGCAGTTTTTCAGTGAAGTATCACTTAGCACTATCTTAGATTATTGGCTGTAATTATAATAAGCTGTTTAATAGAGGATATCATATTTAACTGACCTATTTAAAATTCAGTATTTGAAATACTTCTTTTCAAAAATTAATTATCGACTGTTATACAAGTTTTAAATGTATAAAGGAAACCATCTTCTGCATTTGAGTAATATACAGGGTTTATATGTTATAAGCATGGTTGTGTGAAATTTTATTCTGGAGAAAATTTGTATTTCAAAAAACTTGTATATGAACTGTTTAAAAGCTTAACTTTATGAAGTTTCATCAATAATTTTTAAAGCATTTCTTGTAAAGTTTGGTTTTCTTTATTAATCCTGTCTAAATATTTTGTTTGAAACTTGTTTAACTTGCAAGAATGTACAAACTTTGTTTATCTGTTTCATAGCAAATAGAGCACGATCCAGTTGCTAACCCAGTAGCAGAATCAAAGAGTGATTATATCAATGCTATTACTGTAGATGTAAGTTTCACCATTTGATTAAGACATATGTATAAAACATATATAAAATTAACAGCTTACATACAGATATCTACTTCTGTAATATACTGAAATAGTGTTTGATGTTGTTAATGTAAATTTACAAAATTTCCATAACTTAAATAATTAAAATTATTAATATGTAAAAATAGTCATATCATCATGATGTTATTTTTTTAACTGAGTATTACCTAATATTGTGATTATATATATACTTTTTATATAGCATATACCTAACCTGTAACAGTATTATTAAAACAATGATAGTAAATGATTTATGTGTTGTTCATTAGTTGTAAGCTGAAATTATAATATAGAGAGTATAAGCAGTAAATCATGGTATCTGTAATATACCATTATACAAAATTAAAACCATAATTTGTGCATGTATGTTACTTTGGCATATATAGATGTAAAGAAATCAAATTATATTTACTGATACTTATTGCCACATATCAGTAAAAAATTTTTATATGTTAAGAATGAATTACAGATCCTATTTCATACAGTGTATTTACATTTACAACTGATATTCGTTTTTAAACCAGGGTGTTGTCTGCAATATTTCTTCAGATATAAAGATTGCATTTCTTCATTGAAAGTATCAAATGTAACTTATTAATTTACTTGTTCTTGTTGCAAGCAAGGTTATTTACATTATACTACCAGAAAGCTGCTAATTTAAATAAAAGAATATGTAAATTTAAGAACATCAAATAAATAAGTTGTATTGGAGCATGTCTTAGATTAGTCTGATGTAAGTATCTGTTCAAATTATCTTAAGATTTTAATAAACTTCCATGATGAACAGTCTATATATAAATAGAGCATACTGATTCATAAGCTGAGACCAAAAATGAATCACGCTAATTCGGATTATAAATTGCATGTTGTTTAATAACATTATAGAAAGTTTTCTCTATTTACAACTATTCATGAAAATGTTTTGTAATACATAACTTTTTATTTAATATATTTAGTCTCTGTGGTTGTTTAAATTAAACAATGAATTAATATTAACATTTTTCATCATGAGCATGAAAATAAGGCATTATAGAAGTATATGTTTGTACTATGAACATGGCTTATTTATCATGAAAATGCTTACTGTATGTGTAAAATGCAATTATAGTTACGCTATTGTGAAAAAGTAATATAAAAGTAAAAAAATTTATATTATAATGAAACATATAATAGACAATATGATCAAGGAAGAAGGACTTAAGGAAACTGAAACATTTAATATACTACAAAACATGCAATTTTGTAATTTGTTAGTTGTAACATGAATCAATTATGTAGTTCTTTAACATGTTTTCATCTAAGCCAATGAATATTTAACATAGTGAGTTTATTTTTGCTACAGTCAGTTTGTACATAACTTTTAATTTGTTTTTAGGGTTACAAGTGCAAAAATGCCTTTATTGTCACTCAGATGCCTCTTAAACAAACTGTTGTGGACTTCTGGCGATTGATTTATGATATGCAATCTTCAGTTATTGTAATGTTAAATGATCTTAGTAGAATTGAAAATACTATGGTAAGTAACACATATCAGTAGTGTATGTATGTTTATGTGTGTGTGTGTGTGATGTGAGAGACTAAATATCATTTGGGAATGATATTCTGAGCTGGTAAACAGTTTATGACGATGAATTATTGTGTTAATAAACAGATCTTGAAAATATATCCATATATGTTGTTTTTCTATGTGTGCAGTCAGTTCCTGAGCATGAGCTTCTCTCATTTCTGAGCAAGTTGTTTATGTATTTATGTGTTTGAGTAAATAGTTGTTAATGTTTTTGAACATTGTTTGTACATAATGTTAATATGTGTGCATATGCACTTCTTAGGATATATTATTATTGTGTTTGTAACAATTAACTGTTTTTGATTATTCCTTTGTACCTGAGTAAATAGTCCTGTATATTTAGGTTAAATCTCTTTGTTTTCATGGAAGACCTATAAATAATAAAAAAGATTTGACAGTTACAAAGTATGATTCTCAAAGAGATTAGTAGTCTGTGAAATTTTACTCTTCAATTAAATGTAGATATCATCGAAATTATTTGTGATCCGTGATTACGAGAAAACCCACTTGCTTTCTCTACCCATACCAGCTGTTTTTAAATGTATAATCTAAATTATTTACTCTTTGTACTTACAACTCTAAATAAGTTGCTGAAAGGTAAGGAAGGACAGATTTAAGAGAAATTTCCATATTTGTGGATTGTATTTTAACTAATAAAATACATCAGTTAACAGTTAGGATTTTTTTTTAATATTGTAGAGTTACAACTGTAAATTTGTGCATTAGCACTTGATTATTCAAACTAAAATGTTCTATTTTTTACAACAGTTATTTGACTTATTCTTTTAAAAATGTAAAAATATTTTTGTAGCATTACAGTTTTGTTCAATAATTATTTTACCTTTTGACAGACTATTAAATTGGTATCTATTTGCTAATTCGGTATACATGTGTATACTTATGAGAATTAACAAACTTCACACATTATTTAGTTTAGACCTTTAAAGATACAACTGTATTATGTATATATATATGTACGGTTTGCTTCAAAGCCTTGTTTTTTAACCATTTTTACTAAGTAGAACATTGGACAGTATTGGCCTAGTGAAGGTTGTGCAACGTATGGACCATTTGAAGTCCAAATTGTTGCATTTGAAGATCATGGTACACTTATAGTGCGAATTATGAAACTAATCAACCTCAACCAGGTAACCTTGAATCTAGTATTTAATCGATAGTTATATTATAGTGTATTCATTGTTATTACTAAACTTCACAAATAACATTAATTATAATTTTGCCAAGCTAAATCATTTAAAAAATCCTTGATTTGCTTTTATACAATTGTCATTTTACGTGTATTGTATAATTCTTGTGCATTTTATTATTATGTATTGTTAATCTTTCCTACTTGTGTAAAGGAAAAAAGTTTGCAATGGATACTAAAAAAAATGTGATGACGTGTTGTGATTCTACAATGTCAAATAATTGTCTCTGTTTCTATTCTGCATTATTATGATTAATGTAGATTTTTCTTCATAGTAAATAATTATAAATAATTGTTTACTTTAGGCTTTTGTTTCTACAATAAGCTGGTACTAATTTGTGGGCATGATTCAACAGAAAATGGCAACTAATGCTATTGAACAAATATCTTTTTAACAGATTAATAGCAAAGAAATCTCAGAAAAAGAACATTTTGTAAAATATTATGTTTAATATATTACAGACTGTATTTTAAATAAGAACACACAAATTAGCAATACAGTAAGTTAAAACTTTCTTCATAAAAAAAATCCAGTTAAATGTTCATTTAAGCAATAAAAAACTGCATTACTGTACCCAGATTTGATTACATTAGAGTTATGACAGAACTCCTCCTTCAAACTTATTAACTGGGTTTATATTAAACAAAATATAAATGACTTGAAAGAGGGTTATGAAATGGATTATTAAAGTGACCATGTTGTTTATTATATGAACACTCTCAGGTGAAATTAATTTCGTAGTGTGTGTTCTGAGTGTACAGGGCTGTTTCAGTTTTATCTTTAATTTTATTATCATGTAAAGTTGTATTCTAATGTTTGGGTTCTTTTCAGCCTGATGACAATCCACAGAAAGTCATTCAACTTCAATATATGGATTGGGATCAGGAAGAAGTATTGCCAACTAGCACTACATCAGTGTTGGCATTGTTAAATCAAGTTGAAAGATGGTACCGACGTACATCTGGTGGACCAATTGCTATACACTGCATGTAGGTTTTCTTCTATATTCAAGGTGGAATTTTTACACATATAATATTCTGTTTAATCTTTGGTCAAGGTATGTCTTTCAAAACATTCAGTATTCTTTACATGTTCACAAGAGAGATCAGTAGTTGTTGTTTTTCTCAATAGCTTTAGTGAATATTTAGAAAAGGGTGGCCAAATGTTTAAATGTTGGAGAATACGAGATATGAAAATTCAGAGGAAAATCAGATAAAATTGTGCACCCCATACATAATGTCACTATAAACTCTTGTTTCAAATAAACTATGTTATTAGTAACTGCAAACTTAAGAACCAACATAGAAATACATAGTAATTTAGATTTTAAGTGAGATTGACTATTTCCAATATTCTTTTACTTTCCTACAATGCAAAATAATAGGCTAGGTTAAGATTCACTGTTGCAATGCCAAACTGTCCTTCTCCAGTCACTGTATCAGAAGTTCACTCATGAGTTCTAACCACAATTGAATTTCTTTAACAATCTATAAATCCACTATTGCCTCAGCTTTCTTTCTTTAAAGTTATGTTCCATCTTTTCTCACTATACATGCAAAATATTTGATTTAAGGTTGAAAAAAATGCACTTTTTCAAGTGTTAAAATGTAATCTCGATACAATACATACCTCTTCTCGCACAATAAGCCTTCTCAATGTTCCACTGCTCTTTAATGTAATAATTTTTTTTTCTCACTTGATGAACTAGCCTTTATATCCCTTGAATTTAAGCTGCCCATTTACTATGAATAGAACATGTGATAGCCATTCACAAAAAAGAGCATGACACACTCTCCTAAAGCAGCTGGCTCCCTCTGTATTGGCACAACATATGTTGGTTGAGTTTCTCACTTGGTTTCAGTTTTCAGATTTTGTTTCTTTTTTTCCCACCATTTCATAGTTTGTTTGTCTTTGATATTTGTATGAATAATTTTATATTACAATTTCTTCTATTTGGATGTTACAACCTTTCATTACTATTTTCTCACAACTTCTTGGGAATTCTGAATTTGCAATTTACCATAATTACCACCATGGCTTCTGAAGTTAATGATAACACATGCACACCTGTTACTCACACCTTGGGGTCAAAATTACCTGAAGGGTAGGTGCAAGTCGTAGTTCCTTGGAAGAATATGGACTATTCTCTTTGTCATTCATTCCCAACACTATCTCGCTGTATCATTCTCTGATAGATAGCATCTACCTTCTTTTGTGATTTTCTTCTTGTAATTTCAGCTATACCTTCTTGGTAATTCAAGTTACAAGTTGTTTCTTTTCTTTGCTTCTACAAAGCTTAGGGAACTTCATCTGCCTTGTAATACAGGTTGTGCAATGTACAATTCCCTATTCCTAGAGTTGAGCAGGCATTCCTTATCCTCCTCATAATGCCAGTTGCATGATGTTTATTCCATGCTCTTATGGTTGGGTTGTGGTGGTTATTTTTCTGCTCATAATACCAGGTACAGGATGATTACCTATTCTTGCAGTTGAGTTGAAACTTCATAACAGTCCCATAAGTTTGGGTTCAGTTTGTTCTACTTCCTATATCCTACAGTTGATTTTAAAGTTTGTCTGGTGAATGTTTTTTGCATACTTCCTCTTCATAATTCCAGTTGCTTGCAGTATAACATTCGGTTTACTAACAGGAGGTGGTTGGTATATATATTATTCATGGTCCACTTGCTCTGACCACTATACACTGTTCATAATGATTTCAATTGTACATGAGGCCCTCCACCTTGTAATACGGAGAATGGGATGTTAAACGTGTTCTGTATAGTTGAGGTTGAGTAGATACCTAGCAATATCTAAATGAATACCTACATCTTCATAATTCTGAAACCTGGCTGTTAGATTTCCATTTGTCAATGTGCATTTGGAATTACCTCTGTGTCCAATTACTTGTGATTCTTATACTACCAAAATCAGATTTCCAGTCACATTTCTGAGGTTGAAGATGGAGAGAGATTCATACTGATTTGTATTTACACTAGATACATTGTTTATGAGGTCTTTCTTTTACCCACTTCAGGCCTTGATGCCACCAGTTTCTCAACACTACACTCCTTTGAGGATGAAGAACATACCTGTTCCAGTAGTGGTGCAGCCCTTATGTAAACTTCTATTCAAATACAGAACACATCTAATTGATTTTCTATGGATGCTTTGTGAAAAGCTCTCTTATTTTACTTTACACCTGTTCCTCCACCTTCTAAGTGTGGTATTCTAGTTATTTTGTGAGAAGGGATATGTATTATATTGGAAGTTATAATTTTCTTGCACTGAGAATGGATTTCTGATAAATACTTACCTCCTCTCAAACACTGTTCTCATCCCTCTTTCAGTGTTCTTCTAATTCTTGCAGGCCTAATGTCAAAAGTGACATTCATTTTAACTAGTACAGTGTGTGTCATGCTCCAATTGTTGAAGGATTGTCTATGCATGATAAATGAACAGCTCAAACTAGTGTATCAACAAGAAAAAATTATTTCCATTGTGTTAAAGGGTAGTGGAAGATCAAGAAGATTTATTTTGTAAAAAGAAATATCTGTGTAAGAAAATGATAACATTTGCTTTTTTTATATTGTGTTATGTTTCTAATTTTACTTGTTATCTAGATAATTTAATGTTGTATAAGTAGACATGTATCTAGGGAAGGGGGAGTCCAGAGTTCTTGACTTTCACCACATTTTTCACAAAAATTAGTAGTTATTCTTTGATGGATTAGCAGTCCATGGTCTACAGAGGATCTGGAAACCTTCAATTTTTAAAATACATTAACAACTAATTTTGTGTGACAATACATACTGAAAGCTATCCCCCATATGTCTGTCTTAGATTTGAATACCATTAGTCTTTAGGCAACTCCCATCTAATCCCACAAGTTTTTTTTTATTTTTTGTGAAAAACACCATTTTATTTATAGTAACTTGACTTCATGACTCTTACTATGTATTTCCTTTTTGTTGTGCTCTGTTATAGTGAATTAAAATTATCAGTTATGTATAAATGATGATAAGATCTCATTTTATTACTACCAGGAATGGTGCTAGTAGGTGTGGCTTGTTTTGTGCCACGAGCTGTATTTGTGATCAAATAAAAACAGAGCACCTCATGGACATTTTCCAAGTAGTCAAGTGGATTCGCAATAATCGACCAGAATTTATTTACTGTTTGGTAACTATTTCACATATGTTTCTTCTTATAACAGTTAATAATAATAATAGTTGAAAAACATTTTTTTTCTGCATTGAGTATTTTTTCCTCGATATACTTAACTAAAATAAATTTTGATACTCTGTCTATTCAAACAAATGGACTGTTGATTCTGTATCTTTCACAAACAAAATATGAGTGTGATGTAACAAGTAAACATAAAAGAATGAAAGAATTTAACTTTTTTTTTTCCAGTGCTGTGATAACTTGTGTATAGTTTCCTAAATAATTGACTAATTAGCTTCTGCTATACATTGCACTCCAAATATGTTCCATTATTAGGTTTTGGTATTAGGATAAATCACATTCACTGAGTTGTAAGTTAGCAATTTATTAATCATCTTCTTAAATGGTACAACCTCCTCTCACCAAAAACAATCTTGATCCAGGTTTATCCTCTAAGCATTGCTAAAACATTTTAATAAACAGCACACCAGTTTATACTTCATTTTTGCACCATTTCAGGATGTATTGGTCATGTGTGATTATTCTCTACCAATTATAATGTTCCATCTATATTAGTGCAACTAGCTCCCTTTACTAATCAAGCAAAATCCTCACTTTCAAGAATTGGCATTCTATTGTATAGACATGTGTTTTAACTCATTCTCCATGTGGCTACAAAATTTTGACTGTGCTTTATCACAAATGTATATCAGTTTCAACTTTAAGTTTTGACTTCTTGTATTTGATTCCCATTTTTTCTACTCATTCGTCAATCTGCACTTGTTCATTTCTGTATCTTATGCAAGGTATTTTCACTGGATGTTTTCTCCAATGGACTAAACTTGGTATAATTTGAGTATCTCAAGGTGTTTCCTCTGGATCTGGATGTTTTTTTTGTCCAGGCAGACAACACTTGTCGATCTTGTAAACCTATGCAAGGTGTTTCCACTGGATGTGTTTGCCCAGATAGACTGCATTTGGCCTATTCATTTACAATTTACAGCCCTAGACACATATATCACATTATCAGGCACATCACAATTCCTAACTATCACTATGTCCTATGCTAATGCTAGCTACATATGTGTACAAATATGAGCTATCTGTTGACAACAGGCTGATTCTGAATTACCTCACAAGTTTTCAACAGACAAATTCAAAGTGCTTCCTCTGGATTTGTTGCTTACAATATCATAGACAAGGCATTTCCAATGTATGTTTTACCGGTTGGACAGCATTTGACATGCTCCTGTTTTCAAGATTCTACCTTTGGTGCATTTTTATTTGAATCTGTTGTTGATTACACACAGGATTTTTCCCCGTATAATGCTCTATCACTTCATAGTTAAAGCACTTCTTCAGAATGGACGTGTACATCTTTTTTAAGGCTATGGTGCCTGCCTACTTCATTCTACTCCATATGTATTACTGTGTTAATTACTTGGTGAAAAGCGTACTTGTTCCAGAAGTAGTGCTATACCCCACAGATGTGCCCTCTTTTGTTATTATGGCACACCTGTTCTTTTAAAGCAGTTGTTCTCCACTTAATTGAATTGTGTTGTGCCTTCACTGGTCCCTCCACCTTTGCAACATGGGATTTTTGCTTTGAGTTGAGAGGGGGTAGTACCATTTCAGAAAGTAACATTTTTCTTACTCTGAAAATGTATTTCTGATTGTTACTTACCTTTACTCACTTACTTTCCACCCTTCGTCCCTAATTCTAAAAGTGAGGATTATAATGGAATAGTAGTGTGAGCTCACTATGCTAGTATAGATGGAACAGTATGATTAGCAGAGGGTAGTCACATGATCAACACTTATTCTGAAATAGTGCAGAAGTGAAGAGGTTAAAAAACTGGTGCACTGTAACAAAAAATTTTTAGCAGTGAAGTTGAGAATACACACAGTGGTTAAGATATCTGACCTCTATCACAGTTTTAACTATAAGTGGGCTAGAATTCTTGTACAATAGGTGTCTGTGACTTTTTGGTGATAAACTCAAACAATAAATGGACAGCATAAGATCTGATTGTTTTTAAAATATGTTCAAAACAAGAAAAAACATGGATAAAGATTAGTTACACTACAGAAAATAATAGTTTTATCAAAAATTCTAAAGCTCTTTTTCTTGTCAATGGTTCACACAGGCTGATTCAATTAACCCCTTAAATGTGGAGTTTTATGAAATAAATTATTAACCAATCAAAATTTAGTAATCAATTGAGTGCATTCTGCAGGCTGTTGATCAAAAGAAATTAAAACTAACCATATGGTATATCCTGCAATTGCTTGTTAGCTTACAGTTGCACCATATGATATGTTTCAGAGCTAAGGGGTTAACTTAATTCCTAAATAACTTGATACAATAGTCAAAGTTGTAAACTAACTACAAGAAGGTGACCATAATTGTTTTGGAAACAATTTGGAAAAGGGTCTGTTTTGAAGTAGGACTGATACATGCTGATTTGGTTTATAGAAATGATCCCTTTATCATGGTGAAAGAGAATCAATATTAAGTTTTTGAAGGACAAATTTAAACCCTTTACTGAGAATGCACAATTTTCTTGTATGTTGTTACCATTAACAACAAAGTTTATCCAATTTTCATTTTTGATTTCAATTGTTTCCATGAATTTGCATTCAAAATTTGTATCATTCTCAAATTATATGTGTTATTAGTCTGAATTTGAGGTTTAATGTCCCATACTATGATAATCCTATAACAGGCAATAATGCATTTACCACAATTTTCCAGAGAATGGGGTTGACTTTATCTGAAAGTACAAGCCTCAGTTCACTGGATGTTAGTCTGAGGTTCAATTGGTGATTTCATCTTGTTTACCTGAACATGTTTCTGGACAAAATTTGAAATTGATTTTTCTGGCACCTTACTTTATTCATCACATTCTGCACTCATTCAGGATAGTTCACCTCCCACTCCCTTTTTGCAATTGGTTAATCAGGTTTGTTGTGTTTTGATATCTCTCATGTAGCCTATGATTCCTTCCCTTTTTATTGGGTGATATTCCATTATCTAATTTTTGTTTTTCTTCTTTCATCAACATAAGTGTTCTTTCTCAGAGGTTGGATGTTGGCATACCTGGACCTCCTTGTTTGTTCGATCATCAAGCCTTGGATCCTGATGTTTCAGTCCACTTTAACTAAGCTTATTTTTCAAGTTTCTTATCCTGTCCTCTCTTTTACATTACCTTTCCTCCTTCCAGTTATTATCTGAAACCTTTCATCAGTCTTTTGAAGCCTTTACAAATAAGCTCAGAACACTTCTTTGGTTTGCCATGGTTCATTTATTGTTTTCTACTCTGTCTCTCAATACCTGGCTACTGTGTTGTTGTAGAGTGATGCAATACTTGAGGGAGTGCATATTCCCGACAGGATTTCTATCAAGGCCTCTTTCTTTGTGAAACCATGTATGGGAGTCATCCAGAATCTGTGGAATTATGGATCAATGTGGCAAGGTTACATTCTTCCTTATCTTCTCTGGTCACACATTTGTCTTATCCCTCCCAGGACTCTTCTGCTTAGTCTCCCACCATAGACCCTTACTTTCTTTCAGACATTCCTGCCCCTATCCTCATTTTTCCTTCACAATAGAACCCCACAAACTGCTGAGACCAGAATTCTACACTTTTCAGCTTTGTTGGGCTAATTCATGACAGAATTATGGGTTTTACAAGTTCTGTTGAATGTTTTTCTGATCTCTACCACCTCTTTGAGATATTTTCTTTCTCAGTTGGTTTACCAAAGCTGTTCAAGACCTTCTGCACAAAGAAGCTTTCATGTAAATGTACCCCTCTCAACCAGAATTTTATTCCCATCACTTCATGTTCCCAAAGAAGAGAGAAGATTGATAACCAGTTATTGATATGTCCCAGTTGAATTCCTTTCTGGACTCCCTCTCAATTCACTAGAAAGTCCTATTTTTCAGTGTTTTTCCTAGGGCTTTTGATGATCGAATTGTGATGGATGCCTTTCTTCTCATTCCTATTGCTCTTGAATCATGTTTGTTTGTTTTTTTGGTCCATCCCTGAGGTTTGGATGCTCCAGTTCAGGGCACTACTATTTGGTCTGTCATCAGCTCCTTATGTGTTTTATCAAGTGGTATGCATATTTTCTCATCACCTTTACTTGTTGAGTATTTGCACTCCTTACTCCATTAAAGACTAGCTCCTGCTTGCCTTTTTATATTACCAGCCCGAAGGTCACACATGTTTACCTTTACAAGAAGCATCAAGGGTGGGTTTTCTGATCAAGTTGAAGAAGTCCATTCTTACCCCCATAGAATACTATATTCATTTGGAGGTTTTTCTTCAATTTCACCATCAGTGAGGTTTACCTTTCTCCTGTTTCCCTCAGGGATATGGAATAAGCAGTCACAACAGCCCTCACTTTATATTCTGTCCTAGATGGCTCAAGAGGTTCTCTCTCTTTTGGTGATGTGGGTTTCCTTAGAAGCTCTTATTCTCTTGGGTCCCCCACTAGTACAGCGGTAAGTCTACGGATTTACAACACTAAAATCAGAGGTTCAATTCCTCTCGGTGGACTTGGCAGATAGTCTGAGGTGGCTTTGCTAATTGAAAACACATACACACATTCTCTTGGACTTAACTTATGTGCATTCACTATATGGGTGATTCTTGGTCAGTGGAACTTTCCATGGATCCTTTTGATCCATTATATTACTCTTACTTCCAAGATCGGGGCTGACCTTTCTTGGTGGCTCAACATGGATGACACCATGATAGGGGTTCCATTTCCTTCATCTTGTTCAGATTTACCTCTGTTAATGGACACATCTTTGTCAGGTCAGGGACTTTCCTCAACTCTTGAGAAGTTTCTAATCTGTGGTCTGTCAGTGAGCCTGCCCTCCATATCAGCATTAACTGTTGGCAGGTTGTCTGCCTTTTACCCATTTTATTCCTCTTCTGTGGGAGAGGGAGGTTATGGTCTGCTCTGACAATTCCAGTGCCACAATTATATCATCAAGCAAGATGATACTAAAATCAGATCTCTGTGATTTCAGACTCTAGATATTCTTTTCTGGACCAATGGCCACCACATGATGGTTTTAGCTTGCTACAATCCTGGTACTATGAACCTGGTTGTCAGTTGGTTATCTTGTCCCAACCATATACTCCTCATAAACTGGTCCTTTCATCCACAGGTCTTTTGTTGGGTGTGTTCTTGCCTGGAAACACTTCATATTGATCCATATAATGCGTGCTTGAATCTCAAATAACAAACTTCCTTCTTTTTGGTCTCTCATTCCACACCCATTAGCTTTGGGAGTGGATACATTCAGTTAGGATCAAAAATGTCTTTACATCTATGCTTACCCTCCAATTCGACTCCAGTCCAGAGTTGTATCCCTTATCCAGACCATTCTTTGTTTAGTCCTGCTTGTTGTTCTGTGCAGTTGTGATTCCCTCTGCTTTGGCCCTTAACTTGCACCACATCCACTGCTTTTACCCCTGTCCTTGTTTTCTTATTAATCAACCTCAGTCAGATATAGTTCATCCAGATTTCACCAGTCTCCATCTTCACAGTTGGCTTTTGTCAGGATCATTACCTCAGCCAACAGTCTGACTACTCACATTATCTTTTTCCTTTTCCAAACCATCAAACCTTTTATAACCACTTACCAAAGATGTTGGTCTAGCTTCTGCCTTTGGCCTTTTGGCCATGGCTTTCATCCTTCTATTCCTTATCTTTTCCAACTCCTTACCTGATTGTTTGAGAAGAGCATGTCTATTTTGAAAATGTATAGTTATTGGACAGTTATGTCAAACACCTTTCATTCCTTTCATCTTTTTGACTTCCATGTTCCTTTGGTTTGCTGGCTTGTGATCTTAACATAGTCCTTTATGTCCTTTACAGTTCTTTCTATATTGCCCTCTGCCCTGACTGGTCTGTCCTCCCTAAGACCTGTGCTGACCTGGAATGTGATTTGAGTTTCTCACCCATTTCCTTACCTTCATTTTCTTATACTCCCATTCCAACCTGGATAGGCTTCTTTCTTTGCTCCTTAATATACATATTGTCTTTTTTTCATGGTTTACATTCTTTACTTTTTATTCCCTGGAACTTCTCAGTTTTCTGTGATCTATCATCTGTTACTTTCACTGATGGAATATTTGAACATTTCCATAGTAAGTAGCTATCTACATGATGTTTATTTGCAACAAATTCATCATCTAACAGTATCTTTGGCTGCTCACATTCACCTTCCTTTTGAGGAGATTATTCAGGTTGAAATGTAGACTACTCCCAATATCTTCATTGCTCATTATCTGCACAATCCCACTGTATCTTCTTCTGGCAGATACTGACTTCCTCCTGTGAAAATTTTAAAAATGTCTATTTGCCTTTGGCTTTCATATATATATTTTCTTTTCAGCATCCTTAATCTTTGATTCAACAATGAAGATATCATTCTGTGACAAATGTTTCTTTGTCGGGTATGCTTTGCCACAAACATGCACTAGTTTTGAGTTGCAGTATAACAGTCACTGTAGAAATGGAATGTTCCTGTAAAACCAATAGTTGCTTGTCTACTGGTGTATATATCTGTACTAGATATAAATCAATTTCTATCTTTGCTTGACCATCACTCTTGAAGTTCAGGAGTAAAGCAGAATGGGATATTTGCCTATTAATGCAATGCTTCAATCAAATAAATTGGGGTTGGTGTGCTTTTGAAAATATGGAATTGCATTGGACAGTCTCCAGTGTGGTGTTTCTCCCCACCACATTTTCCTTCCCTTTTTTTCTTATATTGCAGCATGGAAGTCTTTACCAGTTCCCAGTTGCTTGGGTGTTGGACCATGGAAAATTCTGAATGAATATAGATATTTACAGGTAGTTCTTGATTTACAAGAATTGGTCTCATAAATCAAATGCTATTTCCCATAGGTTATACATGATGCATGCAATCCCAGTGGGAATGTCATTAGTCAAGCCTTGATATACTGCCTATGCTCACTTAGTCAACATAATATATTTAAAAATACATCAACTCCAGTGTGAAGCATGATAAATTGAATTTAATTACTTTGTCGTATGACCAAACAAATCCTGCGACTATCTGGCTACTGCACAGATAACTGCAACATTATTCTCATTGTAACATCACTTCAGCTATTGTGCATTGCACTGTCACAGATATTATTGTAATAAAGCATTTGCATTAGCTAAACCTTCAATCACATATTGAGCAAATGCTTCTGCTTGTATCATTACAAGACACAAATTGCTCAAAAATTGTTAATTTGAATTCACAATCTTGTAAATCAAAAAATGGTATTCTTCCATCAATCTTGTTAATCCAAAAATACATAAAACAAATTTGTGTAAATTGAGAATTACCTGTAATTTACAATACATACCCATTATTATCCATTTAGCAAAAGATGCTAAAGCTGGTTTTCTTCCTTCCATTTTCCCTGAATGCATTTTTTGCATGTGGACAGCAATAGACAAAATACATTGGTGGGACTAGATCCAGCCCATGTGGAATTCTCCTCATAATTCTGGATTCAGGGTGACAATATCCTGTTCCTAGGGCATAGTGCTGTAGATGTCTTTTCTTATTAAATCCAGTTTCAGGAGATTCCTTCTCTGTTTTTGTAGTTAAGTTTGGAAGACTTCATCTGCCTCGTAATACCAGCAACAGGATGTCCATGCTCATTTCCTACAGTTGGGCAATTTGTTCCATTTCCTTTTTGTAGTACAAGATACAGGATATTTCTGCCCTGCATTTGTGGATGAGTAAGTTATTATTTTGCCCATAATAGTGGCTACAGCTTTATTTTGTTCTTAAGGTTGAGGCAAACCATGACCCCATGGTTCCAGGTTTAGTTTGTTGCACTTCTCACTCATACAGTAGTTTTGGGAGCTTGTCTAGTAATAACTGGAAGTACACTTCTATTTCATAATTCTAGTTGCTTGATGTATGACACTGTTTACTTTCTTGTTACTGCATTTTTCCATCCTCGGCCTTTTGATGCCAAGGGAGAGTTATGGAACCTTATCTCTTTTGTTCAGGCTGGGAATATACCCGCCTAATCTTATTTATATATTGATAGAGCTTGCATCTCTCAGAAAGGGTTCTGCTTTTGGAAGTATTTTCCTTTTCTACACATTTTGTATTTAATTCCCTAGTTCCTGGGAAAAGAGAATACCTGTTCCAGAAATAGTGCAGTACACCATAAGTGTGCTTCATTTTCATCTCCAAACACACCCATTCATTCTGGGCAGTTGCTTTCCACTTTGATATTTGTGCACCTTCACCAGTCCTTCCTTTTTTGCAATATTGGACTCTAGCTTTATGTGAGAGGGGATAAGATTTTACTGGAAAATAATATTTTTTACACTGAAAATGTATATCTGGTGTTCTTATTTTGGTATCTGCTAATTCTCAAAAGTGATGATTGAGCTGGGATGTCAGGGGGAGCTAGTTACATAATATGTATATGTTTAGAAATGGCATGAAACTGATGGGGTATAAAGACTGGTACACTGATTTCAAAATTTTTAGCACTACTTAGAGGTAGACAAGGATCAAAATAGCTTTGTGAGGTTGGAAGAGATAAGTGCTTATTGGAAATATGGAAATGCATTCAGTGTAAGAAAATGTTAACTTTAATTACCCAGCTCTAGTTACCATTTACCTCTAAGGTTATCAGTACTTTTGAAAATACCGTAATGTGTCTATAAAACTATGTGTACTCAAACAATAAATACTGGGAATACAAATAATATTTCATAATTAGGTACATGTTAGTATTAAGGCCAGATGTTTGTATATCATTGAATAAAAAGCAAGTTTTTGAAGAGGGATGGTGCTTAAAACAATGATCAGATAATTAATATTAACCACTAACACTACTTTTATATTCTAAGTTTATTCATTGTTTTTATTTCAGTTCTTTCATTATTATTATTATTCGATATAGAACATTTTAATGTTTACTATATTGCTATGTTTATTTCCAGGAACAGTACAAGTTTTGCTATGAAGTTGCCTTAGAACTGGTGGACTCATTTTCTGTATGTGGAAACTTACAACGTTCTACTTAGATACAGAAGCTTTTTTTGAAAGTAAAATGATTAGAAAACAGTCATTAAAATACTTTGTATTTCTTATCATCAAGTTACTATAGCGAAAATTCAGAATTTACTTCACTTGTAAAATTTGGGTTTTCCAACTCCACCATTAATTCATTGGTTATTTCAATGCCCTGTTATTTTACCTTGTATGTTAATAAATATATTTAGCTCAAGTTTCTGTTTTGATATAAATAATTCTTGAAACAAGTGATTATTGATATCAAAAACATGAAGTATTATTTCATTTTTTTAAGCATGGCTTTAGTTTTTCAGCTAGAATAAGTCTCTTAACATTAAATGCAGGGCCATTTTGCTAATATGAAAAATAATGAGGCAATATTTCATGTTTATTCAGTAATCTAAGTGAAGGAAACCAAAATCCATGTGTTTCACACAAACTATGAAACTCAGGTGTGAATATTACCTCCTAGAATCCTAATAATTTCTTTTTTAACAAATTGCATGAAATCACTTGTTGTAGAACTTCTCATTCATTTTACTATGTTAAGCATCATGATTTGAAGTATGAATCACATAATGCTATGTTTTACTATTTTAATAGATTAGATTTTTGTCAACTGTTTCATATACCTATTTGGTGCTTCATCAGGAAACTTCCAGATGAATAGTTTTGTATGAATAATTGAGTTCAGTTTTCTTAATAAATGCTAGTGTGATATCATGCATCAAATTTTATTATTTAAAAAAAACAGTTATAAGAACTGCTGTCTCCAGAAATGTTTCTTTTGTATTTTTGGAGAATAGTTGTTATTTCTATCCTCAAATACTTTTAAGGGAAATTAATTTTTGATAATTGTCATATATTTGTGTATATATTTTACTGGTGCCTAATGTTCTCCATTTTCACTTACTATGAAAACAAATATCTAAATACCTTTGTCAGGAGATTCACGTATAACTATTGTTTAATCAATAAACTGTGACCAAAGTAGTGAAAGCACAATAAATGAAAGGTAAAAAGAAAACATTTAAATATATAATTTGGTTTTTAATTTGCTTCTGAGCTTATTTGTAAATTGCTTTTCACTTACATATATATATATATATGTGTGTGTGTGTGTGTTTAGATTTAAAATCAAATAAATATGTAATTTGGAGAAGTATTAGTGGTGCATGTGTGCCTGTTTTATTAACTTTTAAAGGTTTTTCTCTGAAACCTTATTTATTTCTGATTGCATTTTCTTCACGTTATTAATGAATAAAAGTACTACAAATATGCTTTAGTGTTGAACCACTTTATGTATTACAAATAAAACCAGTACAATGTTAAATTATGCAAACATGAAAATCAGCATTAATTTTTAATAATCATACTACCAAATAGATCCTGTATTCATTTCATTTGAAAACAGGCTAAACTTTCCTTGAAGTATGTTTTGAGAAAGCTACTGTTGTTGTTTTTTTACAATTTTACCATGTATAAAGTTCTATTGTATGAAACCAGTCATAGTTTGGATTAATTATGCATATATTATGTTGTGTAACATTCATTTACTTTCTAAGTTATTAAAATGTACCATCATTAGCTTTCAAATTGTGATATTTATGTATTTTAAACCATATTAAACATAAATGAAAAATCCTTGTAACCAAACATGGACAAACAGGCCGTAGTTAGAATTCAGAATTTATACCAATTTTCTAAATATTGTGTGCTGTGCTTAGAATGTAATATGCTACTGAACTGAAATATTAATTTCATTTTATATTTTTCTGTACAGAGAATGTTATGATTACTTAGTTAAGTGTTTCTTATGAGCTAGAAGTGCTTGTCATGTGATATTTCTCTCCTGAATGGAAAACAAAAACGTTATTTTGGAAAAGTGTTCAAAGGTTGTGGGTATAGAATAAGTATGGACTGTTTGTTTTGATAGCAGTTTCTCAGGCTAGTTGTAAGAACAAGTTCAATAAATCATTCTGTGTATTTGTTGCTAATATTTAATTACTAGTTAAGATATGTCCCTCAAGATTGCATAATGAATCACTTTGTTTTTGTCTAACTACAGAATTAATTTACTAATGGTCAACATTCTAGTGAAATATTACATCAGTTGTTTTATTTTGTATCAATATTCACTATAAAAAATAGGTAAATTTTTACTTGCTGGTATCATCATGACTTTGGATCCCATTCATAAAAGTATCTTAAATTTTCTTTCAGTTTCAGTAAAATGTTACCGATAAATAATTCATATTATCAATGTCATCAGAGCTTGATGTGTTGCCACTAATACTTAAGTGATGAACTTTTGTTAGACATATGATTGGATTACATGTTAATTATAGAAACATAATATGTTTAATCAATATTTTTACAGTAGAGAAAAAATTTGTAATTCATGAATAATCAAATAAATTAGAGTTTATCCAAAATTATTCAGTGAGTGTTTAGTTTTTAATTTTGGTGATTGGAAGATGCTAAATATTGATTTGTAGAAAGTATTCACATAAACACTGAAATAAACAAGCACCTTGTAGTTCTCAAAGTATGTAGAATCTTTTTTTTTTAAGGTTGTCTAAGATGTGTCTGAAATATTGTTTTTGAGCAATAACTAGGAATTCTGTCCTAGATTTGGATAGCAGTATAGAAATAGGTATATTTTCACAAGGGGCACCAGAGCATTGCCACTTCAAAATTGATATGTGACTATAAACAACAACACATCTTCTAATTGTATCCCTGTTACTATAACATCTTAATTTGTTACATCTCTTTACAAGCTAATTTCTGTGTTTTAAAATAAAAAAGTGCAACTAAAGCAGTGATTCTGTGACATGTTGTATTTACCGTTCTGTATTTCCACTCACTTATATGGTCAGTTCAAATGACAGCAGTAGGCCACTCTTTTTTTTTTATTATTTGTGGCAAACACAGAGCATGTTTGAATGACAAATTTAGTCACCCATTTCTTGATGTGTGGTAAATAGAGAACATGCTTCAATATTCATGGTCAGTCATGTAATAAGATGAACATTTAGAAACACATAAGACCTAAATTCATATTTAGTAAAATTTATTAACCTTCATAGTTCTGAATATGTATATTTAATGTGGAGATGGTCATCTTACCTGTATATTTGCTTCCAAGCTAAAAATACCAGAAAACCAAAATTATTGTCTAAAATTCTGTAGTCACCACAATGCATAGTTACTTCTTGCTTGACTGTGAGTCATCTTCAGTAAGAAAAATGAGTGTTCTATCTCTTTTCAGACCATTGAGAAAACTGCATAAACTAGTCTAAACCACATACATGTATATACTGTGTGGAATATATATAATGCTAGGAAAGTAAAACTTCATGCAGAAAAATGAAATATAATAATTGATTTTGTTTGCATAAATTTTGTTCACAATATTTATTATTTTTGAAGCCTGTTATATAGTAAAATATAGAAAGTTAAGTTTAAAACTTATTTGCTCTAATGTAGAACATACTACGTGTAGATAGGCATTGACCTTTTCCACCATATGATCAGGTGATATCTTGACTTGAAAACTTTATCACCCTTATTTTTTGCCAGAATGACCAACAGTGATGTAGGTAATACATGTGTCCCAAGAAGAATAGCATTGAAGAACTTTGTATATAATAATATATCAGTAGGGATTTGTAGATTTCTGAAAGCTTTTAACCTTGAGTATATGTGCTTTCTTTAACACACACGCATTTGTTGTTTTTTTTGTATTAAATAAAGATTGTTTTCAGTGTATTATACTCTCTGTACAATCTCTTTCTTTCTTGTAACTCAGTCAAACTAAGAGACTAGAGTTTTAGTCTACAGTATATTTTCTACTTGAACTTCCTGTTATTTTGCAAACCTTATCCAAATACTTGAAGAAAAATCAGTGAATATGTAAATATCCCACCTTTGTAGTATAATATATGTTGACTTTTCAGTCTAATAAATTCCAAACCATGAAAATTAGAGTGCTGACAGTGTTGAAACACTTCTGCCATGATTTGTAGGGATATTGCACATCCTATGTTATTATTATAAGTGTAATTGTAAACTTTACTAGCTTTATTAATATGGTTTCTGTCTAGTGTAATCAAATTTTACTCTGGTTTTCCAAATGTCTAGTTCCTATCATTTACAGAGGTTTACATTTTTTTCTATTTTAAATTTAGTAACCTCACTTTTAAACTGTTCTAACATCAATTAATAAATTCTATAATTTGTCGATTGGTTGGTTGGTTGATTTAGTGTTTTATGGCACAAAGCAGCTAGGCTATATGTGCCAAACATACCGTAAAAGGTTAAAAGTAAATTTACTAAAATTCATAAAAGGAAATTAAGGTAAAAACAAAACAAAGTTTTTAAAAAAGACACATAAATAACATAAAACCAATGTTTACATCTAGTCTACAATGTCAACAGAAAATCTACAGTAATTCAAGTTATAAAGATTTTCTGTAGCATAACTAACTGTAATAATCATAACTCACCAGGAAGACTAAATGGTAAGTACAAAAACCACCGTCAGTCACCTGAAGTTGGCCTTTACAGTCCTGGTTCCGAGTTATTTGACATTATGGCGATTTTCAAAAATGAAAGTAATAAAAAGGTTTTAAAAGATGTGTAGCAAAATTACAATAATAACTCTCCGGATGACTAACGGACAGTTCAAACAGAAGCGTCAGTCACCTGAAGTTGACCTTTCCAGTCCTGGTTTTGAGTTATTTAATGTTACAGCCAGTTTCTAATTTCAAATCAAACTAGATGAACTGTGATTTTTAAAATGGAGCCACATTAAAAAGGTGTAATATGTAAATTAAAAAAAAACTTAAATTGCATTATAAAGATTAATGGCCTTTAAAAAAACTAAAAACTTTACGAAGGTGGACAGTGTCACCATCACCAATAACACTGTCTAACGTTATGGACAAACCTTAGGACAGAACATATTTAAAATGGTGCCCTCGTTGAGAGTCGTAAAGAGGACAAGAATGTAAAATGTGGCTTATTGTGATCTTGAGTTACACAAACTACACACTGGTGCATCAGTTCCAAATAAAAGAAAACGATGAGTTAAGAAACTGTGACCAGTACGTAGTTTACTTGGAACAAATTCCTCTTTCCGATCCTAATGGAAGCAATACGGCCAAAATCCAATATAGGATTTTATTTGGAAAATCTTGTTTTCATGTTACTCACTCCAAGGCAACTGCCAGCTGGCATGGAGCTGAGCCTTGAATACAGGACCATAGTCCACGTATGAGAGAGGCACAGTGGTGATTATGCCAAAGCAGATAAACTTAGCTGCGGTGTCGACGAGCTCGTTCCCACGAATACCAACGTGGCCCGGTATCCAGAAAAACTGGATAGAAGTACATGTTAAAGATAATTGAGCCAGTTGGTTTTGAATATTGGTGAGAACAGGATGTAAACCAACGTGAAACAATTCCATGGCCACTAGAGAACTAAGCGAATCAGTATAAACAGTGCAGTTTGAGTACTGGTTAGCTTTTATGCGATTCAAGGCAAGAGAAATGACGTACAGTTCAGCATTGAACACAAAAGCTGTAGAGGGGATTCTGCGTGCAACCACTGAACCACGACAAACCATGGCAGAGCCCACACAGTCACCTGATTTCGAACTATCTGTATAAATAGAAATAAAAGGATGATTTGAAAGATGTTCAGAACAATGGTACCTCGGTTCTCGAACGACTCCCTTCTCGAACAATTCGGTTTTCAAACATATTGTTTGAGAAAAAAATGTCTCGATTGTCGATTATAAACTCGATTCCTGAACCACCGAATGACCCTTCAACCATTTTCAGTCAACACCAAGCTTTCCCAAAACATTTTACCTGCACCTGTCGCTCAGTCCACACCCCCGCTAAAATATGCTGTGAACGTTCTCGTTTTTCTTTTTGGTTTTTTTGTTGTTTTTCTAAATATTCTGATTAAATAAGCCACCATGGGGTAAACAAGGATAAGCTGCAAACCAAAAGCAGCTGAAAGCAGCAAACCAAAAAGAAAAGTTGTTAGAACCACAATAGAGGTGAAAAAAGATCTCATAGCAAAGTGTGAGAGTGGTGTTTGTGCGTCTGACCTTGCTACACAGTTTGGTAGGGCAAAGTCTACAGTCTGCACCATGCTGAAAAATAAAGAGGTCATCAAAGAAGCTGATGCTGCAAAAGGAGTTACAGTGCTTACAAAACAAAGATCACAAAGAATGGAAGAGGTAGAAAAACAGTTGGTGATAGCATTTCTGAGACCATCATTTGTGAGAAAGCAAAGCAGTTGCATGCTGACCTCCTGAAAAACACCCCTGGAACGAGTGCTGATACAAGTGATGCCTTTAAGGCTAGTAGGGTGGTTTGAAAAATTTAGGAAGAGAAGTGGCATACATAGTGTGGTGAGACATAGGGAGGGTGCCAGGCAGAAACAAACCTCATTAGACAAGTTTTTAGTGAGAAATAGGTCCAGTGAGTTTCAAGCAGGTTGTGGCAGTACAAAGAAAAAGAACCCCAGAAGGAGAGTTACCTGACATTTTATAGAAGGTAACTCTCCTTCAAACAATAATAACTCTCCTACTCTCCACGTTCCTCACCACCTTTCACTTATGCCATGAGCTCTCCTCAGCACAGGTAAAGTGCAGTTAAATTTTCATTTATTGTTTTTCATTGTGTTTTTAGTTTTTGTGGTTGACTTTATATATGTAAGTATTATTATACAGGTATAAATAAGCAATATTTTTACTTAAAATGCTTCATAATGCATAATATTTGGAGGTCTGTAATGGATTAATTTAATTTACAGTATTTCTTATGGAAAAAATTGATTCGGTTTTTGAACAGCCTTCTGGAATGGATTAAGTTCGAAAACTGAGGTACCACTGTATTTCCAATTGGGAGTGTCTACTTTTCTCAAATGATTTAAAGATAGGTCACAATTAGGGACTGTAAAAAGACACGGTGGCATGGGCTGACCAATGGATACAGCAAGGACCCAATTCACTGAACTGTATCTGGATATGAAGGCCAAAAAGAGCAATGGCAGATTGTCTGTTCTGAAAAGGTATGACCAACCAAGGAAAGAAAACACAACCCTATGTGGGATACTTTGGTAAGGAACGAAGTTTCGAAGCATATAGTAAAGACAGTTGCAAATGGCAGAGATGCAAAGAAGTTTCATGAGACTCTATGTATAAGCTTTGAACTGGGTAAGTGTGGTGAAGTCCTTGATGATGAATAGGGTCTAGCACCTTTAAGGCCGATGGTCTGGCAGAGCCATAGACCAGTGATCCATATTCAAGTTTTGATCAAATAAGAGCACGATATATCTTTAGCATAGAACGTCGATCCGCTCCCCAAATGGTGGAAGAGAGGACACAGAGGATGTTTAGTTCTCTTGTACATTTGACCCATAACTGCTTGATGTGTGGTATAAAGGTCAGCTTAGGTCAAAGATAAGCCCCAAGAACTTTGTCTCAGGGACCACAGGCAGCACAACTTTACCGATACGGAGTTCAGAATCAGAGTGGGCGTTGGCAGAAAAGTCCATGCAAACGGTTTTAGAAAGAGAGAGAAGCTAAAGCCGTTTCCTGTGGTTCACTTTAGTAAACGATTTAGGTAGTCTGTAGTTGCTGCTCAATATACTTCATGTTCGACGACTGACATGATATGTGAAAGTCGTCGACATAGAGCCCGTTTGCAACAGTGAGAGGGAGTTGTTCAGTGATGACATTAATTTTTGTACTGAAAATGGGACAATCAGGACACAGCCCAAGTTCCTGTAGAAATGAACGGGAAAGTTTCGAACACACACGAACTTGGAATCTCCTATCCATTAAAAAATTTAATAAACCTGGGTAAATGGCCACGTAACCCATATATATGGAGGTCTCGCAAAACGCCATACCTCCACTTTGTATCATAAGCCTTCTCAATGTCAAAGAATATCAATAAAAATGTTATTTGAGAAAGGCTTCTCTGATTGGCGTTTCATGTCGAATAAGGTTGTCCATGGTGGAGCCCTGTCATTGGAACCCACACCGGATGGGGAAAAGGAAGTTGTTTGATTAGAGAAACCAAACTAGACGAGCATTAACTATACTCTAAGGTCTTACAGAGACAGCTCGTCAAAGCAATTGGACAGCAGTTCGAGAGAATTTTAGGATCCTTCCCTGGCTTAGAGAAAGGTAGAGCAATAGCCTTGTGCCAAGCATCAGGAAAAGCATTCTCCTGCTAGATCTGGTTAAAAACAATCAGAAGAATAGCAAGAGAAGCAAGGGATAGGCAGCGCAGTATGTCATAGTGTATATCATCAGGTCCAACTGGTGTACTGCCAGACCGCTGAAGGGCCAGTTTGAGTTCCACCAGTGTAAAGGGATGATTATAGTCATAGAGACAATAAGCTTGAAAGGAAAGAGGTGATTGCTCTGTCCGAATCTTGATGGCTAAGAAGGTGGAAGAAGAAGTAGAAGTGCTAGACATCTGGCAAAAGCTTTCACCGAGAGTATTCGTGATGCTCAGGGTATCAGGTACTTCATGGCCATCAGAGAGCAAGATCGAGAGGGGGATAGAATTATATTGCTTACTGACCTTTCGAATCTTCTCTCATATGACTTTGGAACTGGTTGTAGAAGATATGCCAGTTACGAACTTAATCCGAGATTCCTTCTGGCTTTGACGTCTTACCCACTGAGCATGTGCACGTGCCTGCTGGAAATCAATGAGGTTTGAGTGTGGGATACCGACAAAAAGTACCCAAGGCCCGTTTCTGAACCTTCCATGCCATGTAGCAGGCAGGATTCCACCATGGACAAGGAGAAAGTGGAAAACATATCGAAGTTTTAGGAAGAAATTGAGCAGCTGCTTCTATAATACAGTCAGTTACTGCTGCCACACAATCGTCTATTGATGACTTACAAGTTTTGCAAGAGCAGTGAAAGAGGGCTAGTTTGCTTGATCTATCTTTCACCTGGGCACTGGGTTGGGTGGCATCGACCACGGCCAGTCTCTCTCAAAGTTATGGAAAAATGATCACTGCCTCGTGGATTATTGTCAACTCTCCATGAAAAATGGGGGAATAATGAAGGAGAGCAAGCTGAGAGATCAATAGCAGTAAAAGACTGACTAGGTGCGTGGAAATAAGTAGAAGAACCAGTATTGAAAAGAGAAGGGTTGTGATCAGAGAGCATACACTCTACAGAGCGACCCCTCCTATCAATATTAGCACTTTTCCAGATGGGATGATGCCCATTAAAGTCCCAAGGATGAAAAAGCGAAACAGCAACTCTTCAATGAGAGCATCAAGGTCAGATTAATCATATGTCTCTTCAGGCGACAGGTACAGAGAACAAACAATGATGGTATGACCCAAGTAAAAACGGATGGCTACGGCCTCCAAAGATGTGTCGAGTGGTAAATGCAGAGTGGGCACATGCTGATCAACCAACAGTGCCACCACTCTATGCACTCGTCCATCACACAGCCTGTCATTTCTGTACAAAGAAAACCACCGAAAGGTGTTTGTATCAGCAGGTTTCAGAAATATGTCCTGTAAGGAAAGGCATGTGGGATGGCAGGAAGCAGTCAATGTTTTGATGTCATCCAGATTAGAACGTAAACCTCGACAGTTTCATTGTATCAGGGTGGCCATTTTATTTACGTGTAGGCGAATTGGGTGGAGAGCCCTTCTGTTTACGTCTTTTTCCTTACTGTCCTTATTCGAGGGAGGTCTGTTGACCTCCATGGATCCTGCTCTGGTTCGATTGAGCAGGTCTTTGCTGTTGGAAGAGGATTTCAGAGAGTGAGGTTTTGAACGAATGATTGTTTTGCATCTTAGTGTGGGAGAAGAAGATATATCCGAGGAAATGTCTGTACCTGGAACCAAAGGATGTTGATCTTGAGGTTTGTTTGAGTGTATGTAAGGGGCAGAGATAGGTGTTGAAGTTTATTCATCAACTTTTTTAACCATGGAGGTCAAAAGACTTTTCATTTGTTTGGAGAACGATTCTTTTGGAGGCACAGAGAGATCTATCTGCACTCCCATTGTAGTTGTGGAATGAATTGCAGCAGCATACGTCCAAGATGAGGTGGTAGACAGCAATTTTCGAGCCTCAGGATAAGTAATGTTACGACTCGTTTACAAATGCTGCACCTCTTTTTCTTCCAACTGGAAATATCTGAGAGGGTTTGGAATGTATGCCCGTACTCTGCAATTAAGATAACCTGCATTGATGGTGGCAGGCGGACGTGGTGACGTAAATGTGAGAATGAGGACATTGGTCGGCACCATAATTCTATCTTTACGAGTGGATATACGCCTCACTGCAGAAACTCCTTTGGTAGAGAAACCAGCGAGAAACTCTGACTCTAGGATGTTCTTCAAATCCCTCTTCACCATAACTCTTCTTAGTAAATTGAAAGTTGCATGAGGCGTAACCTCAATAGGTATATTCCCAATTGCCTTTGAATGCAACAGGAATCCACTGTGTTGAGATGTAGATGTTTCTACCAATATGTCATCAGAGCAAAGCTTCTTTACTGGCCTTAGTGAGCCAGCAAGTCCCTCTAGTCACTTCTGAATGAAAAAGAGAGACATCAGAGAAAGGTTTATCTGAAAGAGAATTTAGTATAAGAAAATGAGGTACAGGTGTTACAGATGTTGAAAATTGATGTTCAGAATCTTTAAGAGGTGGTCATTTACCTATGGACTATTTTTCACTATTTCATTTAAGTTTTTATTTGGAGGATCCATATTAAAAAAGGAATATTTTGGTGCCCACTGACCCCACCCACTATGAATCCCTACGAGAGGATGCACTACAATACTATACAAGGACACTGCAGCAACGCCAGGGTTTCATGAGCACTATACCCAAACACTAGCATCAGATACAATGTTCACAACACCTGTTGAGAACATCCAACACTGGTACTTGGTTGACCCTTTTCCAATCTTGCTATTATCTTTTTGCTATAATCCTTTTTCTGCACTTCTCATAATTTTTGGAAGTTCAAGTAAGATATTATTTTATTTTTACCAAACTAATCTCATTTCTAAAACCAATTATAACAGTTTCTACTGCTGGGTAGTTTTATTTGTTGAGCGTGTGTTTTTAAGTATTTACAAAGTCCAGTTCACTTGTTGATAATGGAAAAAAAATTAATATTTTAAACGTTCCACAGTTTAATAATTATGATAGGTCTAAATTTACAAATAAATAATGTCTTAGTACAAATTTCTGTTACTGTTCATTTCTTAGTATGCATAGAACTTCTTATATGTCTAATACTTCGGCAAAAACATGGACTTAAATTTTATAACACTGACCCAACAAGCCATCTCTTTCAATAATCAGCCAAAAACTCGTCTAGTCTCATTTAATATGCTTTTCATATCATGCATCTCTTGAAAACAATACTCCCTCTGGTAAAAAAAACCAAAAAAACTACAAATGTCTTAATTGAAAAAAATATAGCCGAGAATATTATAACACCCTCTGATATTCATTGATAACAAGTAATAGTTTACTTTATTTGTCTTTCAGTGACTTTATACTGAGGTGGATAACCAGTTACGCTGTCTTGTTTGTTTGTTTTTGAATTTCGCGAAAAGCTACACTAGGACTATCTGCGCCAGCTTTCCCTAGCTTTTCAGTGTAAGACTAGAGGTTTATTTTGAATTTCGCACAAAGCTACACAAGGGCTATCTCCAACTATTCATCAGCACCCACCGCCAACTTTTGGGCTACTCTTTTACCCACGAATATTGGTATTCATTGTAACATTATAACGCCCCTACAAATGAAAGGACGAGCATGTTTGGTGTGACGGGGATTAGAACCCTCGACCCTCAGATTACGAGTCCAGTGCTTAACCAACTGGAAGACTAGAGGGAATGCAGCTAGACATCACCACCCATCGCGTACTCTTGGGCTACTCTTTCACCGACGAACAGTGGGATAACGCTGTTGCTGATCAGTTTTTCATTATTTTTTTTCCTGTTACTGTATTTTTATAATATGTTTTCGAAAATGTGTACACTATAAAAATGAAAGCATCTTGTAGGTGTTTAACAGGCACCCAGATATTTTGGTTAATTGAAGGTTTTAACATAATGCCAAAGTAATCACAATGATATGTATTCTAATTGCTGGTTACTTGGTTGGTCAGATTTTTCATTACATTCAAAGAATATTTAGATAAATCTATTTTACTGGATTCTTGGATCTGGGTTATTATGAACCTATGCTTTGAGACTGGCAGAAAATTTCTAAGAAATATGTAAGGGTTTTGAGTACTGGTATAACCTGATGGAATTTCATAAAGATCAAAGTTCAAACACTTCTTGAAATTTTTATTGCAAATAAATAAATCATGCAAAATATAAATTATTTTATAATTTTGAATATAAACATTAATATAATAGAGCAGGCTAATATGGGTACAGAAAACTTTATTTGAAAAGCACAAAACGTTACAACAGTCAAGCTTTATGACACACAAACCGAATTATCTTGAATTATCCTTTAAAAATTAACCTGGAACACCTGTTTAGCAGAAATTATGAATACAGAAAAACACGGGATCAGCTATTTCAAAAAATAAGTAGTTACGACAAAGGATGCAACGCCAGCACTATAAGTTTATATATGACCAATGATACCTTGTCACGTATAATATGCTGCTACGTTTCTATATAAAATTAGAATCAACCAAATTAAAAGCAATACGCTTAACTTATGATCTTTTCATTCATACTCCTGGCACGTACCTTCACAAAATCAGTAAATCAACCTTAATTCAAAGTTGCTTTACAACCCTCGCTAATAAATACTATAACAAGCACGAAAACAGGAATAACTTCTATACGACATTCATCAAAATCGCAGAAACACCTGACGCATAGAATACATTTATTTCTACATTCAACTACATCACTTCATCAACTACCTTAAAGAGTTTTGTCTCGTCCTTCTCCAACCGACCGGACTAACAATGGACTACCACTGTATGTATAACGTAAAATGTGGAATTGTTATATATAACATGTTTAAATAGTTAGAACCCATCAGTCTTATGTCTTTATTCAATAGACTGTTGTTAGTGATTTAACATTGTAATATGTAATTATAGAATGTCATCTGTTCTGTGCAATTGTCATTAACAAGCAATAGACTCTGGTTCAGGTCTAGTGTCGTTCCCAGGACAGAGTGTGTTAACTGTCAGAGGCAGGAATTGATTGTCTGGTGTCGCTGCTCGTGACCTATTGATCTCATATGTCAGACTGAAGCTTTATTTCCATGTCACTTCTACAACAAGAAAGCAAACATACTTTCTGTCTATTTTTCCTTGGCCTCTCTCGCTTTACAATGGCAAGTCATCAAAGCATAAGCAAAATTTTATGGAAGCCGTGGCTCATTTCCCGAACTTTAACGACCACAATCTCTAAAATTATCTACAAATCAAGAAGAGAAATAACTTTAATGTTTGACCAATCCCAGGTTATCAAACCTAAATAACTACCACGCCTAGACTTGATTTCAGTTTGTACCTGTTGATGCCTTTATTAGCGAAACCACGGTCATTTGTTTCTTTTTAAATTTTGCTCAAAGCTTTAGATGGTTATCTGCTCTAGCCGTTCCTAAATTAGCAGTGTAAATTAAAGGGAAGGCAACCAATCATTACCCCCCACCGACTACTCTTTGACCACTCTTTAACCAACTAACAGTTGGATTGACCATAACATTATAACGCCTCCAGGGCTAAAAGGACGAGCATGTTTGTTGTGACAAGGATTCGGATCTGCGACCCTTAAATTATGAGTCAAACGCCTAAACCACCTGGTCATGTTGAGCCGCCATTGCCGTAATAATGATGTATATGTGAAAGTACAATTGTCTTGTTTTTCATCAATTCTGTACATGGAGATTGTTTACACATTAATCAAAAAATGTACTATAAACTAGTAGCGACAGATAAGTTTTTGAAACAGACTGTAGTTATTAAAAAAATAATTTATAATGTCAGCAAACTCCAATCATCTAAACATAACTTGAAAATATAATAGGCTTGTAACAGAGACATTGCAGAAGTAAAAAAAAAATATCCTATTAAAATATTTTAATCTTGTAATAAAGACTGACAACAATGTTTGTCTGAAGTAAAATCGATATTTTCTGGAATTGTTTTCGCATGAAAACTAAGACCAAAACCACGAAGGTTAGTCTATGTGTCAGTAGCGTCGCTGTGCTTTCCAGTTAAAGAAGGAGGGATTTTTAAGGAGGGGCCATAGGTCATTAAAACAAATAAAATATTATACTGTTTGTAGAACTTTTTTTTGTGAAATGATACAAAACGAGATTATTATATATAAAAGTTGGAAAATAATATGTGATCAATATGCCAATATTTTTCAGGGGAGACGGGCCCCCTCTCTACTAAACCTCTGCAATGTGTAAATCAAGGATCACTGCATGTGCTTAAATGTTACAATATTCATCCTAAAGTATTATAAAATGTTAATGTCACACAAGAAGCTGGGGAGAAATTTCAAATGGGGCCATAAACATGTTAGCTATTTTCATTGAACCTTTCTTTAAAATCATGTATAGTACCAACTCCTCTGTTTCATATTTTGAAAGAAATGTTGTATTTACCCATAATGATTAATACTACCCACCATACCAGTTACACCCATTCAAACAAAACTAAAGCTATACACTAAAAACAATATCTATTCTATTGTTGAAGAACACTTTTATCGATGTTTCTGCATAATTTACAACATAACAGTAAAAATTCTCTTTAGTAGAACAAGTGTCATTCAAAAGAATGGCAAAGAAATATAGACAACTAACAGGAGATAAATTAATTACTTTTTTAATCATATCTAACATGAAATCCGCAAGTATACAAAAGAAAGGATAAATTCTGAATAAATGTTATAACAATACAAAAAGAAATGGGAAAATGTGGTATATTTTATATACCACAAGTAGTATAGGATGTGCGTGCACACGAAGTTCTTTAAAATGTTGCTTGTCTTAGATACAGTTTTATGACACTGTTTTAAAGCAGATCATTTTTGTAATAATGTTGTTGTGATCATTTTAACCCTATAGCACTACTGCCATTTTAAAACTCACCTCAGTGCATGTTACTAATTTACTTTCAACATTTAATTAAACCACTTTAATATGAATGTATTTTCATGAAATCACTATTATCCAGTACGTTATAATTAAATTTTTATGTTATCTAGGGTTTTATTTATTTATTTTAAAAATAAATGTTTATAACACCAACTAAAACTGCACTTGATTCGCTCGCGATTACAAGACTAAATTTTACGAACTATGATACTGTGATAAAATAATATAGACTGTCGGCATGAAAGATCAAATTAAAGATCCACCTAACTTTCCTTATTGATCAGGAAACTTCCAAGAATTTCTCGATAGGCACTTGACATCCTAATATTTCTAAGTTTATGGGCAGCCAAGATTACTTACAAAGTAAACACTTTATTGTTAAATAACAGTTTAAAGCTCAATGGCATGTTAATAAACAATAGAAAGATGGCATTTCGCACTATTCAGCTATTCACGAGAACAATAGACTAAGCTTTTTTTTCTATCTCATACTGATCCATATACTGATAGAGGTTTCATTATACAGGGTGTTCGGAAAGTCACTGTGCAGTTTTGTATGTTACTAAATATATAAGTGCACAGTGACTTTCCGAACACCCTGTATAAAATAACATCTATCAGTATATTGATCAGCATGAGGTACAAAAAAAGCTTAGTCTATTGTTCTCGTGAGAGGTATACAGTGCTCGGCAAGTATTTCTCGCCCTATATGTATTTACAAAGTTATGAAGAATCGTATGTCCAGGACTCCTTTTACAGAAAAGGAGCAGACAATGCTACTAATCCTTGGGATCTTGGACCTGGCATCACATACAATGTGGTAGAGCCTATGAATGAAGGGGTATTGTTGGCCAACACATCAAACATGGGAGATCTTTCCATATTCCTCGTCAGGCTAGTTCTGAACTGTCCAGAGACTAAGCAGTCTCTATTTTCATTGATAGGTCTTCCAGAACTCAAATATCCACTAAACGTTTTACTCTTGGAACAGTGTCAATGTTAACATCATTGATCCTACAAGTGATTCCGTTGCTGACAACAACACCTCTGCTGATGCCATTGAAAGTTAAGTCAGTGTCATCGATAAAGAATTCTGAGCTTCTTGTGAGATGTAAAGTCTGAAGGTGTAAGATTTTGGTACATCGCCATGACACATGTGTACACGTTTGTTGGTTCCACTACATTCAAAAACTGAAAAAAAAACTTTCCAGAGCTTTGATTCTTCTGAGGGTCAACTAGTACCCATGAAGATTCTGTTATTTCATTTGTAGCTCTGCATTATGCTTTATGTCTTGGTATTTCCTTTCCTTTTTCCATATGTATTTACAATCGTAATGAATTTATGTTATACATTTATTTTAATATCTATGTTTGTTTGAGTTCAATACATATTTAGAAATGCATATAACGTATATTGTTAAATGTGTATCGCGAAAGATCCGCTTGTTCTCTAAATCTGTAGAAGATTCTTGAGCGTAAGAATCAACAATGTACATTTTGTGCATCTAAAATACTAATGATTGCCAGTATTATTGGCAGATGAATTTTAGAGAAGCTCACTTAATGAGTATAAAGATCGCAACAGTAACACGCGGGGAGACAGTATAATATTATTTGTCTGCTACAGTCAGCATACTATAATTCTCGGAAGTTATAACTGTGATAAACACTTATTGATTATAAACTACAGACATTTAACCAGAAATGTTTAAAGGTGTCGAACATTAAATACCATCCAACTTCAGAGAATTAACTTCAGCTGTGAGAAACCTTCATGAGACGAGACAAGAAGAGAGGTAGCATTCGAGTGAAGTAAGTTTACACTGATATAAAGGTACATTTGTTTATTAAAATATATTTGTGTTAAGCAAGAAAATTTTGTATATCAGTATTGTTGGGAAATATCTTAAATTTGATACATATTCACACTCAATTAACTTTAAATTCAAATTACAATTTCCGGTTATTTGAAATCGTAATACGTAACATAATAAATCAGAGATTCATCCGAGATGAATTATGATAGATAACACAATTTTGTGAAATCAAATCTTGTTAACAAGTGTACTTATACATATATAATACGGCTGACAATATTTGCATTTGTTTATTGCTTGAACATACATTATTTTTAGCGTATGTCAGTTGTTTCTTTTATGTTGATTAATGGCGTATTTTTATGTTCAAAACGTTCAATTTTGCGTTGTGTTTAAATTTTAATGTATAAATATTTTTTTCTTTACTAACGTATAATGATGCATTTTAATTTCATTTTACGTTGTATCGAAAAATATATATGTAAAAAACAGCAGGTATGAGTAGAGCTTTCTTTACTCATACCAGCCGTTTTCTACGTATATATTTTTCTCTACAAGTGAGTTTTCTCATCATCACGGTTTACGTTGTACTGTTGTACAGAAAAGTTTTGCATTGCATTGTAACACTGAAATGTATAGTGCCACTAATAAAGGATATTTGATTTTATAATGCTACTATATCTTTAATAACATTTTTCTTTGTATTACATAACCAGTGTAATATCTATTATTGCCATCCGTGGTAGCACTAGTCACTACATGAAACGTTCATACACAGGATTGTAAGCTGGTTAACTGATGCGTAGAAATCTTTCGGGAAGAAAACCAACTGGTCAATCCATAAATCCAGTGAAACGTTATTGTAAAGCATCCAAAAAGTAGGTCCATGTATTATGTTTTGTCCTCAACTTTATAAATATTTATTTTCATTTTGTATTACACATTATTCGCAGTCTATTTATTCTTTTACTTTAAAATCAGTAAGTTTTAACTCAGTTCAGAAATAATCATGATTTATTCTATTGACCCTTCCATTATAAAACGGAAGAAATCAGTTTAACTTGAAAAATTGCACAGTTGTAGGTGTGTGTGCGTTTTCTTATAGCAAAACCACATCGGGCTATCTGCTGTGTCCACCGAGGAAATAAAATCCCTGATTTTAGCATTGTAAATTCGAAAACGTACCGGTGCCGCAGCAAAGAACCAGTTGTAGTTGTGACATTGTTTTATAATTATTTTTGTGCACTTTCGGTGATTTGACTCTTCCTTCCTGACGAGTCAGTTAGAAATAGGAGAGATAAACAGTCACACATTCAATAATATGGCATCCTTCAATTTCCAGCCAGTAAACCTAAACTCACTAACTGAATACTCTGGGGAATATTCGCGAACTAGAAGCTACCAAATATTAACATTTAATTAACATTTATTTTATCACTTCTTTTAGGTTCCAATATTATTTAATACCCATAAATAAATTCCACACATATCAATATATATTGGTCCACCAATTAATATATTTGTTCTATTACAAAGGTTTTAGTTCCTGTTGATGTCATGGCCGGCATGGCCAGGTGAGTTAAGGCGTTCGACTCGTACTCTGAGGGTCGTGGGTTCGAATCCCCGTCGCACTAAACATATTCCTCTTTTAAGCCGTGAGAGCGTTATAATCTGATGTTCATCCGTGATGACGAGAAAACCCACTTGTAGAAAAAAATATATAAGTAAAAACGGCTGTGTGGGTTGAGAAAATGCAAAATTAAAGAAGCCTTACTTATACAACAACTCAAGACCAAAATAAACCAATACAAAGAAACACCCTTAAACCTTTTTTAATAAATATAATAAAATATCTAAGCACACCCTCTATATTCCTACACTTAATTACACCCCCCTTCAAACATGTGGTCAGCTATCAATCAGTTACCTCTTTCTTTCTTTGTGAACCTGACGATGACCGTTGCTCGCTCCTCTACATAAAAATTTTCTCAACCCATACCAGCTGTTTTTACATATATAATGTGATGGTCAATCCCACTATTCGATGGTAAAAGAGTAGTCCAAGAGTTGGCGGTGGACAGCGATGATTAGCTGCCTTCCCTCTAGCCTTAAACTGCTAAATTAGGGACGGCTAGCGTAGATAGCCCTCGTGTAGCTTTGCGCGAAATTCAGAAGCAAACTATAATAATGTAGGCCGATTTGAAATTTTTTTGTTTGTTTGTTTTCTCGGGACAAAACTCATATCGGGCTATTTCCTGTGTTTATAGTGGGAAATTAAACTCCAGATGTGAATGATGTAAATCCGTAAACTTGCTACTGTTTCACTAGGAATATTTAAATGTAAAGAAAACCTCTTTAAATCATTTACATTAAAAATCAGTGTTATCTAAATTTTCACAAAAAACAAAAATATATCTTGCGCAAATTAACAAACTTAAAAATTTTAGATGGCGTTAAATATGCTTCATATTTGCGTTTTTGAAACAGTTACGGTTTCTTGTTATTGTGAGGTGGTTATATTCAGGAGAAATGTTAGACGTATTTAATGTTTTTAAATATTTAGAAATTTGTAAAAATAAATGTATTTGCTTCAACAGGTAACTTTGATAATAAGAAGTAATAAGTAAGACTTGAGTTTGTTTAATTTAGTATAATACTAATAAAGAGAAGAAAAGAAAAATAAGATGGCTGAGTTTGTTCAAAAGCACGTGGAGAGAATAATTCCAGAGTTAGAGCAAATGGAAAGAATTGGGTTATTCACTAGAGGAGAAATAAAGAAGGTAATTCGTAAACGCAGGGCAATGGAATACAGACTTCAGAGTAGGGTGAAGACTAAAGAGAATTACTTGAAGTATATTCAGTATGAAATAAAATTACTTAGTTTGATTCGGAAGCGGCGAGAAAATGAATTGTTTCTATAAAAAAAAGGAAATTGATCAAGCAATTGCTGTTCGGATTACAAAACTTTTCAAAGCAGCCATTTATCGATTTCAAGGTGATGTGAGACTGTGGTTGTCACATATTGAATTTTGTAAGAGAATGAAGTGGAGTTTCTCAATTAGTGGAATGTTTTCAAGAATGTTGCAAGTACATAACAAAAATCCTGCTGTATGGTTATGTGCTGCAAAATGGGAATTGGAAGAAAATAATGCACCTGAAAATGCGCGTAGCCTTTTGCAACGAGCTATTCGTTTTCATACGGATGTGCAGCTACTGTGGCAAGAATATTATCGAATGGAGTTGATATACACTGATCAAATTCGAAAAAGAAGAGAATTCTTGGAGTGAAGGATACAACTGATGTAAAGATGCAGTATTCCAGGGTAAGATTGCAATGGTTGTTTTAACCAAGCAGTTAACACCATTCATGATGTTGAATTTGCATTGTCTTTTCTTCCTATTTGTTGTGAATTTGACTTTACTGAAGAACATGCAAACCAGATAATTAATCATGTACAATCTAGGCATGGAGATAAGGAAATAGTGTGGCATGTAATGGCAAAAAGAATTTTGGAAAAGAAAAACGTTTCTAGTCATGTAGGTGAAGGCTTACCAAGACATAAAGCTGCTAAACAATTGGAAACTGAAGCATTTTCAGTTTATGAGAAGGGTTTACAAAGTGTTCATACAAGAAAGATGTGGAGTTTATATCTACAAACAGCATTAGAAAGACTTCAAAAATCAAAATCAGATAAATCTCTCAAGAAAAAAAATTGGGAAAATATTTGAACTTATGCAGCGGGCTTCTGAAGAAGACCTTTTGGCTAAGACTTGTATCTTGAATGGGCTCGACTCTTGAATACTTTTGATAAAGTTGAAGAGGCCAAAGAATTGTCTATCAGAGTAGCTCAGAGTGGAGCACAAATACAGATGTTTGGCTATTTTGTCTTCATCTTCATGTTCAGTCTAAAACAGATAAAGAAACTGTTTCTACTTTGCTTAATGATGCAATTAAAAAAGTATCTGATAAAGATGCTCTTCCAATTTGGAAGTTTGGTGTAGAGTGGACAACAATTGCCTGCCCAGAAAAATTAAAAGATCTTTTGGAAAATGCTATCAGTGTTAATTGTCCTGTTGTAAGCCTTCCAATGAAGGAGTTATACTTGGAGATAGTATCATTAAAAGATGGTGTGTCTGCTGCCAGAACTTTGTATATACGATTGAAAAATATAAGACCACTTTCTTTAGGTTTTTTTAAAAAAATGATCAGCATTGAAAATGCACAACTAACACCTTCAGTCAAACACCTCAGAACATATTTTGAAGATGCCATACTGGATTTTGGTCAGATAGATGTTGACCTGTGGATAGATTATATTCGTCTTGAACTTTCACATCTAAAAGGCAAACCTGAAAATTGTGGAAAAGTGTACTGGAGAGCTGTCAAGAAATTAACTCCAGCAAAAGCTGATGATTTTGTTAACCAATTCACAATGTTGCAGACTGGCCATGATATTTCTCAACCTGAGTATGAAGACTGAAAAATGTTTTATGTAGTCATTTTGAAAATAATTTTGTACTTCCACTTATTTATAATGTTCCTGCTAATAGAGATCATGGAATTAACCTATGCACATGAATGTGTGTATGTATACATCATGAAGGGGTAAAATATGTGGATATTTACTACTACATTTAAATACATACTTCAAACTTTGTCTTTAATATCACCTATTGTATATTTGTAAGAAGAATATAATTTCTACACTTTGAATAATTTTAAATGTGTTAAATGCTATGCACCATTTCATTTAGTTTGGGGAGTATAGTGATTTTATTTTGTGAGGTTTTCTTAAAAATGTTTGGTTGTCGGTGTGATTATTGTGAAGTGTTTTGGTGCATACTGTTCTTCAAGTTATAAGAAGTTACTTACTCTGTTTAGTTAAGAATGTGGATTACTAGATTTCTTGTTTTAATTCTTTGGTTGTAAACATAATTACAGATATGTATGATCTATCTTCAGGTATAAACATAATAAAGATAGCATTATGTAAAGAATTTTTTGCAGCAACTCTTAATTTAAGCAAATTCTAGTGTATATCATTTATTCACAACTGTCTATGTACCAATGGTTTTCAAACTTTAGGTTCACATACCATTTTCTTTTTAAAAATACAAACCTATGTTTCTGGTGTTGGGTGTAGTCAGTGTTTAGAATAGTCCCTTCATACATTGTCAGCTGCATATCTGCATCAATGTAGGTGTGGGCATTGTACACTGGTCTCCACTACTGCTACTACACAACTCTTGCTTATGGCTCCACGTGGCTGTTAGTGCACCCTGGTAGCCACCATGGAACCTGCTTCGACTGACATGTTGAACTAAATAAGAGTATCAGCAGTTCTGTATTGTATTGTGGTACATGGGACATCACCCCATTAGTGCACAAGAGTGAAGGAACCTGAATGTAATATGGTTAACAGTTCAGATAGGTAACACATTCAGGGCACATTTCTGATGGAAAAGGACAAGTGGTCAGTTACCTTGGAAAAGTCAGAGCCTTACTAAGTATGATCCCATAGATAGTCATGATTCTTAGATGTAGAAATGGAGGTGAAGTTGGCACTCCTGAAACCAAACTTGTTGCTCAACATGATATGGAAGAAGAGTTTGGTATTATGGAAAATATGCCTCCGTAATTATGATGGTGATTGCCCAAATCCATCAGGAAGGTAATGATTTGATGGTATAAGGTGGAGAACCAGGGACCAGACCACATGAATAGCTACAGAAAATGTGATGCATGAAGTGAAAGCGTAAATGAAGGTGTATTTACCTTACTTAAGCGAGGTGGACAGAGAGTGAAAAGATGTAGCATGGTAATCATGTATTAATTCATTTAGGAGGAGAAACAAACACATCAGTGGAATAGGAATTCTGATGAAGAAAGCAATAGCTGGAAGTTTGGTGGGACACTGGCCAGTATTAGAATGATTTATGCCAAAGTTAAAAGGTATTTTAATATCAACATCATACAGATATATGCACCAACAAATGATCACAGTGATGAGAAAATGGAAACATTCTATGATGAACTGAATCAAGCTATGGAATATTTAAAGTATGGAGAAATTGTGATTGTTATAGGAAACTTCAGTGCCAAGGTTGGGAATTAAGAACATCTAGATATTGTAGGAAAATGTGGGCTTGGTAGCAGAAATGACAGAGGAGAAGACAATTATTAGTAACATCTGGTTTCAATACCCAAAACATTGATTGTACATTTCAAAGAGCCCTGGAGATACATACTGGAAACAAACAGGTTTTATCCTGGTAAATCAGGATGAACAGATGAATATGCATAGGCTACCATAATTTCCAAGCCTCAAACTGGGACAGTTTCCAATTTTATTAAAATTATCTATTCATCTGTTCATCCTGCTTGTACTGAGATCTGAAATATAAGACTTCCAAGATATTTACATCTTTGTATACTTAACACATCTTGGAATTTTGTATCAAGTTATACCATAATTTTTAAGAGACGTATTGGTACATCTCAGCTGTCCCATTCTCTAAATTAAAATTATCAAATAAATAAATTTAGAAAATAAAATCTCAAGGTGTGTAAAGGTTGAACTAGTGATGCCAATAACATTACATAATAATTAGGCACAACAAAAACCTATTAATCTACTAGGTTATCCCATCCACTAAAGTAAAACTCTCAATGTCATCCTTTATTACCCATATAATAAAATGCATTCATAACCTAACTCCACTTAAACTTTAATGCTGCTACAAAAAAAGGAATACTGGTAGTTCATACATATCTCTGACATTTATTTAAATACAGAAAGGCAAGGAACATCAAAATTTCATTGATGTTTCACTGAACACTATTTTGTGACCATATTTTTCACTTGAATGAACTTTCTTCAAAAAATGTTTATTAGTTTTATTTTTTCAAAGAACTCTGCAACTCAAGTCAATACTGAGTTTACAATGCAATGATCCTTTAACTGCTGATTCATTCATTAGATCTCTTTCTTGAGACCAAATGCTATTCATCACTGAAAATACTATTTAGACAAGGGCAGAAGTGCCTGGTAAACAAAAAATGTACTCCATAACTTGCCTAAGATTAGGTACAGAAATACTTTGATCTTTAAAGTGGTTGAAAAGTTTTACCCATTTTTTTTCACAACCTATATCTTTTGCTTTCCACTCGTCATATTTTTGATGACCAGAAGGATTTAGCAAGAACAACTTCATCAAACCAATTATCAACATTGATTGCAGCATTTCTGAGTGTTTCATTAACTTTTACAGCAGCTGCTTCTATGCCAGGCCACACAAAAACAGTTTTTTGTCTAAATAAAGTATTCCCCACCACCAAAACTACTGTTTTCCCACAGTTCAATATAAGACAGGCAGCAATCTTAAAAACTGGTAAATTCCTTCCTAATCAAGTCCATCTAGCATTTTCTCTCTTCCTTTAGCACACTGGGTATGTTTTTTTTTGCAAGGGGAATAAAGTTATTATCTCGTCTTTCTTTCTGTTTGGTTTTCAACTTCTTATGTTCTGTAACAATATCACATGCAATTGCTTTTGTTTTCTCCGTGGCTAAAATCACTTTGTTAAAACAAGTCTAGTTGTCCATCAACAAACCATAGATACATTTCTCCACATTTACTCAGAAAAAAATATTTTTATCAACAATGGGTACTGTTCTTGTGAACAAAAATATGACTTCAGTCCTTCATAAATCTGGAGAATTCTCTCAACAGCTAGTAACAAAGAAATCGAGTATTTCCATATTGGAGAACCTTCTTGTACCCCATTTCTACAAACTCTCAGAATTCTTTTAGGTGTGTAACATGCACGGTGTAAATATAGAAATACTTGTAAATTTTGACCACCAAGCTTTCCACTTCAATAGAAAGCACATCAACTGCAGTTTGGAGACAGTTATGCATAATATAAGCACTATAACTGACACCCACAATATTTCTGTCAAGTTCCTACTTCAATCTACTATATACACTGTTTACCCCTTTCTCTTTACACCTCCAAAATTTGTATTGTAGTTGTCACCACAATAAGCAAAAATTTTTTTTTGATAAATCGTATTTTTAAAGTGAACACCAAAAATTCGTCAAAATGTCTTGTGTCACTCTAGAAACCGACTGAAAGTCTAAATGTTTAACTTTTACTCCTTCCTCTGGCAAGAAATATTGCACCATGACAGATATAATTTTGGCGTATTTTTGGTTTGAAGCATCTGCTGTAAGTGAAACGAACTGGACCTCCATTAAGTCTCTCCTCAATTCCTTTGCTGCTAAAGGAAAAATTGCATTCAAAATAATAGCCTCATTCTTCATTCTGGCAGAACTGAACTTTGGTTCAAATAACTTTCTTATCAGATTGGAGGAGCAATTAGCTGTTTTAAAGTTTTTGTTATAGACAGCACTGTGATAAGCAAAGGTTGCTTCTTTGGGAGCTATTAACAAGTCAGTCTCTTCAGGTACAGTTTTTTTAAGAACACATCAACTCTTGATCTTTGAGCAACTACTGAAAGACTAGCTGCATGTTTAGCACTTTTTACGTGGTCTTTTATGTCTGAGTGGCCACCATGTGAAACAGAGAACTCAGATGAACACTGCAAACATTTGACTCTGTCTTCCTTGCCACACATTTTTTCATGAACGGATATTCTTTTTGCAATTTATTGTTGAATGTGCACTTTCTTTTATCAACTTTGGACATTATGACTAGGATTAATTTATAAAATGAAAATAATTCAGCATGTACCACGTGAAAATATAATAAATACTGTAATAAATAAAGCAATCATAAAGCACAAACATTTATTCAAATAAAGCTTTGCATATGCTGCCGCTCGCCACTTGTGCAACTGCCATTACGCGCGTACCCTCAATAGCAGCCCATTGATGAATCATTATAGTTGTACAGGTACCGTATCGGCTCTCTGTGAATTTCGTCCGATGCAATACCTTTGAAAATTTTAAAGCTACAGCATTATGACTCCTTCTACGCATCAACTAATAAAATGAAAACTTAAACATTATTTTTTGTCAACACCAAGTCAGGAATGTATGCAGATTTTAACATTTTCCGTTTATCCTTTTGGAGTTTATACCTTTGCATCAAAGACCGGAACATTCAGAGACAATTCAGTGTCAGCCAAAACAAATTATTAAACCGGACGGGACACCGAGACAGACTCCTCAAACCAGGACGTATGGGAAGTCTAAATATGCATCATCTTGAATCACGGTAACAATATTGTCACAACCTCACAATTTTTTAATGGAAAAATTGATACTAGTAGATGTAACAATGTTAAAAAAATTTTCAGGGGATCTGAAGTTTGAAAAAAAAAACAATGGTACAAGATATCTTTCTTGATACAGGAAAATAATTGCTTGCTTAATATCAGTACCTTACAAAAATTAACCGACATTTTAAGTTTTCAGTTGAAGGGCAAATTTTGAAAGCAGTAATGTTTTTCTGTACATATTAAAGTTTACAATAAAAATATATTCTAAAATTTGTTTTGCTTCAATACATAATCTCTATGAGTAATATGCTATATTTTAATTTTTTTACAGGTAACTGGTATTTTTTACAGTGTTATATTTGTATTTAAATATATTTACACGGGGAAGCATCATTATGTAAAGGTAAAAAAAAAGTGGATTGTCTTTAGATGAAGCGAATAACAATGTTTCTTTTATGAAATTTTCAAATATATCATGTTCAAGGCAACGGTTATGTTAAAGTATGGTTTTGATACACATCTTTTAAAACGTAAATTTTAGTGGGTGATAACATTGACTTTAAAACGGAATAGAAACCTTTATAACCCAAGCGCTTTCGAAAGGTGGACCTTTCTTTTTCAGGGGCAATCTGGAATCCACATTGACTTTAAGTTATTGTTGGACTAAATGTTATTCTTGAATTCGTATTCTACTATATTCATCACATAAATTCAAGTTTGTAGCAGATGTGATTAGACAGTATATCTCTCACTGTGAAGTTGGTTATAATAGCTACAAAAAATTTCATTATTCTGAATACAAGTTCTGTTAATGAAATGCAAACAACCAAGCTAAATAACGCATAAATTGATATGGATATACAATGTTTTGGTTTTTAATCTATCACCATACATACAAACTTGATAAATATTAACTTTACCTAACCCAATCTACATAAAACACCAACAATGGTCCTACAATCAAAACTCGTTTGTTGGTTATAACTGTGATACATTAAAATGTATAAATAATCCTGGGGAAATTGTGAGACTTTTGCTTGACAAAGCCAAACAGTATTGTGTAAACAGTGGCGTCACTACGGGACATTGGCCCACGCAACTTTTCTTGACTACCAGCTTGTCCCTCGTCTAAACTTTAATCTTACATACAGCGAATGTACTGAGTATAACAAAATATTGAGGGTCGCGGGTTCAAATCTCGGTCGCACCACACATGTTCGCCCTTTCACCCGTGGGGACGTTATAATGTACGATCAATCCCACTATTCGTTGGTAAAAGAGTAGCCCAAGAGTTGGCGGTGGGTGGTGATGACTAGCTGCTTTCCCTCTAGTCTTACACTGCTAAATTAGGGACGGCTAGCGCAGATAGCCCTCAAGTAACTTTTGCGAAATTCAAATCAAATCAAATAAATCAAGTCATTTGGCGAACACAATCTAAACATCTGACAAAGTTAGTTAAATGGAAACATTTTATAAGTGATTTTGTCTTGTCATAACTAAAATATTATAAACTCCAGTCATCCTTTAATTTATTATAGCAACGTCTTTCTGTAGCAATGTATTAAACAATAACTTTAAAAAACTTTCCTTTTACAAAAAAAGAGAGAGAGACTGAAATTTCTAATGTCTTCTTTGTTTTGGGCATAAATGATGTTTTTTTTTAATAATGCTAATGAAATTCTAATGAGTTAATTCTATCAATGCAGCTTTTAATTAATATAAAATGTATATTTATTTTTTACAAATGATCAATGCTTTAGAAAAGAACATTTTGTTTTGTTTGTTTGTTTGGAAATTTCCCACAAAGCTACTCGAGAGCTATCTGTGCTAGCTCATCCCTAATTTGTAAGACCAGAGGAAGGCAGCATCATCACCACCCACCGCCTGTTGGCTATTCTTTACCAAGGAATAGTGGGATTGACCTCACATTATAACGCCCTAGCGGCTGAAAGGGCGAGCATGTTTGACGCGACGGAATGCGAACGCGACCCTCAGATGAGTTGCACGCCTTAACACGCTAGATTAGGGACAACTAGCCCTCGAGTAGCTTTGTGCGAATTCAAAACACACTCCAGCGAATCTAGTCTATCACTTCAAGATAATGTAATTTTGCACCAATATACGAAACAAACTGAAATCAACTTGTCGTAAAATTATAACACATATCACTTGCGAATTTTTTTTATTTTTCTCAGCAGAATATGTAACTGTAATGAAGATAAGAAATAATCCATGAAAGACATATGGCATGTTTGTTTTTTAATTTGTTAATATATTTCATTTTTGGGTTTGTTTGTTTGGAATTTCGCACAAAGCTACTCGAGGCTATCTGTGCTAGCGTCCCTAATTTAGCAGTGTAAGACTAGAGGGAAGGCAGCTAGTCATCACCACCCACCGCCAACTCTTGGGCTACTCTTTTACCAACGAATAGTGGGATTGACCGTCACATTATACACCCACGGCTGGGAGGGCAGGCATGTTTAGCGCGACGCGGGCGCGAACCCGCGACCCTCGGATCACGGTCGCACGCCTTACGCGCTAGGCCATGCCGGGCCTCATTTCATACCGTTATTAATGAATTCAATTCTTCGATAACCTTGACATCAAATGGGAAATAAAAGTGTACTTTATGCATATTCGTGTAAAATTCGACCCTTCTAATTGATAACTTAATTGAATTTATTCACAAAAAATAAAGCAGTC